>NC_083365.1:77036253-77363753 GCF_030254825.1 Meriones unguiculatus
AATTCCTGTAAGAACAACTTAGAATCTAATTTTCAACTGAAGTCCCAAGCTAGTTAAATAGTAAGATTTTAATAATGGTCAATCTCCTTGTCTACAACAATTATGTTATACCCCTTAGACAGTACAAGACTTGTCAGTGGACTGTGGGGAAGTAGATGAACTGACACCAGGGCTAGTGGCATTTGTTTTGGGGAAGACAGTTGGCTTGGGGCGTGTGGCTGGTGGTTTGACTGGAGCAGCCATCTTGACAGATTTGACAGGCCGGAAGGCGCAGGCAATGTCCCCGGCAGTACTAGCACTGCGCTGGAAGGCAGGCTCAGGGTCTTTGAGGAGCTGAGTATGCAGGGGGCTGGAGGGCTCAGATGTGGGGGCTACCACTGGGGAGGTCTTGAGGGGTTCCAAGGTGTCCAGAACCACATCAGGGGTGTGCTTAACACTGCTCTGCCGCTCTAGCTCTCGAAGCTCATTCAGGGCAGAGTTCATTGTTGCTTCAATATCCTGCAAAACAGGAAAAAGGAAGAAGTAAAACAAACCAAGAGAGATGTCCCCAAGGATCCCATTTCACCCAAATAGGCCGAGCCATGAAACCAACTATAAAATACCTTCTTTCACTTGGCCAAAGTCCTTGGACACATGCATATCCAGAGTATGGAGAAAGGGACAGAGATTTTAATCATCAAGAATTTAGAAAGAGTAACTGATGATTTTTGGCTATGACAAGGCTGTTTCACATATCAACTCATATCAGTTGTGGTTCCCTGCACAAGACCTCGTCAGCCAAAATTCCAGCAGGAACTCAGGCCATGACACTATTGGAGGAGTTGCTGGCAGTTGATGGTTGCTGAGGAAGTCACTCACTTTTGGGGCTTCCTGGTAGGTTAACTGTGCCCCAGAAAGTGGGTGGCCCTATATCTGTAGGTATATGGGAAGTATCAGACTTCCAATATGTACACGGGAAGTATTAGTCCAATACATATATTGGACTCAAGGGGAGTATTAAAAACGATAATGACAAAAGGAAGACACAAGGTTAGGAGGGAAGTCAAGTGGGAGACACTAGGAGGAGTCAGAGAACATGACCAAATACATTGCATGAATGTATTATTAAGAACTAAGAAAAACATTATTAAAAAGGAAAGAATAGCTAAGTATTTTCAACTGAGTCCTTGGTTTTCATGTCAGGTGCTAAAACACTTCCAAATGAAATGACATATAATTAAATGAAGAGGGGGAAAGGTCATGAGAACACAGGGGATTTATTATGTAATTCTCTGTATTTCTGTGTATGTTTGAAAGATAGTAAGTACATTTTATGTGGTAGAGATCAAATATGTTTTTTATTGTCTTGACTTCGAGGCCAATGGTTAGAGGAGTTATTCTTTACTCCACAAGTGCTAAGGAAGGTTCAAGAGCCAAGTCCTTGAAGATTTATCAGGACAATGGTTAAATTTCCCAACTCATCCAAGTGTGCAACTTGAAACCGTTCCTTCTACCCAGCACCAGGAAAGGAAATCCAAAGAGTGGCCAAAAGGGGGAGCCAAAGCTCACACAGGTAAGTTAGCATCTACAATCAGTGGACACTGCAGATTTTAGAAAAAAGCACTCCCAGCCCAGGGGCTCAAGGAAGAACCAAAGAACCTTTGTATAGAAGCATCCAGGGAGAGTACCCAGCTTCCATACCATCTCTGCAAACTTGTGTTTATATTGCATCCCAAAGCCACCACAAGACTCCTCTTTGGGATCAAGAATACTTTTCTAATATTCCAAGTTTCAAGTCAGCCCCAGGCTCCCCACTCAGGGCTTCCTGTCCTATGGAGTGATCTATGTTTGCTATGGATGACAGTGACTCATTTTCATCCTTCACTATGGCATTTATTAGCCCTCCCCTTCCTTTTTCCATCCTGTAATGCCAGGGATATAACTCAGGAGCTTATGCATGCTAGGCAAGCATTGTGAGCTTGCAACACTGAGCTA
Organism: Meriones unguiculatus; assembly: GCF_030254825.1. Taxonomy (NCBI): domain Eukaryota; kingdom Metazoa; phylum Chordata; class Mammalia; order Rodentia; family Muridae; genus Meriones; species Meriones unguiculatus. The sequence continues at coordinate 77,038,228 of NC_083365.1, forward strand.
CACCCCTGAGCTCTCTTATCTCCTGGCTCCATCCTGTTATGTAGCTAGTATGTTCTCAGTTTCTAACACTTTGATTAATGGCTGTCCAAAAGAGGATCAAGGATGATTCCCATGGTGTAAGGCAGATTATTTTTAGGAACTTAAATAGAATAGAAGGCTAGCAAAGCAAGGCATCACAGGCCCAGGGCTTAACACTGGGCTTACCAGGTACACCTCCTTAAGCAGAGCAGCGGTGAAGCCAACAGAGACCAAACAGAGCTCTGACTGCCCCTTCCCAATCACCCCGGAAGATGAGGTGAGGAAGAGGTCATGACAAAACCCTTTGTTCCTACCTGTTCTAGTGAAAATTATATAGCTGGGAGAGACGTCTGAGAGAACTGCTTGGAGTGGCCCCAGTAGTTGGATGTTTAGAGGTCAGGTTGGGTTTCTAATATTTCATGGAAAACACAGTCATCAATGTGGTACAGATGAGAAGGAAGGTCCTGCAACCTGGGAGCTCACCTGGAACCTTGGGCTGGAGGCCCTTCTAGTACCTGAGCTTTGAACAACAAGAATGCTTTGAGGTCTTTAAGATAGGAGCAGATGGTGGGTTAATTACCTACCCACATGTATTGAGACCAGTTTTAGGAAGTGGGTAACAGTGATGGGCAGAAAAATATACAAATGTGATGTGAACTATATTTGAGTCTCAGCTTCACCAAAGTCTACTGTTGTGCTTCTATCATCTGTATGTCTGTCTATCCATTTGTCTACTTATCTACCTACTCACCCACCCACCCATGTGTTCTGTGAGCAGAGGCCAGAGAAAGATGTCAGGTCCCCTCCTCTATTGCTCTCTACCTTATCTTTTTTGAGACAATTCACTGAAGTGTCTCACTGAATTTGAAGCTTGTTGTTTTGGTGAGGCTGGCTGTCTTGCCTCTAATCCCCCAGCACTGGGGTTACAGGCATACATAGCCATGCTCGGCTTTTATACGAATGCTGCAGATTTGAATTCAGTTCATCTTGCTTGCACAGTGAGTATGCTTATCCACTGGGCCATCATCTCCCCAGACAATACTGTAGTTGTAGAGACTTAAGGCTAATGGACTTTTATCAAAATATTTTTAACTGCTGGCTTTAAAGTTTAACAGCCTGTAAACAGCCAGAATATGAGTAAGAAGGTAGAATTCTATTAATTCTACTTTCAGGTTCTTGCTCAGTAAGGTGTCTTGGCAGGTTCACATCTATGATACTTGCTGTATTCACTACAGAATATATACAGCACCATTAGCCAGGGCTGCTCTGGGTGGAACTGGTGAGTGTAAACTTATTACTTGGTTGTTCAGGGCCCCTCAATTACCTGTGCAATGACCTCTGGGTCCATGGGCCGATGGTTATTAAAGCTTTTTGACCTTCCTGCCGTGGCAGTCTTCCGAATCTGTGGACTGTCCAGTCGGTTCTTCAAGGATGAGTGGCGGCTGATAGAGTTGAGACTCCCATGGCCACTGATGGAACACTTATCTGGCCCTTCTTTGGGGAGATTCTGGCTCATGATGGGCTGGGAGGATGGACGGCAGCTAGCCCCCACCCCCGGGGAGGAGGAGTCAGTCAGAGAACTGCCCAGCCCATGGCTGTCACTCCGAAATGTTTTTCTGATGTTCCCAGATTCTGGACGCTTCCTTTGCCTTCAACAAACAGAAATGGTATCTGATCAGGGAGCCCTGGCTCTATGGGAGGTAGGATTGTGACAGAGGGCCAGATATTGGCACCAGGGACTTCCAAAGTGACTCACATAAAATACCCCTCTTTAATTTTTCTTTCTCTTGTTTCCTCTATGGATCTGTTTCCCTCCAACCCCCAACGTGGGCAGAGGCGAAATGGATACTTACTTGGTTGTTGTGAGCTTTGAGTTCTAAACATGTAAGATGCTGGCAGAAAAAAAAATGCCTGTTCAAGAGAAGGTTTCTAATGGGAGAAAGAGTCACGGAAGACCCACTCCATTGCCTGTCTGAACAGAAGCCCAAGGCCCCATGTAAGAAAGTCTCACCATCACCAAGGAGGGAAGAACTGTTGGTAACAGGATTTAATGTTTCCAAATTCCAGTTTGCTCAACTATACTACACTAAGCTTGCCATCATCTAGGCTTTGGCTGTTTTTGTTCATAGACTTGGAAAAGATTTTCCAAGGAACTGTAGTGGCACAGACAGAGAACTCACTGTGTGCCTGCTCTTAGGGTGGAAAGGGCATATGGTAACTCCTATGTCACACAGCACTAAGCCAATTCATTTCATACCACAAAAGGATCTCAAATAATATGGTGTAGTGGGATCCTAGCCATACAGGTTACTGATTGCTGCTGAATAATTTTATTTTGTTTTTGAACCAGATTTTAAAGGACCTCATCTAAGATTGGCATCTTAGCTGCTAGTTCAGATAGCAGCTGGGTAGCTCTGAGCAAGATGGGCTGAGGAATATGTGCTGAAGAAGATGGGCTGAACTGGAGAGTTGGGATTTTAAGGGCAGGACTCTGCAGATTGGGAAACAGGGCTGATGCCGCAAGTCAGTTCCTGTGCTTTTTACAGCTGAGGTCTGCTTTATCTTTCTGGTTCCAGTAGGGTATGGCTCAGCAACTACTCTACAAATGTGTCTGCTAGGCAGGCCTAGCCTGAGGCAGCCATTCTTAACCAGAAAAAAGGATGCTCTTTATTTTAGGAAGGCCCTGCTGAAATGAGCCTCCCTCTGTCAAATTTTCCAGATACCAGTACCTCCAACTACAGACTGGAAAGATTCCTGGCCCCCACCCCAGCTCCCATGTTCCTTCAGAGCTTTTAAGCGGCTGTGTTTCAATTGCCTTCCATATGGTCTGTTGCCTTGCCAGACTGTGAACTCTGAATAGCTAGCATTGGCGCTTGGCACAATGCAGATGGTTAATATAGGATGTGGAATTAAATTGAAGTGCCACACCCTAAGAGCTCTTCTGATTTCCTTTTTCCATTGGATGATGGCTGAGTCACAAGTCAGAACTGCTGAGAAGGCAGATTTAGGAGGCTGTGGTAGTGTGTCATCACAGGCTCTATTTGGGCATGGAGATGAAAAAGATGCTGGTAATAAGCTCAGCCTGGAAGAGGAACCAGGGGTAGCACTGAGCACCAATATCTCAAGCCAGTTTAGGATGCAGAATGAGGGCACTTTTTCTCAGCCTCAAGGAACTCAGGGTGTCAGGAAGGCTTCCCAAATAGGGAATGTTTAGACTGAGTTTTAGAGGGTAAGGAGTTGTTAACCAGGTGAGAGGGCCCAGGAAGAGAGACCTCTCCAAAGCAATCAGGAAAATGAAGTTGCATAGGAGGACTGTTGTGGATGTAGTTGGGAAGGCAGAAAGGCAGATTTGCTCCTAAAGGCCAGGCACTGATTGGCTGGTGCCTAGAAAAGGTTAGCAGACCATGTTGACATGGTTTGGTTATGGTATGTCCCCAGGAAATTCATAAGAATCATTATACAACCAAGCAAGGGGTGCAAGGGAACCACCACCCAGACTTGCTACCAGATGTTTATCTTTAGACTATTTTCAGCTTTTGTCCCTATAATTCCTTTGTAATAAATGGCATTAAATAAACGTTGACTTAAATTTTAATAGCCAGTAATGAAGCTGTAGCTCAGCAGTTGAGTGCTCTGTCTGAATATATAACTTGTTGAGTTCTGTCCCCAACACCATAAAAAACAAAATAAAATAAAAGTGTTTTAAATAAATATCTAACTTCCCTTCCACCATCCAGTCTTGGTTTCTGACTTAATAGGCTTATGACCTTGTGATTGCAGGCTCATAATTAACACAGACTTGTAAATAATGAAAAAAATATGATTAGCTGGCAGCTACTTTTTATTAGCTTGCCCTCTTAGCAGACTGGATAGAAATATAAAATCCTCTGGTCTGAATTAAATTATGACTATACTGAAAAAGTAAGCTGAACTAACTAGATGAACTTGAAGGTAAAAGAGATAGGAAAGATTCATGTCCCCCAACCCCCTCTATTGTCTGGTTTGAAAAAAGCCAAGAGATCTGGCAACCTCATGCAGTTTAAAAACAATAAGCATCTTTTATTCGCCTTCCAGTCTCAGTATCCAGAGGCTATGGTTAACAAGGTTTCAAAGTGCAAATCATTTCACCCCTCCAAAGGTGGAAGGAATACAAACTGTACGTCATCTCCAATCCATGTTCACCAGGAGTGCCCCGGGGCTTGTCATCCTCCTGGCACTGGGCCACAGTTCAGGGTCTGGCGGAAAGAGGTCTGTAGGACTTGGTGTCTGGCCCCTTGAGATGAGATTAGTTCTCCAATAGCCTGAGTGCCTCTTGGGGAGGCAGCAGCTCATGGGCAGGCGAACGAGGAATCCCTCTAGATAGCCAGCAGGTGTGGATGGAATTAGAACCTCAAAATATTGCTAATGGCCACAATGAAAGCTGGGGTCAGAGTAAGCCTGCTGGACAGGCGTGGGCATCTGCAAAGGGACTGCTAGGGTAGGATAATACATAGTGCTAAAGCAACAGGAAACAATGAAAAGTGATTTCTGCTAGTGTGAAAAGGAGCGAAGGGGCACAGGATAATTTAGGAGCTCAGGACAAAGCTTCCCTTGGGCTCAGTGCTCTTCTCTTTTCCATGGCCATGAATGTGGGATAGGGAGAAACAATGAAGTGACATCTAAGGAAGCCCACCTAGTGGAACTTTAGCTTGGTGGAAGACGAGACTCTGAATCTTCAGACAGACAAGGGTCAAAAATGATATATAATTTGCACATGAACTGGAAAAGTGAAGAAGGCACTGATAAGAAATAGCACAAAACCAAGTTGCATAAGGTGACCAAAGCTTTGAGGAAGGTTTGGCTAAAACTGCCAGAAGTCTGGGCAGACAGACACTGTGGGCCACAAAGAGCATCACAGGATGAAAACAGATAACTGGAGGCTAAGGTCTGCCCTCAGACCCACATAAGCCTCCTCAGCCCTGCCATCCACCTTGCAGCAGCAAACAACACATGAAGACTGTTAGACTGGGGAAGCTGGGAGCCCTGCGTACAGCACAGGAGTGGAGTAGGGTTAGGCCAGGGGTGAGGCTGGGTGAGTGAATCATTTAGGGGAGCAGAAAATGAAAAGCAGCGCTTACTTGTTGATGTTTGCAAGATAAATATCAGCTACATGACCCCCAGTGGGACAGCTGGCCCCCGTTCTGGCTGTCACCTTTTCTTCAGGTGGCTCAGACATGACCTCAATCTCAGACTTGGGGCTGGACCTCTCCACGACACCGTCCTCGCTGGGGCAGAAGGGATAGGTAGGCACAGAGAAGGGAAAACAACACAAAAAGCAGTGTTAAATCAGCAAGATGGCCCCCCTGGACATACACATGACCTCACACAGTGTGGAGGCAGCAGCAACCCCTCCTGGGGCTAGCTTTGTAAGCAGAGGCAAGGGAACCTGAGTGCCTTTGGAGGGTCACTTAAATAAAAATAGTTTGCTGAGTTCTTTTTGCTTCTCAGCTCCTAAGAAAAGCTTAGCTAGGGACACCTGGATTCAAAGCAATGCCTTTGAGCCCATGCTGCTTTTGTGGGTGGCCATGATGGAACCACCTCCTGGAGAAGGAGGTTGCGGTTTATCTGCTGAGGTTCTGAGCACTGCTGGTATGGACAGGCAGCTCTGTAGTGGCTCTGGAGGGAGATGCCAGCGTTGAGGCAGGGTGTGGACACATGGCCACACTGTCATAGCACATGTAGCATTGCTCAGAGCATCCAAGATGGTCCCAGGTTTTTCCACTGCTCTCCTGGCCCCTCAGGCTACTGATGACAAAGAGAGCCCCTTTTCCCCCACAATTCATCTTCTCTCGATCCCGTAGTGAAGTCATAATGCTAAATTTGGGAGGGTCCTGTCCACGCACAGATCGCCACCAGGTTTGCGATGTTATCAACACAGGGAGGATTTCCCCGAAGAAGGAGCCTGGGAGAGGCTGGGAAGGTGCAGACTCAGGATATCAACCTTAAAAAAATAATAGTAAGGGAAGGACTAAAAATAGTGACAATGTTGTATCTAAGAGAGGTGTGTGGGGTCAGAATTAGGCAAAGGGACAGGGATGCAGATTTGGGTAGGCCACAAGGTTCACTACCTCCTGCCTAGGAAACATTGCTTCAAAGGGTGGGAAACAAGAGACAGCTTATCCAGTGAGACTTCTAAAGCCAACTCTGGTTTCCCTTGTTCTCTAACATCATTTTCCCTCCTTGCCCCACTTTTCTTCTTTTACAAGGTTTCTGAAGCCATATTTCTCCTAAAATGTAACCTGTCAATTTTCATTTGCAGATGGGAAAGTACTATGAATGGCTCAGCAGGTTGGGGTGTAGATAGTTGATTATAAAGAGAAACCAAATCTGATGGGTCATGCCTATAATCTTAGTACTGGGGAGAATTCAGGCAGAAGGACTCCTATATGTAGTGAGATCAAGCAGCCTAAGTTACAGAGTGAGGCTGTGCTGGCTGGTCTTAATGTCAACTTAACATAAGCTTGAGTTATCTGGAAAGACAGAAATGAAATTGAGACAATGCCCCATAAGATCCAACTATAAGGCAATTTCTTAATTAATGATTGATGGGGGAGGGCCCAGCCCACTTTGGGTGGTGCCATCCCTGGGCTGGTGGTCCTGGGTGCTATAAGAAAGCAGGCTGAGCAAGCCATGGGGAGCAAGCCAGTAAGAAGCACCCCTCCATGGCCTCTACATCAGCTCCTGCCTCCAGGTTCCTATCCACTTTAAGTTTCTGTCCTGAATTCCTTCAGTGATGGAAGTGTAAGCTAAATTAACCCTTTCCTCCCAAGTTGCTTTGGTCATTGTCTTTCATAGCAATCTAAACTAAGACAGAGATCCTATCTCAAAAAAAACAGAAATGCACATAGAGAAGACAGAGAAACAAAATGATTTTCAACCTGATTTTTCCATAAAGGAAATATGCACAGTCAAATTAAAAAGTCCACACTATTACTTATTAGGCACAAATGCTGGTTGGCACATTTCTAATACAAATGGATCAAGTGATGATCTAAAGGCAGAAGAGAAACTGGGGAGATCAAAACAATTCTCCACTGAGTTGCAAGGGTAGAGGTTCTCCATGGAACATTAAGCCTTAGGACCCTTTTGATAATTAGTCTCCCTCATACTCCTACTGTTCCAGAACTGAAGTCTTACTCCCACAGTGTATCAGGGACCACCCTCAAAGGTACTAGGGTCCCACTTACGTGTCTTGTACTACGATGTACTGATGGGGGATGAGTCCGTCTATACCATTGTGCCGGCCTTCCCACCAATCATCAGAAGCACGCTGATAAAGCAGTAGAGATGCTCCCTTCTTGAAAGACAGTTCTCGGGCTGTGCGGCCTACGTAGTCAAACTTGGCAATGGCCTCAATGGGCTCACATTCTGGGAAGGGCAGAAAAGAACGGAACCTATGTTTCTGGGATCTACAGACCCAGGAAACAGGATGAAAAGCCTACTAGCAGTGGTGGGAGGATAACTCAGTATAAAAAACAAGCCACACAGGCTCTATAAACAGCTACAAGCCTGGCATTCCCTTTTCTGCTTGTGCTCTTGCCACCTTGTTCAACTCCTCTCCTTTGCCTGGAGTAACACACGGGGACACTGCTTTTCCTGACAACTTCTTTGTGATTCCATGGCTTTTTATGCTTACTCTGCCTACCATCCATTGTGCCATTCTGCATTTTTTATTTCTTTTAGGCAGTACTGTGAATTGAACTAAGGACTTCATATATGGGCATTCAAAGACACACACACTACCACTGAACTCTATACCCAACCCATAACAATGTACTTTTAAGCATTATTTCTTTTCTGATTATATAATAAATCCACCAGCTGTCTAACACTTGATATTTTAAATAATTTACTTGTGTTATTCACTCCTCCCAGTGGAATGTAAAATATATAAAATGGTTTAAAACCAATATATGGAAAATGCATATGAAAATAACTTGAAAAGTTAATTTAAAAGGGGCTTGTAAGTACAATGTGTTTTTACTTCTCTGGACTTTTCTTTTCTTATCTATAAAATGAAGACGAGAGGAATAGTACCCTTTTCATGAAGTTGTTATGAGGAGTCAGTTACAACTGTGGGAAACTTAGACTAGTTCCCAACACTGTAATACATGTGCATTTACTCACTGGTGTCATCATTTATCTGTTCTAAGCTGTAGTAGAGACTGGATACTAAGTAGAAGGCTCTCCAAGACATAGAACAATTCTGTTGTTAATAACACATCAGCGAGGAAGGCTAAGTAAAGACAAGGCCATGCCCATAACACCCTAGGTGGCAAGTCGGCTCCTAAATGGGCTTGCTGAAGATCCCACTGCAGAACCTCTTTTCTAGTTCAGACTCAGTTCTCTACAGCCTCAGGCATATTACTTGATTCTATGACTTGTTTTCTCAGTGGCCCCATCAATCTTACTGGAGACAGAACCTCTAACAGTTATGAGAACAAGGCAGCTCTAACCAATACTGCATTCTCTAGTTACACCTACTTCTCTCATAAAGATCATCCTGATCCTTCTCATATTGGGATCTAAACAAGAAGTCCTAACCCCAGGCCCTTCAAAAGCTGGCTCCAGATTGCAGGATTTCTAGTAAGGAAGGGGGCAGGCAAAGCTTTGTAACTATGCTGTTTTATCTTCTGCCCATAAAATTCTGAGGTCCCCTGTCAATTGCTGAGATCCAGAAATGGAGGTGTGGAGCTGTTGGAAGCAGGGAAAATGTGCTGGCTGGACAGACTCTAATAAATCACAAGCACTCTTGAGGGGTTCCAGGATGACAGCTGAGCATTCCACCCCTGGATGCACACTCCCAGGCTGTTCAGCACACACAAATCTGTACTTTGGAAGGGGTCAAATTTTCCAGTTGGCATGAATGTAAGTGTGTAGTTTCTGTGTCCTCATTCCCACTCCCTTCACTTGGCTTCTGTCGAGTTCTTGGCACCCAGCATCTCTATTCCCAAGGCTTGATGTTTTTCAAATGAGCTTCACTTTGGTTTCCAGTAACCTGGCAGCATTAGGGGCTGATATCCACTGGATTCAGGCTACACAGGGAACTAAGAGTTGGGGCAAGGAAGCTGAAGGTCTATAAAAGGTGTGTTATTCACTTCTGGTGTAATCTCTTATTTGAGAATGTCTCTCCAAGGTTAGGAGAGACAAGAAACTCTTTCCTTCTCCTAGTGCCTGCTGGACAGTAGAGTTCAGCAAACACATAATATACACTATCATTTCTGCTTTAATGATCAAAAGCCCCATACTATACCGTCATCACTTGTGTGGTGTTCTGTTGTTACATCCTGGGTGGAGTCTTCAGCAGAGGTAGTCTCTCCGTGAGTGCTGTCACTGAAACAGAAGGGAAATAACTGGGACATCAGGATTTGCTCCTGAAAGTTTCTTCTTCCCCTTGACAGAGCTTCCTTGGATCAGAGAGACATCAAATCAATTGCTTGCTATACACGAAGCACACAGGCATCAACTGCTAAGAATAAAAGATATCTGGTGGTTCTCTAGTCTAGTTTCTGCTTCCCAAATCACCTGTCACTACTTGGGACTTAGACTGCCTTGAGAGAAAGGGAAGGCCTTTGAAATTACAAATAAACTCTTTAGGAAACATAACTACACAGAGGTCAGTTCTCTTCATGATTCATTCCTGGTTCTTAAGAAGAGAGCATGGCAGGAGGGAAGCCCTGCTGCCTGTTTTTGTATCAGGGACAACTGGACCTGAAATCCAGGCCTGATGTTTGATACTACATTTTGTTGTTGTTACTTTTTAAATAGATACAGAGGAGTGTGAGGAGTCAACGGTGTGATTTAGTGAAGGCTTTGGCACGAGAGGTGCTTAGTAAGTGTGACCTCCTTTCCTTCTATTACTTCTTGCCCCTAGGTAGTACTATGATTTATTAGCTTATGCACTGATAAAAAAGTAGGAAGTGAGTAGAGGCTGAGTAGAAAGCAAAAGCAAAGGTAAAAGATCGGCTATAGATTACATTTTACTGGAGGCCAGGGGATGAACACTCAGCCAAGTTCTTGAAAATTATCTTCTCTTAAAGTCATCTAAGGTAGAGAACTGAGAATGGCTAGAAGTTATTTAAAGAAGTATTTAGAAGATGAATGTTCTTGAAGAGCAGAAACAAACAAACAAACAAACAAACAAACAAAACCCTCTGACCCTGTCTGAAATTTTCTCCTCTGGCAGTAAGTATCAACAAGCAAACCCTTCCAGGCAGGCCTATAGACATCACCCTCCTCTGCCTCCTGCCATGGAGCCTGCCTCTCCCTGCCCAGTTCACAAGCCCTTCCCTTTTAGAAAGCCCCTTAAAGACAAGGCAACAAGCCAGTACTAAGGAGGGTTCTTAAGCTCCAGAGAACACTCTGGTAGAACATCAACAGGGATTCATTCTTGTAAAAAATAAAAAAATAAAAAGGTGGGTATAATTCCTTACTGTTTTCTGGGCCTAACGACCATCCATGAGTTTGTTAGCATTCTGGAAAGGCATTCGGTGCATAGGACAAAGGTAAACCTTTCCCCAGGGTGAAGTTCACTCCTGTATATTTACTAAGGTATCAAAACATCAGTTCTCAAGTTGCAAGGGAGCCCTGGAGGGCTTGATAAAATGATGTATAATCTATCACACTTTGGGCTTTTCTGAGTAACAAGATATGCCTGAAGTTGGAGAACCTGAATTTCATTCTAGTCCCACAGGATCTGGTACTGTTGGTCTGGACTTTCCACTTTCAAATCTGCACCATGGTAAAGAAATGATACTATTTTGAGGTTCCATGTAGTCAAAAAATCCTATGCTTCTCCCCTTCTACACCCCTGACTCTGATGACATGCCCAACCCTATCAACATCTGAGATCCAATGTCCCAGCAGTAGTCCTAGGCAACCAGAATCTGGTTTGGGGACTGGTAGGTAGTCTGAAATGTACTTTCCCACATCTGTGGAGAGACTAAGCAGGCTGGTGTCCCACCCTGATGGTTCTGGTCTCTTGGACACTCTCCTGGATTAGTGGGCTTTTCACTGCCTTAGCTCACTGTGATAGTATCTCTCTTTCTTCCTAAAAGATCAGACCTCTACTCTTGCCTGATGCGTCTAAAACAAAAAGGGGGAACTGTAGAGAGCTGCGGAATGCTATGCCTTAAAGATGGAGCTGGTTTCTGCCTTCCACCTTCCCGATGGTGAGCGCTCTCTGTCACGAACAATTCCACATTTGGCTAAGGCTGAGGATCTGGCTTGCTTCCATGTATGTGGACCTATCTGCATTGCCCACGTGGCACGCCTGGGTTGGCTACCCAGAGGCTATTTAAGCTGTGGGCTGGCTTTCCCCAGGGTCCGAGGATTGTTCAAGGTTCCTGAATAAACTGCATTGAAAAAAAAAAAAAAAAGAAGGGAAGCCAGGAGCTAGGCCAATGACTATTGCTCCTTGGTGTCCCTGGTACAAGGCCACGGGCAGTGGCACGAATGTTCCCTGATTACCTGTACAGTGTTTCCTAAGGCCACTAATAAATATCATATACATAACATATGGGGTAAGGGCTGAGAAAAACATCTGGGAGAAAACTAGAAGAATTTCCATGTATGTGCTCTAGTGAACCATAGTCCTGTTCTCTGCTTCCTGGGTAGAGACTGGGATCAGGAAGCTGGGAGTACTACAACCCTTTTATTGGTCCAGAACCTACAGTGATTTGATATTTAAGAAGTGAAGGCCAACTTTACAGGTAAAAGCAAGAACTGAAGGTGTCATTCCATAGTTTTTTAGCTACTCATGCACAGGGGAGTAATGTACAGGAAAATATATCCTTGGAGCTCACTAACTGATCAACAGACCCCAACACCATGAGCCACCTGTCAATGTCAGAAAGCTTTGTCTCTCAGCCAGCCACCTACAGTACCCATGCTCAGATGAAGATATATGATCTGAAGTCCAGGAAAGAGTAGATCCAAGGATGCTATTGTCATAGGAAGTTTACAGAGGCACAAATGTTATTTTCTTCATTCCTTGGGCACTGGTGCTACTAGGATCATGGAGAATCATGGACCAATTGAATGTTAATTAAATTAAATTAATTAAATTAAACACATACTTTGTCCTTTCCTCCTGTGGTTAATGGCAATGGGGCTGGAAGGATTGGTTCTAGGTGTTAATTTCAGCTGGTTTGTGCCTTCAGCTTCTACTGAAAATCATTTAGAGAAGAAGGGAGGAGGTATGGGACACCAGAGTTTAGGAGAGACAGCTGCCTTTGTATTTATTTAAGAATGGTACTGTGAAGTTGTATCATGCTACCTGTGTGGGGTGCTGGATGGAGCCTTATCCTAGAACAACATGTGATCAGGGTTGAAACCCCAACCACTAGGGTGGGCTGATATATTGCACTGGCCTTTCTGGATTGTAAGAAGTTTATCTAAAAAAGGAAAATGATTTTTTGGAAATGATTCATTCATCTAAAGAAGTGGCCTAACACAAACATACTTAGAAGTTCCTTTTAGAATTCTGTATTCAGGACAGGTCATGAAAAACCTTGTCTACATAATCTCATACTCTTCCAGAGGGTGGAACTCTTCATAAATTACCCCAAATAAGTTTACACCTTTTTCTCTTCACAAATTTCAGAAATCATTCTAACATGTTACCTTACAAACTCAGTCAGGGTAGTATGCCTCATAGGCAGACTCTTCCTCCTAAGAGGAGGATTCCCTGGGACCCAGCTCTGTTTTCCTCACAATACATAGCTTAAGCACTGTTTCCTGATGAACAGCAGGTCTAAACATCACTTTGTAAACTCTCCTTTCTTTGCGAACTGCTATTAATGTTGTCGTTATCTTTCAAGATGGTTCCTAGTCGTACAACACTCATAAAAAAGGGGTTGGGGGAGGTTGAAGTAACACTTATTCTGTAGGTGGGCCCAAGATGGGAGAATGGCTAGACCCTGGCAACCTGCAGAACCTGTAAGTGGAGGTGGGAGGATCTGGCTGTTTTCCTTTGGGTTTTGCTTGACCATCTGGTTCCTACACCAGTGATTATCAGGTGCTCTCTTCCTTCCTCCCCTCACTGGTCCCCTACCAGTAATCTTCCATGCTTCCTCCTCTGCTGTAGATGGGGCCCTCCAGCTCCCTGGGGTTTGGGAAGATGTTCTCATGTTGGATGATGATGGTTTTGATCAGTTCATTCACGTGGGCTTGACAGGACACCTGGTCATGGCCCTCTGGCACTGACATCAGTGAGGGCCCGAAGCAGATGGCAAGGTTGTAGGGGTCCATCATGTTCTCTTCACTGAACTGTGATAAGCTGAAGGAGAAGGGAAAGAGGGGAAATTGGAAAGCTTTCATATAAATGCCCAGAAAACACAAACACAAGAAGCATTGCCAGAAGGAAAGTCATAAGTCCACAAACTGCCACCTGCCTTTGTGGGCATTAGAAGCTTTCTGGAAAGTCTTCTGGGAAGAAGAGCATGACTATTGATGGTTATTCAGGAGTCAAGAAAAGGAAAAATGCAAGACCTGCTTGCAGGGCTGACCCTTTTCTCTACTGCCTCATTTGAATCCTCATAAATCTCATTGTCACTCTTACCTTTGACCTTATGCATCAGAACCATCCTGCTTTGAGAACATACCATACAGCACTATGCATAACTGGATATGGCTGCCACAGACCGATTCACTAAACTATCAGAGCAGATAGGGACCTTGGCTTGCTCTGGAAACAGTCACAGGACACAGGAACTGTGCATCGTGTGCTTTCACGCATGCACACAAAAGAATCAAATTACTGGGCATTTTCTGGTCCAGATTCTATACTTATTAGAGAATAGTCAGCTGATCAACTTTTCATTCTACCAGGACAGTGAATTCTTTCTAGAATAGCTAATTTAACATTTTCATAATATCCCTGTTTTATTACATCTAGGAATTAATCATTTATTCTGTTTGTATTCTGTTTGGGGTTCCCTTAAACATAGACTAATTTTATTATTATTTATTGGATACCACTGCTGTTCTTCTGGATTAGGCCAAGTTTATTTCTAGTGTGCCCCATATCCAGATTTACGTTGCAAAGCTGGTTTCTTCTAACAAATAGCTTTCTCCTCTGCTGGTGAATCTGACATGTACTCTGTGATACTTCTATAATCATTGTAGGACATTAGAGATGGCATGGCAGCTGTGAACAATTGTCATGGGCACTAGCACTGAGAAGCACTTACTCTACAGTACCAAAACTAAATGCAGGAAAGGCCAGTGGGGAAGGGTATCATCTTATAGGTTAGATGCTAATACATTCATTCATCTGTTGACAGACTTATTGTGAGGCTAGCTCTGTATCTTGGCCACTGTGAATAGTGCAACAGAAAAGATATAGGAAGTCTTGATGAGACTTGATAGGTTGGGGTCAGATGGTAGGAGAGGAGGTCTCCCCCTTTCTGAAGACTAAGTGAGGAGGATAGGGGGAAGAAGGAGGAAGGGTGGGGCCGGGAAGAGATGAGGGAGGGGGCTACAATTGCCATATAAAGTGAATAAATTATAAAAAAAAGCCCAAACCAAAACAAAGCTGCAACAGCCCCTGCTCCCACTGTTAGTATCCCACAAGCACACTAAGCTACACAGTTGCTTGTTTTTTGATGATTGCTTTTGCAATATACCTTTCTTCTCTCTCTCTCTCTCTCTCTCTGTGTGTGTGTGTGTGTGTGTGTGTGTGTGTGTGTCTGTGTGTAGGACGTGACAATGGAAAAGGGATGAGGAAAGAAGAGAAGGCCTAATGGGAAGGGAAGAAACAAAAGGAAAGGTAGTGGAATATATGTAACATGAGCAGAACTAGGGACTTTTGGAAGTGGAAGAGGACTGGCAAGAAGAGGTGAAGACATTAGGGACAAATAAGAATAAAGTAAAATGATGAATATGTATGAAAAGATCATAATGAAACCCATCACTCTGTATTCTTAATAAAAAATAAATTAAAGTATATAATTTTGTGGCATTTAGCATATTCTCAATGTTGTGTAACCATGACCTCTAATTTGCACATTTTCATCATCCCTGAAAGAGATCTGGCATTCACTAAATGGTTATTTTCCAACCTTCCTCTCAGTCCTTGACTACTAGAAATCTACTTTATATTTCTATGGATTTTCCTGTTCTGGAAATTTCATAGAAATGACATTTTATAATGTTGAGTTTGTGTGTGTTTGGTGTATGGACTCAAGACAATGTTCTCAAGGTTCACCTAGATGGTAGTATGTACCAATACTTCATTCTTTTTTATGGCTAAACAATATATTGTATGGATAAGGTATGTTTTGTGAGTTTAGAGATAGAACTTCCCCAAGGTGAGCATTCAAATAACACCCATAGCTCTAGCACAACATCTTCATCACAACATGAGCCCTTGGATTAAAGTCAATAGCTAAGCTGCACCTGGATACTATTAGTTTGGTTCCCTATGTGTACAATATGTGTACAATCCAAGAATAAACTTCAGCTAGGATTAAAGTGTGCATTCCCAAAGTGTGAGTCCTGGTGAAGTCTCCATGAAGAAGCAGCTGCCAACTCCTGCTGCAACTGTTGGCAGCTACATACTTACCAGCTGTCATCTTCCCATGGAGACGCTTTATTTTTTCAATATAATACCTTGTTGATCAGTAAAATAGTATTTCAAAATTACATAAGCACACACATATGCAAACAAATTAATAATTGGAATTAGTACCATTTCCATGCTTTTTTTTCCCAATATTAGCACTGTCTCTTATACTGCAGCATGCTTACTGTATTGTTTCTCTCCCCTGCAAGTCCGGGGGAAGATAACACTTAATCTATGTCTTCTCTGTCTTTACCAGCTGCTCCATTTGGCTGCCCGTATCCTGCTCCTAGTTCATGGAGGGCA
The DNA here is from genome assembly GCF_030254825.1 of Meriones unguiculatus. Lineage (NCBI taxonomy): Eukaryota > Metazoa > Chordata > Mammalia > Rodentia > Muridae > Meriones > Meriones unguiculatus. Next base: position 77,054,153 of record NC_083365.1, read on the forward strand.
AACAAGGCTTGCCATACTCAGGTTTGGGTATGGTGATGTGAACAAGCAGTGACTTGTGGCCCCGAGGAGACTGACTAACCGTAGAGTGGTGAGCAGTGTTTCCACTGTTACGCACGAGCACACTGATGAGTTATGAGGAGTTCATCTCAATGGCACATGGATGCTGAGTTAGGACTCAGACACAGCTTGGAAAGGATGCAGATTTTAGGGCCATATTTCTGTAGTTCTGCAGTGGGACAGGTAATGATACGGGCTTTCCAATTAGATCTTAGTCAGGGACACTAATCCAGATGCCAATAAGGCCAGGCAAATATGAAATCGTAAACATGATGAGGCTTGGAAAATGGACTCCAAAGTCATACTCATTTTAAACAAAGACTATGTAAAATGGACTCCAAAGTCATACTCATTTTAAACAAAGACTGTGTTTGAAGACATCATAGTTACAAAGTATGTGCTAAACCTAAAACATTCTGGCCCATTGGTTTATCATTTGTTTCCCTGTTTTGATGGAGTCAGGAATCCACATTAACTATTTCTTGGCAATATGGAAAACTAGAACCACCATGATGATAGATGACAATATCGATAATGCTGGGAACCATGGTAAGCTATGCCTGTCTCACCCAGTGGCCAGTCCAAGTGCCATAGGAAATTGATGCTACATAAGAATGTATGTCTAGTTATATCAGATCTAACAACTTTTCAAAAGCCAGCAACCTAAAATTTTAAAAGTAGGATCTCCAGACTGTTTCAATGTTTTCAAGACACAATGAATTCAAAGGAAATATATCAGAGTGTCTCTCGGGCCTTCAGGTTACAATCCTTGTTCTAGATTGTTGAGTAAAATGGAGACAGAATTGCCTAAAAGGTACATGTTCCTGCTTACTGCCTTAATGACAACATGGGGACTCCTGCCTGTCCCAGGAAAGCATGCATTCCTTAAATAAGAAATGTCCCATGTAGCCCACAGCCCCTCTGGTCCTGAGACATTTTTTTCAGCCACAGTCACTGTAGGTGACTATCACACTGTTATCTCCACCTTAGGATTTTCTCAGATCAGGTTCCCATGGTCGGCTGCTGAAAAATTTCCTCTTGGACTCATAACAGATGTGTGGAACTACCCTGTCTACATCAGCACTTCTCTTAATTTCTTTCTCAATTCCTTGCTTCCCCTAACTCCATAAATTTATCTCTTTGCTTATATTCATGTAAAGAGTTTAGGATTTCTCTTACATCACCCAGCCTATAAGCAGGTCCTGTCAGTGCTGTGTTCAAAGTATATCCTAACCCTGACCCTTTTTGTTACTTTCTGGTCTACCAACACCTCAGATAGACCGTGTCACAATCTTGGAATAGGTCTTTCTTCTCCTTCTGACCTTCAGTAACTTCTCCAAGAAGTAACTGGTAATTTTGAAAATAAATACCTAAAAGTCAGATCATAACATTTTTCTCTTTAAGTCATTTCCCAAATTTAAACCTACTATTACTGTGACTCTCAAGTTTTCGATGTCTTTAGAGGCCACTTTCTCACCCCTCAGGCTACTGCTTTACCTTGTCTTCTCAGAGATGCCTTTGTGGCAAGCACATCTCTAAATGAGCTCTTCTTCTTTATCTTTTGTTGGTATGACCCCTGAACTTTGTTCCACTTTACTCTTCTTGACTTCTAGCACCTATTCTACCCAATGTATCGACTATTACCTGTCTCTTCCTTTGGACCATAAGCTAATGATAAAAGGCTTTTCTTTTTCCATCTGGCAGTGTATTTTTAATAGCCTCTCACTAGAGTTGGTGTATGGTAGATGTTCAGTAAGTGTCTGTTAGGATGGACGATTAGAAAAAATTCCATGTGAAAGTTCTGTGCAGTCAAAGCCAAGTTTTTCACTGTGAAGGTTACTCACTGATTGAGGAAGGCAAAGAGGTATCTCATGATAATCAGAGTGGGTTTGGGCAAGAGCAGAAGGACTTTCCGGATATGCACAGCTCTCTCTTGCAGGTTGTCCATTGCTGAAAGAAGAAAGGCATGTTACCCTCCAGCATGACTGCAACCCCAGAGAGGAACAGTCAGAAGCTTCTTCCCACCAACATTGTAACTCAGAGAGAGAGCAGAGCCAGACCTTACACAGCCCTGGGACAGTGACAGGAGTTTCATCCCAGATCCTCTGCAGAATGAGGCTGTTTCAAGAAAGCACAAGCTGGGACCCACAACCTCACTGATACAGGACTCTAGGTTATGTCCCATGAGCAGAAAAGGAGTTGGATATGTTTCCTCTCTAATTTAAACAGTGACAGACATTAACACAGACCTTAAACCTGTCATGGCTGCTGAAAGCTCAGTCTTGAAGGGCCCCACATATAAGAAGAGTCAGAGGCTGTGTAAGTCCTTTGTTGACCCCTTATCTATTCCTTTTTTTGATAAGTCTGGCTTCCCTCTCCCTTATCTCAAGTAGACATAAGCAGAGCCTGATTAGAGGGACAAGATAGGAGGACCCCGGAGAAGTAGATTTTAATCTGTGAAGAACAGTAGGACTCCTGACTTTTGTGCTATAGTCAGGTTAGTTATAGATTTGGCCATATGCCTGTGACCTCCGTCATGAACAGCTTCTGACTTCCACAGTGTGCCAATATGAACATGGTCTGACTCTCTTTGTGTGGATAAGAAATAAATAGCAAATAATGGATTATGATCAAGAATAAGAAAGAACTGGGCAGCTGAGGAATCTGGTGTGTCTTGGCAACTCTAGCCCAATGTAAGAGACTTCACTTTGGTCCAGTCTTAGAAAAAGACATGAGATATGACCTAAGTAATGTGTGTATGTAACTGTCTACATAACTCCTTTCCATTAGACTCTCACAAACACATGGGCAACAAACAAAGAGAACTAGCATACTAGATGCCCCAGGTTTTTCTCAGAATAACAAAGAGAGGAACAAGTAAATATTCACTCTAAATGCTGAGCCAAACTGAAATCTCAGGAGGCATGAAGGCCATTTCAACCTAGGAAAAGACCTTTTCTGCATTTATTCCCTTTACCTTCTGGTACCATCATTCAGATAGGGTCTATGTACTGGCTATATTTATGTCAACTTGATACCAGCTGGAGGCATTTGGGAAGAGGGAATCTCAATTGAGAAAATGTCCCTACCGGATTAACCTGTGAATAAACTTGTGGTATGTGTTCTTGATGGATGTGGGAGGGTCCAGCTCACTGTGGGTGGCTGGTGGTCGCAGGAGCTATAAGAAGCAGGCTGAGCAAACCACGGTGATTAAGTCAGTAAGCAGCACCCTTCCATGGCCTCTGCATCAGTTTCTGCCTCCAGGTTCTGACCCTATTTGAGTTTTTGCTCTGACTTCTTTTAGTGATGGAAGTCCAAGAGGAAATAAGCCCTTTCCTCCTCAAGTTGCTTTTGATCATGGTGTTTTAACATAGCAATAAAAACCTTAAGTAAGATAATCTGCTTCCTGAATGACTTGGTATTAATTTAAATTTCCATGGATTGCTTTCCATGGAATTGAGTAGTAGGATGCTTCGGTATCATGAAGTAAACTAAATGTCTAGGAATAGTTTTTCAAGCCCTAACAGAGAATTCTAATGAAAACAATGATCATTCTCTGAGCAAATATTAAATTGTACTTTTAAACACATAGAGGGGCTTTTCCTGTTTGCAGACACATGTGAATATATGTAGTAGGTAAGCTATGGAACATATAAAAAAACGAGCAGGGAGCTCGGTCAGTGTTTACAGTTTTCTCTGGTAATACTAATGGCTCAGACAATGCACATAAGCTTTAAGTATCTGATAAGACTGGATCTTATGCACGAATATAAAAGCATTTTATTAAAAAAGATAAAACCCAGAGATATTAAGGAACTAATGACTGAGACAGATTAGAAAGAAAAAAGCCAGGAGTCTTGACTTAAATCCTATACTATTTACTGTTAAATCATTCTTTCTCTTCCCATACTAAAAATAAACAGTGGAGATAAAGAGGCAAAGCTCACTGGCAGAATTAAGTAGAAAAAGAAAAACTTTATTGAAAAGCTTATGAGGAAACAAATCGATGAAAATTTCCAGATTATCTTGCTACCATTCATGGGATATGATACTTACTGACACAGGCAATCAAGTCATGGAAGATGTCCTTGGGAAAGAGTGGGTGTTCCAGGCCCCGGAAGTAAAGCTTGAGGACACCAGCTATGGAGTCCATGTCATGGTCATTCTGGTCCCCAGCTAGGGGGTCCTCTCCTAAGAATAGGTAGCCCCCATGCCAAAAGGAAAGAAAGCAAGTTAGGCAAATCACATAGGATAAGGCAGAGATGGTGGGGTGACCTATTTATGTCATCTCATTATTTCTCTACCCAGCATGATGGCCATGATATGGCAGAATGTTCAGGCTAATGAACATACCCTGTGGATTGTGGGGTGGAAACCAGACACTGTTTCTCTCACAAGAATCATGAAACTGAGAGAAGACTGAGCCCCTTGTGAAGGGAAAACAAGGCCAGGAGGCCAGTTTCTCTGACTACCATAGCAGAGGACACCTACTGACAGAACAGTCATCCCAGAATCCCCACGGAAAATTTCATATCAAATGTAATTAAATTTAATGATAACACCAACCTTAAATTGAAACTATATATATCCATTACAATGACAGAAATTGCCAAAGCTTGCCCATTACCTTAATAGACCACAAGATGATAAATGGGATACAATGAACAGGCACATCAGCCTTGATATTAACTGCCACCAAGGATTCTGAATAAGGCTATAAACTGCCTGGATATATAGTAACTACTTGGGTTTTGTCAGATCACCATAGGAATGAAGCAGGATGGGTGGGGCTAAGAAAGAAGGAAGCTGGAACATGCCCCAGCATCTCTCTCTGTATCTATTGAAAATACAGAGAAAACAGGCAATTTCTTGGGGAACTCTTGGGGAAAAGGTGGAGTCAACTCTCCAGGGCTGGCAAACATTTGGTTTTATCTTATGGCTGTTTATTCCCACCTCACCTCTCTCAAAGGCATTTTTTATGTCATTCACTTCTACTTGTGATCCAGACACTCGGAAAATTCCCTCATGTTGTAGGCCTAGGAACACACAAAATAAAGTGGTCAAAGTGAAAAAAGCAAGTCCACAATCATAGGCCAAGATTAGTAGAATACCCATCTCCATTGGTACCATGTCTTTTGTCTCTTCTTTTTTAGGACCAAGGAGAAAAACCGGAGGAAAGTAATGCTGGAAAAGTCTCTGGAAGGACTTATTAGGCATTAATGTAAGGAAAGCATCTGGCCAAAGACAAGGGAAGGGATGTTCTGATTCCAAGGGAGATTACCAGGCTGTTGCTCTCCTGCCTTTAGTTTTATGTTCCTACCTGTAGAGTGGGGATGTCACGTGTTGGTGCTTTCTTATTGACCATGGTCAAAAATGGAGGTGAGTACTGGCAGGCAAAATATGAGGCAGGTACCATTAGAGACGTTAGCAGAGAAAGACTGGTGTTATTACGATTTCTTTAGCATTTTAAAATTATCCCCACTGTTCTAGGAAAAATGCTTTCTGAACTGATGAAAAACAGAGGACATAAAAACAAAAATGACCAATCAACAGCCAACACTGTCAGTCTTTGTCCTAGGCACTATTCCCTGATGCTGCCCTTTTCTAAAGAAAACTTGTAAATACTGCATTATGAGATATTAAAAAAACCCTATCTTTTCATGATTTTGCTGGAGTACAGAGAGTCATGAAAAATAATGCTTATATAAAGACTGCTACTAATGCTTTCATATAAAGTCTTTGTCCTCATTTAACTGTACAAGATCAGGGTTAGCAGTTATCCCATCTTCTAGATGAGGTGACTGGTGAATTATGACAAGAAGAACCAGGACCAGAGAGCAAAAGCAGTTTTGTGGGTGTAATCACAGACTTAATTTTCTGTGTCAGACATGGGGCCTATTGGTTTGCAAGTGCAGAGGATGGGAGGGAGCCATCTTGGCCTGTTTGTACTTAGAGTATTTACAGAGAGCACCACACATGCAACTGTAAACCAGTAAGAGAAATCAGGAAACACATCACTACTGATTGGCCCAATGAGCAGGCTTAATTGATATCTCTAGTTTTATCAGGTCTTTTCAGCCTTTTTCCAAGCCTAGGTCTCCTTTGTCAATACTTCTTTTGTGATCCTCCAAAAACGTTAATATAAATCTCAGATTGATTCTAGGAACAACAAACAAAATAGAATAATGCTGTTTCAGAATTCCTCTTGAAGTGAGGGGCAATACATTTGATTAGTTAGATTTCTGGAGGAATATACCACACATGCCAAAACTGAAACTGGAATCTGACTGAAAGTAAGTGAAGGAATGTGACTTCCTGGCTTGTAGTAAGAGGTAAGTTGTTTGTTCCTTTAAGGTAAGCTCTAAAATATCCCTTACAGAATAACAAGCAACATTAAAATGCCATCAATGCCAGTGCGGTGGTACTATGTTAGTTACCAAATGGGGTATGAGAGCCAGAAATTGTTGTTTAAATACAGAATATATCATAAATAGCAAGGCTCTGACAGAAACAGAAACATACCCAAGAACTTATCAGAAACACAGGGTATAAAGAAATGTCATCTCAAACCAGGCTACTTGGTATGTTTTAGCTGGGGTAGTACTACACAACTTCTTGAGAGAGTCACCTCAGTGCTTCTGGGTAGGTTTGATGGCTAAAGAAATGTAGCCTTGGCCTGTGGGACCGAGGGAAAAACAAATAATAGATGAGATCGTTGGAAATCAGACAACTGGCCTAAAATACTGAGCTCTATTTCAGTCTGGTTTCCAGTTCTCCTAGAGAATGGGATTCTCTAGATTAGGACCACTTATTGTTGTTATTATTATTATTGTCATCATCATCATTATTACTATTATTGTGTGTATGAAGTTATATGTGCTGTGGCACATGTATGGAGGTCCGTGTCCTGAATATTGAACTCACACCATCAGGCTTGCAAGGCAAGCACTTTTGCCCACTGAGCCATCTCGCTGTCCCACCAGACAGACTCTTTAGAACACCTAATGTGATAATTTTGAAGGAGAAACAATAAGTTTTCTATAAAGAAGAAACCAGTTGGCATTTTGCTATAATGCATAACCAAAACAACATATCCACGGCCTTCAGTCTTTGTTTTTCTTAGCACACACTAACAAGAAAGCCTAAAACTCCTTGGATTTGGGCAAACTATCTGGAAATGACATAAAACCTGCTAGACTGGTGTTAATAAGAGTTGCTCTCCTAAATAATTCATGAGCTGACTGTTACAACAACCACCTCACATTCCTTTCTTGAAAATAGTAGATTAAAAAAATAATCCCTTCATGGTTATTTTAGTGGTTCCTCAGATTCTTCCTCTTGTAAGTCCTCATGAATCTCCCTGACCCAGTACTATGAGGGTGTTACTTTCCTTATCTATATAATGGGCATTATAATATTTATCTTTCAGAGGATAGTTAGGATGTAAAAACCCCTAGCACTTGCTGTGCCATAGACTCCTTTGAGGCTACAAAGGTTATGAATCTACTAAATATACATATTCAAAAAAGAACTAAACATAACTTTTTAGGGATTCCATGAATTCCTTTAATCTTTTCCTTGTGCAAACAGCAATTCAGCTACATAAATACTTCTTGACTACTACTCTGTGCTTAAAAAAAAAAACAAAAAACAACAATGGCCAGGAGTGATGGCTCAGACCTACAATTTTAGTACTCCGGAGGCTGGAGGCTCACTGCAAATTTGCAGCCAGTATGGTTCTTCTAGTCAGTTCCAGACCAATTATGGCTACATAGTAAGACTTGACTTATCATACATCCATCTTCTACACCCCCAAATCAACAATGCATTTATTTGTTTAGTCCTAGAATACACACAATTTCATAACTGTTAATACTTCTGTAATTAAAAAAAGAATTCTTATATATAATATTTACTTATATCTCCTTTTGTCTTTTGAGTGTGTGTAGCATTGCATGTACATGTTAGTGAGGGTATATATGTGTATGCATGCATGCATGTGTACAGGCCAGAGATCAACATCAGGTATCATCCTCTATTGTTCTCTAACTTTGCTACTTTAGAAATAAGGTCCCTAACCCTGAATTTTAAGCTCTTTGCTTTTACTGGGTTGGCTGGCAATGAAGCTCAGTGATCTACCTGTCTTTGCTACCCACATGCAGTTAGGACTGCATTATAGGCACATACTACCATTCCCAGCTTTTTATGTGGGTTTTGGGGATCTAACCTAAGTCATTAAACTTGTACAGTTGGTACTTAACCAGCCAAACTGTAAGATTCAAGTCTTAAAATCAAGTATTGTTTTCTAAAGTTATTAGTGATTCATTCTCATCTGTGATCCAACTAGGCTTACTTGTTACTGTTCACATTTCATTTGGGGTTTTATTCACATCTTACTATTTATTCATTTATCTTGTGCATGGGAACGGCTAACATCATTCTAAAGTCAAAACCAGTCAATATATTTACTCTTCATTCCCATTGTTCCATCACTTGCATCCATGGTGTACCCGTAATGACCGACTAGTAAAATACTAGCATCTAGAGTCATTGTCCCTGTATTTTTCTGTAGAAATAAGAAGACACATATATAGTCAATGTGTTTATAAATCTTCATTTTTATGTGAAAACACAATACACACTGTTTTGTATTTTGTTTTTTTGACTTAACAATATATCCTTGAAATCTCTCTACTTTAGTCCATGAAACTCTTGTTTACTACCTTCTTCTTTACTACTAGTGATATACTACTCCATTGTATGATGTACCGTGGGTTTTTATGCAATTGTAAATAATGCTGCAGCAAATAATCTTGTGAAGATTTTTTTTTAATGTTTGAGGCATACCTTTACAGTAATTCCTAGAAATACTGCCAAACTGAATAAGTGCATATATTATTTTTCTAGATATTGCCAAATTTGTTTTCAAGAGAGTTACCCTAGTCTACACCCTCACACAAATGTGCTACATTTTTGTTTCTTTATGAACTGTACCTGTGCAGGTGTAGAGATAGGTATGTTCAAGCCACAATGCTGGAAATTTTCATGTCTCAGCTAACACTATAGCTGATGTGCTACCCAGCCTAGGGTATTATGATTACTGCTAAGCTTTCTATTTCCTCCTTCTGGTTTTAATCTCCAGGCAGTACCCAGAGAACCTTCAAACATATGATTCCTGTTTATAATTCTCTAACAACCCCCCCCCCACTCAGAATAAAATCCAAATACCTACAGTAGCCAACAGAGCCATAAGAGCACTGGCCTGTGGCTTCATTTCCTATCAGCCTCCCCTTCACTCTTTCTGCTTCTGACTCTGACTTCTGACTCTTTTCCTTATACATGGCAACAGTTTCTGCACTTTGTGTTCTCTCTCCACAAAATACTCTACTTTAGATGGACACATCACTTACCCTCTTCCTCATAACTCCACCCAAATGTGGGCTTTTTTGTGATCTGAACAGTGCATTGCTTTCCTTTTCTTTATAATATACACGAGCACTGAAAATATTGCAAGTCAGCTTGTTTACTGGCTGATTAAGTTTGTTCTTCAATGGAACAAAAGGTTCAGGAAGAACCTTTTTATTGGTCTATAAAACAATCAATATAGGCTTTGTGTTAAATGAACAAGTGAATGCATGGATGAATCCACAACTTCTTCACATTGTTTTTTGGAACCAATAATTATTCTACTGAGCTTCCTTAGCTCACGGATGGTCATTTTATGACCTTTTAAAGTATTGAAAAACCTTTTCTCATGCCAGTTTCTAGACATTTTAAAGGCCAGTACAGATATCTGTGATTTCTAAATATGCTCACCTTTGGAAAATAAAGTTGTTGGTCCACTGCTAAAGTCTGTCTAATGAGGCCATTAGCTGGTAAAGAATGGAGCTAAATCTCGTAGCTTTGCCAAGCAGAAGGGTCAGTACAATTTGACTGATGTGTAGAAGGAGCCAGTCCCTTAAGGACGCTCAGAGGATGGATATAACTTTATAACAGTTACTGAGCTCATGGGGACACTGTATCCAGTGAAACCAAAACAAAATCGGAATATTATATACACAATCAGTACAACATCAGAGACAGAACTTTTTCAAACCATTCTTGTATAGCCAATGGAACAACATAGTTAGGCTATGCCATGGAAGATATCTACATATACCAAGGCTAAAACTACTGGTTTCATTATTACCATCACATGGTCTATCTGCACTTCTTTGCAAAGCAACTGGGATTTAGAATTCTGAAGCTGGAAAAGAGCAGGATAAGCAGCTAGGTCAAAACATACCTACATGCCTATTCCCATCATGTAGGTATGGCCTTTCTGAAGGAGCAAACAGTACATGAATAAGACTATTCCTTTTCTAAGAATGTTGGGATAGGAAGGCAATCTGTGTTCCTCTCTCTGGTGTTATGCACATATATGTGCACATGAGCTTGTGTGTAGTTATAGAGGCCAGAGTACAGTGTTGGTTGGTCTCTATTATAATACTCTCTACCTTTGAGACACTCCTTTGAGGTGGTATCTCTTCCCTGAACCTGGGTCTTACAGGATTTTTTTAGGGTTGGGGCAGCAGCCAGCAAACCCTAGAGTCTTTGCCCTACACAGCACTGGAGTTACAGATGTGCATGCTCTCCTTGTTATTTAAGTTTTATAATCTGAACTAAGGTCCTTATGGTTGTGCAGCAAGTGCTCTTAACCACTGAACCATCTCTCTAGCTCCAACTACCTCTACTCTTGTTCTATATAAGATTTTTTGAAGTTCTAACTTTTGTACAAATATGAGCAATGCTGTATTCCTGCTTACCATGTCTGCTAATAAACCGGATGCAGCTTTCTACCACCAGAGGAATTGCCTGGCTGGAATCCTGAAAAACAACAACAAAAAAAAAAACAAATATAGAAATCAAAACCAAAGGTAGAAGAAGTGAGTCTGGTCTCAAAAAGGAGATAAAACTGCTGCCTGATCACCCCCAGACTGACTCTTCATTGATGCCGATGGGGTAGAGGAGGAGGAATGCTATGATCTGAAGGGACCAGAGTAGCTGAAGCTGTTTATTGGTGGTCTGAGCTTTGAAAATACAAATGACAGTTTAAGAGAACATTCTGAGAAATGAGGAACACTTACAAACTCTATGGTAATAAAAGATGCCCCAAACAAAAAGTTTCTGGGGCTTTACTTTTTGTCAACTTACTCTTACGTTGAAGAAGTAGATGCAGCAATATGTGCTTGACCACACAAGGTTGACAGAGTGTGGTAGAACCAGAAAGAGTTGTTTCTAGAAAAGATTCTGTCAAGCCTGGTGCCCAATAACAGTGAAGAAAATATCTGTTGGTGGTATTAAAGAAGATATAGAAGAATATAAATCGGGAGACTACTTTGAAAAGTATGGCAAGATTGAAACCTCAGAAGTTATAGAGGATAAACAAGAGTGGAAAAAAGAGGATTTGCTTTTGTAACTTGATGGTCATGGTACAGTTGATAAAACTGTTCAGAAATACCACACAACTAATGGTCATAAATGTGAAGTAAATTAGGCCTTTTTTTAAACAAGAGATGCAGTCTGCTGGATCACAGAGAGGTTATGGAGGTGAATCTGGTAACTTTATGGGTCAAGGAGGAAACTTTAGAGGTAGGAGAGCTAATTTTGGTCATGGTAAAGTTTTTGGTGGAAGAGGAGGCTATGGTGGTGGTCCTGGTATAGTAATAGAGGAGGCTATAGTGGTGATTCTGGTTACAGGAGAAGAGGAGGCTACGGTGGTAGTCCTGGTTATGGTAACAGAGGAAGCTATGATGGTGGTCTTGGTTATAGTAGTAGGTGGATGTGGTGGTAATCAATATAATGAATTTGGAGATGATGGTGGCAACTATGGTGGTAGTTCTGGTTATAGTAAGTAGTAAGGCACAATGTTGGTAATAAACCAGGATATGTAAACCAAGGTGATAGAAGTGCTGGTGGAGAAGGAGGGTGTGTTTTACAATGAAGGATGGAATTTTGTGGGAGGAACTATAATGATTTTGAAAATTATAGCAGATAACAGTGATCAAATTATGGAGCCATGAAGGGGAACAGTGTTTGTGGAGAAAGTGCGGCAGTCCCTATGGTGGTGGCTATGGATATGGTGGTAGAAATGGAAGCAGAAGGTTTTAAAAATGGTTTAGTTGGCACAATAAAAGCGCGCGCGCGCGCGCAAGAGAGAGAGAGAGAGAAAGAGAGAGAGAGAGAGAGAAGGGGACAGAAAGCACAGAGTAAATCACACCTAAGGAAAACACTTGAATTTCAAGCATTAGAGGAAGCAAAGCCAGGAAAGAAGTGATAGAAGTCATGGATAGGAGAAAGAAAATGAAAGGCTTAAGTGGAGCAAGGATGCCTGTAAGTAACAGATGAGGAGTCTCCTCCTTTTTAGGAAATATCTGCACTGGTTTGAATTTAGTCTCTACATGAAAACAAATTTCCAGATTATCTCTCTTATTTAACTGATTTTACAAGAAACAAACAGTGATTTCCTGGTCATTTATACAAACAAGGTCTTTGTATTCTGACCATGTAAGAAAAAAATTCTTGCCAGAGAGAAACTAGAAGCACAGCCAAATAAAGGGCCTTATCAGATGGGGCATGTGGTAAATCCTGGACTCTGAGGCAAATCTGGCATCAGGGGAACACACCTTGCCTGCAACTGTTTTAGTGCAGCAGTATTCAATGTAAACCCAATGGGTACCACTCCCCACTGATGGTGACCCTAGCCAGAGACAGTTACTACCTGCAGCTTAAGCAGAAGCTGCAAAGCTCCCATATACATGCTCTAGGTCTGAGGAGGAGGTCTAGAGTTAAATAAGAAATGAAAAGAAAAAAAATTCAAGTTTAAGCCTATTCTTGGTAATAAAGAAAAAGTGGTTGCTTAGTCTGTAAGATATATGCCCATTAATTTTAAATGCAATAAATTATCTGAGAGGCATTCCACTCCTCTCAAGTTTTAAGAGAAATTCTGGGAGAAAGGAGAAGAAAGAAGTATAAAAATAAGGTGACAGGGAGTTACAGTAAAATTTTTATCATTAAAAAAAATGTATAGCCAGGCCTGATGGCACATGTCCATAGTCCCAGAATTTGTGAGGCAGAGGTAGCAGCATCACAAGGTTAAAGCCAGACAGGGCTGTATAGTGAGTAAAATGCTGTACAAGAAAGAAAGAAAAAGGAAAGAAAGGGATAAATAGAGAAGGACATATAGAGAGAAAGAGATAGAGAAAGAAAGAACAAAAGAAAGAAGAAAAGATTGATTTTTTTTTCATTAAAATGACAACCATAGTCAAGAGGAAGAGAGAGGCTAGCGAGATAGCTGAGCTGTTAAATACTTGCTGCTCTAGCAGAAGACCCAGGTCTGGATCCTAGCACCCACACAGTGACTCATAACCATCGGTGACTCCAGTTCCAGGGGATCTGACACGCTTATGACTTCCACACAGGTACCAGGCATGCATAAGATGTATACACATACATGCACACAAACCACTCATACACATGAAATAAATAACTCTTCAAAGTATGGAGGAATGGAGGAGACAACAAAGCCTGGGCCAAGTAAGTTCTATAGCTGGACTGCCCACCAAGCTGGCATAGTCAGATCCATGAAGAGAGTGCTGGGGCTAGGAACAGTATAGAAACCCTGTACCTTCTGCACCTGATTACTGTCCTGAGTCTAGGGCCTCTGTATAGTACCACAATTGACACTTTAAAAAAGTGTCAATTTTTATTTACATTTTTATTTATATGTGTGTTTATGTCACATATATGCAGATACCCAACAGGTCAGAAGATGCTGTTGGAGCTCCTGGAGCTAGAGTTACAGGCAGCTGTAAGTGGTGTGACATGGGTGCTGGAACTAAATTTATGTCCTTTGGAAAGCCACAAGTGCTCCTAACTGTGGAGCCATCTTTCCAGCCCTGCAAATGACTTTTTAAAGGACTGGACCAGCTTTTTCCTGGGTGGACAGAATGATATTTCTGAGCCCTGCCTCCCACCCTGTTTTTGCTAACTTTCCCTCCTGCAGAACTGGTGTGAGGAGCAAAGGGAACATGCAGTCGATTCAGTACTCACCATAGACTCTAACTAGTGAATGGAATTTTGCTACTGCAAAAATACACTTCATTTAATTTATTTTTCTTTTAAAGTTAGTAGGAGCTGTATTGAGATTTCTCCTGATGTGGGTTACTCAAGGCCACTGCTAAGATCCCTCCTAACATGAGTGAGAACTGGTTGCTCAGCAGTGGATTTTAATACAATGGTGAGAGTTGTGTGCAGAGCTGTCAAGCTGAGCACTTCTTTTATATTGTTCCCCAAACAATTTCAGAGCTACATTATTAGGGTATTTCAGGAATACATCTAAGATGACAATGTTAGCAGAAGCAAGCAAAACCTACAAATTTAAGCAAGACTTTTTATATTGACAATCAGCTACCTTGAGCTGCTGGTGTATTAGGATAGATGTAAGGAAGTGTGGGGCCACCTTATGTTCTCCTAGAGAAGGATATCATGAGCTGTTATGGAACAATTTGTCTAAATTTAAACCAAACCTAACATGCCAGAAAGTTAAATAACTAACGGGAAGAATGACTCACAAAACCTATGATAATTCCAGGATACTTGGAATCAGTGGTTGCCACAATCTTAACCATACCATAACTAAAGATACAACCAAGCACAAGAATGAGGTCAGAGGTATGCCATGAAATTCAGTAATGGCTATGGGAGGTACTTAATTTAAATGAGCCAGGCTGTACAGTTTGGCTCTGTTGGGCTCTTACCTGTTTCCTCACAGTAGAGCTTCGCCTGTGGTTGCCCCACCCAATCAGAAAGGATCAGCCCAGCAACAGGAAGGAAAAAAGAGAAAATTGGGACAGAATGAGACAATCACTCTTAAATTCAGAACTAAAGCTTTAAATCACGTAAAACAACTATAACAGCAGGTAATGAAACATATCACATTGAGTTCAGTCCCAGAAACAGCTAAGAGACTTGCAAAGTTATTTTCCAATAAAAGCTTAATAAACTGTATTCTGTCATAAAGGCACAGAGGTCCCTGGTTTTAATGCCTACCACTTTTCAAAACTTAATAGGACCCAAATGGTTTAATCTGTAGTAAAGCAGAGTTATGTTAGAAAATTTTAAGATCTTTCTATGAAAGGAAACAATAATAGACACCAAAGAGTGTATATTTTCTCTTGAGACTCTCAGGGAAAAGAAAAAAAACCCAATAATTAATTTTTTTTTTTATTTAGATGGCAGGACATCAAAGGAACCTCAGGGCCCCTCTGTCAGTGTTATTCAAGCTATGTCAGCTGTTGAAGCTTTTTCTCAAAGGTTTTAGATACAGAAGCACACTACTCAACAAGGAGAGCAGCACTGCCCTGCTTTGGGAATACACCATTCTGATGCTGGACCTTACTGACTCTGCTGCCAGCCTGCCTTAAGGCACCTTGCTGAAATCTTAGTGCTTCTCAGAGCTAACATAATGGCCTTTCCTTCAACCAGAGGAGACTGATATTCTGAAAGGGAAGATAAATAGTCCAAGGTCATAGGTGGATGAAGGGATAACCAACTCTTTTTAGTTTTTCCAGAGATGTGGTACCTCTGATGAAGCTAAGACTATACCACCAGGAGATAGATTCTACAGAATTTCATCTTCTTAGTTCCCTCCAGTCCTCGAGAATGGTATATTAGACCTTGGCTGCAATCCACTAAGACAAAATGATGAAAATCAAATTAAGTTATCACTAAATAATGACTAAATGGCCTCATGACTGTATGAGTTACCAGGTTAATATAATGCAGTCTGGTTCATTAAATCATGTTCTCCTTTTAAATCAGCACATTTTTAGGCATCTCAAGGTGCTGGCTGAATGAATGCCTTGCTCTCTGCCAGCTCATCACACCATCATGACTGTGAAGGAAAATATTTGGCTGAGGTGGAGAGGGAGGGAAGGTGGAGAAAGACTCAGAGGATTGCATACTTATATATCAGCAGAGATTTCTCCCGGTGCTATTTGGCAAGCCAATGCAATGTAATATTTCATTACCCACCAATAGTCATTAATTAGGGCCACATACACACACATACAAAAAAATTTCTCAGATCAAATGCTATCATCTAATCTTTTTTGCATCAGAGACTTCCCCTAAGGCCACATATTAAAGTCCTCTAGCTAAGAGGTTACCAAGATCCAGAGTCCAACATTTATTTTCTTTGCAATATAGTGGCTTTGGGGAGTTTTTGGGAAGATTTTTATCAAGTGATAACTCCCATGATATAATTTTGTTCAGACTTCCCTAAATAGCAGTAACCCCAGAGCCACTTGAAAGGAGAGGGAGTTGGTAAGGCAAAAAGAAGGAAGCAATTCCTATCTCAGGCCACTCCTTTGCAAAGTCATCAAACATCTTTTACAATACAACTCTATGGCACTTTCCCAGGTTGCTATTTTCCCTGGGCCTCTCCTTATCCCTTCCCAGGGCCACTTACCTGGCAAGACTACAATCTGTCCGCTGACCTGTGGAAAGAAAAGGGCAAAATACATTTGTTGAAGCAGAAGGAATGGGGAGAGCTGTACACCCTAGGAATTACTGTGCACTTCATATCTTCTTAGGGAACCAGAAGCAGAAAAGAAAAGGATTGCCCCCAACCTCCTTTTGGGCAGGAACTTTGCTGCTCTAGGTTCTCTGAACCTTATCAATTCTGCTTCTCAAATGAGAAAACAGGTACGGATGTATGGTAAGAACAAGTCAAATCTTACTCTAGAGAAAAAAAATTATAAGCCTTCTCATACATGAAATTCATCTTCTTATGTACATGCTTAGTGTGTGTGTAATGGAGGGGAAAGGTAGATTTTTGGGGACACTCCTTTGTCCTAGTTTGTCACTATATGAGCAAGTACCCACATGGCGAGCAAATGATGGCTTTCAGTCTAATGACAGGTGGTAAGGTTTTCATGGGCCATAGATAGCTTTGAAAAATGAAATGGAAAACCTTAAAGTTGTTAAGAAATTTTAAAAATAAAAATATGTATATATGAATGCATAAACCATGATGTAATATATTGCCTTTTTTGGGCAATAGGTAATGAAGCTTGATCTGTCTTAGCTAAATCAGTGGCAAACTCTGGCAGGCATTGAGCCTGGAAAGACAAGATCAACTCCCATACTCCTTATTTAAGACCCAGGAAAGGCAACTCTAAGGGTTGGGAGAGGGCAGGGTTTTTTTTTTTTTTTTCATTTAGTGTTGCTAATTGTTAAGATAGTTGTCAGCAATACCATCCCCCAATCTTTAACAGCCCTGTTACCAAAGGCTTGGCATTCATTTGCAAAAAATACTATTCTGAGCCATTATTTTCAACATCTGTCCCATTTCCATTTTGGAATATTCATACACATCAATTATCCCTTTGTGGCAAAAATAAGAGGCTCTTGCATTATGTGACAAATACTTACAGAAGGCAGGACATGATGATTTGCACACAGGATGATTTATAGCTATTATTTTTCTCTATCTCTGAAACTTGTCATCTTCAAATTATGGCAATTTGCAGCCCCAATGGCCAACATCTATCCCTCTAGAGTAATGTTATTTGGTACATATACATATAAATACACACATACACACACAGACATGCTTGGCTCTCGTGCTCCACATGTCTGTGTGGGAAAAGATCAAGTTACTAAAAGGCTCTTGCTTTTTTTTTTTTCACATTAGCGCAAACATCTTTAAAAAAAAAAATCACAATATCAAAGATGCTAGAGAGAGAAATTATCTGGGGGAATTGTCCAGGGCAGCACAAGGACAAGGCAAGAAGTGTTGGTAGGTGAGTCTGGTTTGAAAAATAGATTCCAATTCTTGAGCTAAAAAGCCAATGAGCCTTGTAAATTTTGCTTTACTTCACAGTTTGTCTGATGAGTGCTCAAGAATTTATTTTAAAATGTTAGACTTCTGTATGAGTGCAGGCATATCTGTCACAGATGAGACTGTATGTTCCCTGTGGCTTCATCTTTAAGAGAAGAGATTAGTGGGATAGACAGGAGGAGTAGAACATTCAGGGGCATCCCCAACCTGGGAATGTCATTAATCATAGGATGCTGAGAGCTAGGTAGGAGACCTGGGCAGGGTTCCAAGCAACCTCAGGGAAGCTTCTTTTTCAACCTTCGCCTTCTGGTTGACAGTTGACTGGGGAGAGAAAGTCCAGAAAGTCTGTCTAGTTCTCTGCCTCAGTACTTTCTAGTGTTTGCTTAAGATTATTGCCAGAGATGAGACAGTACATGCAGCACTTTGGTCTTAGTACAGCCACACTAGAGAGATGGCAGCCATTTAGGTAAAAGGAAATGAATGTTTAACTTTGAAAGCTAAAGAAGCAACAACTCTATCCATCTCCTTCCATTTGAGGACCTTCTCTTTCCCCAGGACTGGGAGTTTTAACAAGTGTCTGGAAAGGTGATAACCCATGGCCCTTTACTGCAAATGCAGCAGGAAGGTGAACAGTTTGGGTGGAAAGCAGGTACATTCCACTCCACTTAAAGAAACAGATGATGAAGATTAGCATTTCGTTACACATTGCTGTTTTCCCACTATGCAAGCAGCCATTTAGGGGAGTGCTTTCACACTGAACAGGCTAGGAAAAGAAACACATTCATGTAACCAGTTGGGGCTAGTTGGTTGAGGACAAGAGGCATGTGCTAAGGAAGAAAGTGCTGCCTCTCTGCTCTACCAACCTCTAGCAGAGCATGTGCACACTCACTTTCTCCCAGGGTTTTCTGCAGGAGGTCATGTTTGGCTTGTAACTTGGTGATAAGGTTCCTTCCCTCTAAGTACTCCTTCATTTTCTGTAAGGGAAGAGGAGAAAGAGGAGAACTTAGATTCTTGAAGAAAACACAAGACACAAATGTTCAACTGTTCTATTACCTCTGAAAGGGCATTTGATTTCTGACTTTCTGACTCAATTTCTGGCCCAGGAAAATCAGGATTTTCCTATGAATTTAATCTTAGCCTGGATAAAAAAAAAATGGCTTTCTAAGTAGAGTCCCTCCTCTGCCTCCTTCGCCCCCAGTGAAGAACGAGAACAGCAGAAAGAATGACAGCCTGCCTGAGTCTCAGTGTTGTTGTTGGGAAAACATGCACTGCTCTCTGCCACTTAGGCTGATATCCTGCTCCTCCCAGGGTGCATTTCATTGCTCTAGCAGTAGTGTCAATGGTAGGCCTAGCCCATAGAGTGGCCTTGTGTAAGCCAGACCTTAGTAAGTCTCATCCTCTACTCTAATATAGGCTTCTTGAGAATTGGGAGTTTCTGAGTGCTTGGCTGGAGTGACTGCCACCTACTGTATGCATATACAGATTCCAAGTGAGATGTGATGTGCCACCACACCTGCAATAGCAGGAGAAATATGACTGCTATGTTGCAATTTCAGTTTTGACATCTCATCAACTCTTGTCTGGCTTATGAGAGACTATGTTTGACTGGATAATTCACCAAATCTTTAAAACAACTGTATAAATCACTATTATCATTACTCCCACTTTATTTGAGTAATGAGAAGAAGATGGTGGGATTTAAAGAGATTAATAAAATTACTCAAAGGGAGTGATGAAGTTACGATCTGTTGTGTAGTGAGTATCTCTCCCCAAACTCCACTGAAACATTCTAATCCTAGGGAAGCTTCATGAGAGAGAAGTAAAAAACTCAAAATAGGCCCAGGCAGTTTCTGAAACCACCCAGATTCACTAGGCCCTCCTTTTTCAAGAGTAAACAATATAGACTACTGAGTTACTTCAGATAAAGCAGAGGATAGGCAATCAGCTTGAAAAGAAGCAGAAACCAGCTGACCTGCCCGGAAGAGGTTCAGACTAAGCTATCTAGAAAGGACACTCTTTAACTCATTGAGCTACCTGCAGGCTATGTAGTCTACCCCAGGTGCCCAATTTTTGAGAGCTTTTGTGATGAAGATATCTTTGAGTCATTTCTGCTCCTCTAAGTAATCGTTCACCCATTCTCCTGTAGGTAACCCCAATAAAACTCAATAGTTCACCAAGTTGGACTTTGGTGGTATCCGTATTATGGTCTGTCATGGGCTCTCTATCTGAGCTAAGTAGATTTACATTTATGTCTTGTCACACAAATAGTATTCAAACATGCAGTTTGACAGAATGCCGTGTGCTCTGAAGCATTATAATAAAATGTTCCACCTACTATACAGAGCCAAAGAGAAGCAGAACAGACTTTCACATTAGTCATTCTTTTTACATTAACAGAAACCCAAGAGGCTTTAGACTACTTTAGCACATAGTCTCTCATCTGATTCTCATGTAACTCTATACATAGATGAGGAAGCGAGATGACAAGACAATCCTAGGAGAGGGAGAGTGTCAATGCAAGCTAGTAAGTGGTAATACCAGGTGAGGATGTTTTCCACTCTCCTCTCATCTATTCTTGAGGATCTGAGTCTGCCTTGGCTCTCCTGCTGCATTGGTTCATATGATGGAGTTTAACTTAGAAGCAAATGGGAGGGTCTCCCAGAGTATGATCCATGATCGACTAGAAAGACTTGACTTTGCTCCAATGAACAATCATTTTAATAATAATACTTCAGTCTTTTACTGTGCCCTAAAAAAAATGTATGCCAAGCCTTTTATTTTTATAACTATTACCATTTCGTTAAAGATAAATAAAGAAAAAATGAAAAGTCCTGAGTTCCACTTACTCTTTTTTTGGGGGGGGGTAGAGTATGAAGTTTTAACTAAGAGCTTTCCCTCTTCATTCCCATTTAAAAAGAAGGAAAGCTTACTTATCTGGGAGATGGCCCCTGGGCCTTTTGCTTGCCCATATGGTCCTATGGGCAACTTGTAAATTCCCATGGCACCATTCTCATACAGTGTTATCATAGAAGGGTTTTCCCTCTGATGTCTTTTCTATCCAGAGACCATGTCATTGATTATCCTGACTACCCATGATGCTTAGTGCCACTCCTGGAAGATAGTAGAAATGTATTAAATATGAAGAATGAATAAATGAGCAATCTCATTCTCCTCTGTATAGGCTGCTCCTTGCAATTACAAACCCAGCCCCTAAGGGTATCCCTACTCTAAAGAAAACAAGCCAGAGACAAATCCTATGCTAAATCATTTCTGCTGTCTTATTTAAGGCCTGTTCCCTGATCCTTTATGCCTCTGCATGAGAACATCTGCATGAAAATAGGCTCTCTTGTCACCTTCCTCTTTCCATCTGTTCCAGCTGTCAGCTCACTTGCTGTCAGCCTTCCCTGGATGATATCCTAATCTCCATCCAATGCCTAATTGCGGGCTTGGAATCATACTTAGGATCCAGAGTGGAAAAGCCTCTAGGAAATATCCATTGCTAAAAGTACAACCCTGAAAAGCCTATCTTAGAAGGTTATTCCAGGAGTCTCAAGTGGTTGAAAATTCAAGAAGCTATAACTCCTAACACAGACCTGAATGCTTAGAATACAGACAAAATTCTGAAAGGGGATGAATAAAAATTCCTTTCTCACACTCATGTTTCTAGTCTCAATTCCCAACTCTTCTTCCAATCCCAAGTTCACATCTCACTAGGTGACTTCAACTGACACTTGGTGAACCATTATAACAAATAATAATCTGAAAAAGAAGTATGCTATTACCTTTCAGGTTTCATTAAATACAGAGGATCAAACTGTTTCAAGATATGTTCTGCATCTCTAATACTAGGGTAAAAAGAAACTTTGGGTTTTGTATCTAGGTGGGAAGGTAAAGGGCTCCCAGAGTCTGCAGACATGCTATTCATTACTTTCTTATCTCACCCAGAAGTCAGGACAGACATGCTGGGGATAAATAATCCTGCCTTTATCAGTGTAGCTGAGGTGGAAATGTTCAGTTGCTGCTGAACACACAGAGCTGAGACAGTTAAAGCCATGGGAAGAATTAAGTAGCTTTCTGGTGATTCAGCATAATATCAATATTATATAAATCAGACTGTGCGCATGCACACATACACACACATACATACTGTTATATATCAGATTATAGCTCTTAAGTCTAGTGGCTTGCTTGATGGACTGCCTTCTCTTCTACTGTCTTCTCCAAGTCTACTCCTAAGAATTCAGATAGTTTTACTTTGCTACTTTATCAGCCACAATTTTCATTCCCTTCCTCATTCTACCTACTATTTTAGAACTCCATACTTGGGACTGGAGAGATGGCTCAGCAGTTAAAAGCACTTACTACACTTGCAGAGGATCTGGGTGCAATTCTCAGCAAACACTTGGTGGCTCACAAACAATGATGTACAGTTTTGGAGTTCCAATGCCCTCTTCTGGCCTTTGGAAGCACTGCATGCAGACAAAAACTCATAAAACCAAAATAAATCTGAAAAAAAAGTTTTTTAAAAGAATCCCACACTCCAATTTTTGCCCCAGGTCCCGCTTCTGAGAAAAAGGTATCGGACGGGGCTGATGCTCTTTGGGTGGATGACACCTAAATGAACATCGGTACAAAGTCCCAATTTATTTCTAATATCAGAGATCAGACCTCTACTCTTGCCTGATGCGTCCAAAACAAAAAGGGGGAACTGTAGAGAGCTGCGTAATGCCATGCCTGAAAGATGGAGCTGGTTTCCGCCTTCCACCTTCCCGATGGTGAGTGCTCTCTGTCACAAACAACTCCACATTTGGCTAAGGCTGAGGATCTGGCTTGCTTCCATGTATGTGGACCTATCTGCATTGCCCACGTGGCATGCTGAGGTTGGCTACCCAGAGGCTATTTAAAGTGGGCTGGCTTTACCCAGGGTCAGATGATTGCTCAAGGTTCCTGAATAAATTGCACTGAAAAAAAAAAAAAAAAGAATCCCACACTCCAATTTTTGCATAAAAATATTTAGGGGAAACTCTAGCTTTCTAAGGCTTTGATAATTCTTGGCTAAGCAGAGAAAAGGCCTCCCCACAGCAGAGAACTGATTAAATAAAGATGATGTACCTATACAATGGAGTTCTGTCCAGCCACTGAAAGAAGATTTGTGTGAGATATGAGACAAATATTTTTGGACTAACACAAATAATATCCAAAACAAGTGATAACAGTAAACTAGAGGACAGTGAAAGTGGAATTCTTCTGTTTGTCATATTTTATTTCTTAAATGTCTCTTGCAGGGCTGAAGATGGAACTCAGTGTCACACATGCTAGGCAGGCACTCTTAACTACTGAGCTATATTCCCAGCCTCATTTGTTACAATTTCCAGTGTAATTTATTGTATTAAGAGGCACTTACTGATAGATCACAGGCTGCCTATGCATAGAAATCTCTGAAAGGATAGGATATGCTCATTTCAATCAATGGCAGAAGGGAAGAAAGTAGGTATCAGGGGTAACATAAGGCTCTACTTTCTCCCTAGTTTCCTTTTGGTATAGTTGAGTCTTTTAAAAAAGGTATAACAAGAAAAAGAAGTAGACACTGAGATATGATGTACTATAGGAGACAGGTGACAGACAAGGAGGTCAGAAAATTCCCTTAATGTACTAATGGAAGAGAGGTGCTGAACCTTTCACTTTAGCTCCTCAGCAGGAAAAGCCTGTGCATAGCAGGTGACCTGAGTTCTAAAGGGTTCAGCTGTTGATGAAGGCCTTGTTCAACCTACCCATCCCACTGTGCTTGTTTTTCCTTTTTTTTTTTCTTCTTCAAACCTTTCAAATGAGAAGGCTGGGTCAGATGATATTTAAAAGTTGCTTCAAGTTTAAAATTTTATAATTTTCCACCTACTATTGCAAGCAACTGACCTTGGCAAGACATGCTTCACATTTCCAATTGATGTCACATGGGCAGATTAATCTGATGACAGTAGCAAGCAGGCAGAAAACTATCCCAAAAGCCCAATATAGTCACTAGACAGACTAGCTATGAGTCAAACCACAATGAGGGATCTCATCACAACTTTCCAAGAGCTGGCAACTTCCAAGATGTACTGCCTTTTTTTTTTTTTTTTTAAACATGGTTTGGCAAGCATAGGCAGTCCCTGTTTTAATATGGGGACCTGAACTCTATTTCACTACCACCATCAAAAATGTCCTGCTATCAGGAAATAAATTATCTGACATATTTCATATCCGATCACAAAACAAAGAATTCCTGTAAATCTATTGCTGGATAAGCCAAAACTCATTTCTCTTAATCAAAGCAAAAGTGCACAAAAATTTGACAAGGAGTACCATGGCCACTAAAGTCAGGAATAGGTTGCAGAGCCCCAATATATTGAGATAACAGGGGAAACAGGTGGGTAAGTAAGTACTGGTGCCCACAAAGGCCAGGGGCATTGGATCCCTGAGAGCTGGAGTTATAGGCAGTTGTGAGCATCCAGCCATGGGTGTTGGGAATAAAACTCAGGTCCTATGCAAGAGCAGTATATGAGCTCTTGAAAGTGCTGAAGCATCTCATCAGCCTTCTTGTTTTGGAAGAAGAATATCAACTTCTGAATATGTATGTTATCAATTCATTCAAAGCAGAAAATAATTCTGACAAAGACTGTCTTAAGTACAGATTTTTATGCCCAAATTTTCTTTTCTTTTTTTTTGTTGTATGTGTATGTATATATGCTAGAGGCTTGTGTTAGTGGCAGTGTATTCCTCAGTTGCTCTCTACCTTATTTTTTCATGCAAGGACTCTCACTGAATCTGAAGCCCACCAGTTTACTAGACTGGCTGGCTCGCAAGACCCAGGAATCCCCCTGTTTCTTCTCCCTAGCTCTGAAATTACAGGTTTTCTAGTTTTTTGGTTTGTTTGTTTGTTTTGTTTTGTTTTCACATGGGTTACTGGGGCTCAAACTTAGGTCTTCATGCTTGTGTGGCTTGTAGTTTACTGACTAAGCCATCTCTCCAACCCCTAAATCCCCAAATTTCTTAATTGGAGAAATAGAGGGGGTAAAATGGTCAAAACATTGTATGCATAAATGGAATTCTCAAGTTATTAATAAAATATATTTTAAAAATGGAATCTTATGAAATACAATAAGATCAGGACATTGCAGCTCAAAAAGAGCTGCCAAAAAAATCCTATCATTAAGAGATAATATAGTTTGGTAATAGGAGCAGTGATAGCCCCCCTTAGAGTCAAAAGTTCTATTAACTAACATGTAATTTAGGTTTCTGTAGGCCATTAAACTTTTACATAGTCTGCTCTCCTTAACGAATTTTATTCTCCTTCCCAGTTCTTTTTGACCTACTCGTTTTAAAAATCAAGCACAAAACTCAGTTTGTGTAATGTTTTCCCCAGCTCCATTTATCTTTGTTGCTGCTCATGTACACCCACACATTTAAAAACCATACCGTTCTTGTTTAGAAACACATGAAGTCAAAACCAAAGTCTCCCTGTATATGCCTAAGGCCTCATTCTCCTCTTTCTCTTATACTCTAAGCATTCCCAATTCATAGCATAGAATCTGGCATAGAGTAAATACAGGATAGAATGGTCAGTAAATAACCTAACAACAACTGATGCATGGATTAATACTGATGACGGTAAAATGGGTAGCAGTTACTGAGTACCATGAACTAGGCGATTAACCCTTTCACTCTCTTTATAAATTTGCTTAGAAAATGTAATACAGACTGCAGACAGGGCTTAGTGCTGCAGCTCTTGCCTAGCACATATGAAAGTTCCACCAGGAAAAAAGCCAACCCCCAAACAATTAGAAAATATAATTAAAAGACTTAAATTCATAATGTAATATATATGTTTACATAAAAAGGTGTCTCTTTGTAAATATAATTTTAAATAAATGCTTATATGTATCTTTTTTCTTTTTGCTTCAAAGTTTTATATAATAACTATGTTTTAAAATGATTTCACAGTAAAATGTGTTACATTTTTCATTTTGTCAGTTGTAAGCTCTAAATAATTTTTAAAAATAAAATCACTCGTTTTTCTTTATATAACAAAAAATTTTCAGTAGTTTTAGAACAACACTCTTAAATCACACTCTTTCAAAAGTCTACTTTGAGATTAAAAAAAAAAACCAAAAGTATCAAAGATTTAAAGCTTAACTAATTGAAGCAGATTTACAAAAATACCAATCAATCATGTTAGAGCTCTTAAAGAAAAAAGGACAATGTTCAAAGAAAATTAAACAAATTGTCCCAGGTGGAAGAAAAATCTAATTTGCTCCATGCTGAGGGTGCTTCATGACTGGAACAAAAGTGAAGTCTTTTCATTTGGTCAGTATGCATTTTCAATGGCCATGTTTCATCTTACAACTGTAAAGCTAGTTTTTCTTTTCTTGGTCATCAGAAGATAGAGAAATAAATTTTAGTGCAGGCAATAAGACGGAATTGGCAAGTTCAAAATAACTTAATTATTAAAAATGGCATAAAAGACCAGCTAGCAGATTAAAAAAAAAACTATTAACATTTATACAAACACACACACACACACACACACACACACACACACCCCTCCCTCTCTAAAAAGAGACCTGAGAAAGATGAGTAAAATACACCGCTTTGGAATTCTCTAAAAATCCATTAACTTGCACATTTAAATGTCTTTAACTTTTACCAATAATTAGAAAACATAACTTCCTAATAATGAAAGTTACATGATAATGTATTTAAATAACTTAGGGGAGACTTTAGACTTTTTAAAACAAGACATATTGGCAAGGTTATCTGAATATAGTTCTCAAAAACCAAGAAATTACCAAATAGAAGACCCAGAAATAAACCTACACACTTATGATGGACACCTGATCTTTGACAAAGATGCCAAAACCATACAATGGAAAAAAGATAGCTTCTTCAACAAATGGTGCTGGTCTAACTGGATGTCTACATGTAGAAAAATACAAATAGATCCACACTTATCACCCCGCACAAAAAACTAAAGTCCAAGTGGATCAAAGACCTCAACATAAAACCAGACACATTAAATAGGTTAGAAGAAAAAGTGGGGAAGACCCTAGAACTCATTGGTACAGGATACAAGTTCCTGAACAGAACACCAACAGCACAGGCTCTAAGATCAACAATCAATAAATGGGACCTCATTAAACTGAAAAGCTTCTGTAAAGCAAAGGACACTGTTCTCAAAACAAAATGACTGCCTACAGATTGGGAAAGAATCTTCACCAACCCTCTATGTGACAGAGGGCTAATATCCAGTATATATAAAGCATTAAAGAAGTTGAAAAGCAACAAATCAAGTAATCCAATTAAAAATGGGGAACAGAGCTAAACAGAGAATTCTCTGTAGAGGAATATGGCAGAGAAACACTTAAAGAAATGCTCAACGTCATTAGCCATCAGGGAAATGCAAATCAAAACGACCTTGAGATTTCACCTTATACCCATAAGAATGGCCAAGATGAAAAACTCATGTGACAACATATGTTGGAGAGGTTGTGGGGAAAGGGGAACCCTCCTCCACTGCTGGTGGGAATGTAAACTTGTACAACCACTCTGGAAATCAATTTCTGGTGCTTTCTCAGACAACTAAGAATAGTGCTTCCTCAAGATCCAGCCATACCACTCCTAGGCATATATCCAAAAGAGGCTCAAGTACACAATAAGGACATTTGCTCAACCATGTTTGTAGCAGCTTTATTTATAATAGCCAGAAGCTGGAAACAACCCAGATGCCTCTCCACTGAAGAATGGATACAGAAATTGTGGTATATCTACACAATGGAATATTACTCAGCAATGAAAAACAAGGAAATCATGAAATTTGCAGGTAAATGGTGGGATCTGGAAAGGATCATCCTGAGTGAGCTATCCCAGAAGCAGAAAGACACACAAGGTATATACTCACTCATATAGACATATAATATAGGATAAACCTACTAAAATCTGTACACCTAAAGAAACTAATCAAGAGGGTGGACTCTGGCTAAAATGCTCAACCCCCATTGTGAAAGGCAAAGAGGATGGACACCAGAAGAAGAAGAAGAAGAAGAAAAAAACAGGAAACAAGTTAGGAGCCTCCCACAGAGGGCCTCTGAAAGGCTCTGCCCTGCAGACTATCAAAGCAGATGTTGAGACTTATGGCCAAACTTTGGGCAGAATGCAGGGAAATCTTATGAAAGAAGTGGGAAACAGTAAGATCTGGAGAGGACAGGAAGCACACAAGGAGAACCAAAAAATTTGAGCACAGGGGTCTTTCCTGTGACTCATACTCCAACCAAGTACCATGCATGGAGATAACCTAGAACCCCTGCACAGATGTAGCCCATGGCAGTTCAGTGTCCAAGTGGGTTCCAGAGTAATGGGAACAGGGACTACTTCTGACATGAGCTGACTGGCCTGCTCTTTGATCACCTCCCCCTGAGGGGGGGAGCAGCCTTACCGGGCCACAGAGGAAGACAATGCAGCCACTCCTTATGAGACCTAACAGACTAGGATCAGAAGGAAGAAAAAGAAACCCTCCCCTACTAGTGGACTTGGGGAGGGGAGTGTGTGGAGAAGGGGGATGAAGGAAGGGATTGGGAGGGGAGCAGGGAGGGAACTAGAGGGAGGATACAAACTAAATAAAGTATAATTAAAAATTAAAAAAAAAGAATTTTAAAATAAAAATCCCTAAAGACTAAAACAAAACAAAACAAAACAAAACCCCAAGAAACTAAGTCCCTTGTCATGATCTCCTGTGACTGAGAGGGCTGCTTTCAAATGAAAGCCTACTAGCTGATTAAAGTTTTCCCTAAAACATTAGGAGCATCCCTTTCTTTGAGATCTCCAGCTGACATATATAACTTCTTGATGTTTTTGTTTTAAGTGTAGAGATGGTTTCTAAGTATGCCAGATTCAAATCTAGTGTATTTAAAGCTTGCTTTTCAGACAGTTGACAAAAACTCTTGAATTCCAAAGCTCCCTTTGGTGTCACAGTATCTACTAATGCTCCTGTGAGGCCAATGAGTATCCTTACCGTGAAATAAAACTGCTCTGTCTCTTGCTGGTTAGCTCTCCTCTTAGCAATGCTGGGCTTGCTCATGAATGTTTCTGAGACTGTTGACTTGACAGACTCCATGGAATTGCTATACTGGAAGCAGTCAGACACATCAAAATCCTCCACTGTTACGATGTCCTGAATGGTCTGCAGGGTTGCCTCCATTGTCTTTTTCACCTATAACCATAATGGCCAAAAATAACCATGAGAGGCAGGCTATAAAGTAGCAAGTAAGAGTAGCAACTAGGAGGAACTGAGAGGGAGTATTGGTCTCAAGGGAGAGGTAGGGAAAGAAGGAGGATGGTAGCAGAGATTACTGTTCCACATCTCACTGAACAGAGAGTGATAAACATCACGAGAACCCTGCTTCAGCCTGGTGCTCCAGCAAATACCTAAACGCCCCTACCCCTTTTCTGCTATGAACTTGACTTGCCTCTTTTTATGTGTAAGGATGTTTTGTCTGCATGTGTGTATATCCCATGCAGTGCTTGGTGGCTGTGGAGGCCGAAGAGCTCCTAGATGAAGTCAGTGATGTCTGAGAGCTACCATGCAGGTATCAGAAGCCACATCTGGGTCTTTTGCAAGAGCAGCCAGTGCTTTTAACCCCTTAACCATCTCTCTAACCCCAATGTTTATTTTTAAGATTTAGTACTACTTCTTTATTATAATGGAAGTGCAAAGGAAAAGAGAACAAAATAATTGCAAACTAATATTCCCACCATACCACAGCTAGTTAAAATATGTGCTCGGTCTAGTTCTTCATGTGTTCCTGGTGCTGTTTCATGACCATCAACCAATCATTGAATTTACTTTCCTATTTGTAAACTAAGTGACCCAACCCTAGTCCCGCCTAGTAAAGTTAAGACTTATTAAGATACAAGGTAAAAAGCCACCTCAGTGCAGCTGAAAACTGGATTACTGATCAAATTGCCCCTTTAAATTGGATATTAGAAGAAAATATGCTATGTTTAAAAAAAAAAAGTCACCCTCTATCCTCTTGTAAGAGGATAGAGATGTCTGAAGTGTCAAAGTCAAAGGTTTCTTTTTTAAAATGCTGGAAAAAGACAGTCATGAGTGGGTCATTTCAGAGATTTGGTATTGTTCAAACAGTGGCCAAGTACTACTTTGATTAAAAGTGTAGTGAGGAGGGGCATTTTGTAAAAGCTTAAAATAGAGCACAACCTTTGGTAATGTACAAGAACAACTTCCTGGATTTCAAGGGCAGGATGTAGCAGCGGGGAAAGCAAAAGCTTCCACTTGGCCAGGAAATCTTTGCAATAGCCCGGACATTCTCTGCATGCTCACGCCACCTGTCCCGATGGACAGCCGCAAGTAGTTCAACAAGGAAATAGTGGCTCCGAGCCTCCTAGGAAGGAAACATACCTCTTCATTTTCAATCTTCAAAGTGGATAAGCGAGACTGCAGTTGTTGGCATCTCTGCACCAGCTCACTCTGTACCGGCTGCTGGGCACAGAGCTGAGAGGCCTGTCAGAAAAAGCAACATGAGGTTAGGAAGAGGACACATATCTTTTGAGGATTTCAGAGTTCTCATTACTGCTGATGAAATGATTTATACTGTATTAGGTATCCCAACTACTGGAAGGTTTGCAGTTTCTATTTGCAAACAAAATCCAAAGACTGTATGTGTGAACTTCCAGAACAAAGAGTACATGAAAGGAATGGGGAGGGGAATTTGTTTGGAAAGACCATGTTTCTCTCTTTGGAACCCATAGGCAGGTGGGTGGTTGGCAACAGTAGGTCTAGCAATGTCTGCAGATCTATGGAATTCTGAGGAGGCTAGACAAAAGTGCCTCAGACAGCCTCTGCTCTAGAAACCCAACACTTTGGCAAAGTGAAGTTCCTGCCAAATGTCCAAGTGGTCACCTCTCTGGCACGTCCCTCTTCCCACTTCATACCCTAGAGTTAAAAAGCAGTAGAGAAGTGGGCCAGGAAGCTAACTCATTGCTGTTGGCAACCAGTATGTTTATAAATCTGGGCCATCTGTGAGAGTTTTGAGTCAATGGGAAACAGTTCATGTGAATATGGGAACAAGTTCACGGGCTATGTTAGAAAGCCCTGGAGGGCATGAGATATGATGGAACTTCACATCTTGTAAATAGCTATCATTGTATCTTACGAGGTCTGGGATCCCCCCCCCTCCCAGCCCCAATTAACTACCAACCAACTTTATCCTCTGTGAAGGATGAGCTGCCCTAGTCTCTCTTGATAAAGATAAGGCTACGGCATGATGTGATCCAATCTCCTGGAAGACTGATGAGAGGCAGAAAGCTGGGAGGTGGTAGGACCCATGTGGAGGCAGTGTCTGTCACTTTACCAAGCGTCCTTTAGCTCTTATCATAAGAGAGACATCTGGAGACATCTGGATAGAACTGGGATCCTTCACCCTTAGCAAAGAGTTTTATGTTATTTTTAGGTTTTTTTTAATGTTATTTTTAAAAGTTTATGTGTTAGTTTTAGTATATTATTTTCATATACTTGCAAACCATCCTCTTACTAAAAAACACTTTTGAAAAGGAGGGGACTGGAAATTGACCCCTTTCTCTATTGGTATTAAAGATTCCAACTTATTTGACCTCTTCTTAAGCTGAGAGGCTGGCTCAAGATTTGGAGCTGATTTCACTCTGGCTTTTAGATATGTAGACATAATAGAGAAAGCTTGGTGGCCAGATGGGTTAGTGCCAAGAATGAAATTTCTGTCTCTGGCTGCCTGATATCATCAGTCAGGCATCCAATGCCCCTCAAACCTCTGGGTGCACCAATAGTAGAAACAGGCACCAATTCCTAGTGCATCCGAGAACAGCTGACATCAGCTCATGTGCTGTGGCCCAAGAACACTAGTGTGGCCAATTTCAAGCTTCCATTAAAGTGTCACCTGAACTCTGGGCCTATTTTAAAGACTTCCAGATAGCTCCTTCCTAATGCCTACAGTCAACCCACAGTAAGGCAGAAAGACTGGCAGCAGGGACCAAGAACTGCTTGACATTTCATCTCTATGCCAGAATGTGAAATCATGGGAAATTCTGCCCCTTTTTCTAGCCAAACCACTGATCAACTGTATCACATAAAGGACAAAAGAATGAACTATCATTTTTTTAAAGTCACCCAGGCCTAGCATGAGAGAATTTGAGGAAAAATTATCTTTAAGCCTGTTTCTTTAAGAAGCAGCATAGCTGCTGGTGCATGCTTTGCCAATGATCTTCAGCCAGGATGCAAGGTAATGCATTCCAGCTGTGCTTTAGAGTATGGAAATGTGGTTCTGACAGGGCAAGGAGGGGGCCTGAATACTCATCATCTGGATTTCCCTTTATGGAGACATGCTGTTTGGCTCAGAAGATAACTCAGTTAACACCAGAAAATCCACCAGTCCATTCAGCTAGTTCCACTTATTTTTGGGAAGGAATCTCAATGGCAGTTGGAGAAGGGGCTTAGAAGACAAATTTGAACATAAGTCAAAGCAGGTGAAGAATGGGGCATCCTGGAAGCTGGTAATGCTCCTCCTCCAACTTTAACTGACATGTAGTTTTAGTTTCCCATCTGTTTAGATGCTGACATCTCCTCAGCCACAGCAATGGAAACAAACTGTAAGGGGTTTGGTTTTCTCCAAGAAGGAAAGGAGAGAACCACCTTCAAGTTTTTTATGTAAGACACAGAGGTACTACTCCATGTGGCCTGTCTCTGACAGTAAACTGTCTGATCAGAACACTACTGCTGTCAGGCTAGAGCATGGTTTTCTAAAGAGTCTAGAAGCTAATCCCAAGGGAAGATTGCTCCTGGCAAGAACACATTCCTGATTTGTGGTCTCATCTTATCTGTTCTTTTTGATTTCATTACTGTGGGCAGCTGAGGAAACTTTGAGTGAATCTGTAAAAAGTGGATGAAGTCCTGAGTAAATGTGTGTTGTTGACATGGACATGGCCATGTCAAGGACCAACGCCTCAGACCTGTGGGAATGACAAAGCTTTCCCCATGCTGGTCACACTTGGAACTCACATAGCCTTCCCTTGGTCTGAGTGTGAATGTTGATAGTGTGTGTAGTTTATAATTGATCACTGAGTATGTCCTGGTTTGTTTTGTAGTTGGTATCCTCCACCAGAGCTAGCACAACCTACCTGACCCCAGCTTTTCTGTACATGTATCTATGCTTCTCTTCATTCTCTGGCCACACCAGTCAGGTTTCTGGGACAAAGATACTTAGGACAGGGTGGGCTACCCTCTGAGAGAACCATCTACTTTACGGCTCTGGTCAGCTGAATTAGATGGAACTTGAGCCTACGCTCAGGAATAAGTACATTAATCAAAATCAAAGAGATATACTGAAGGGCCTGAAGGAATAGAACACAGCTCACCTGAGAGCAAGCCCCCTCTCTTTTGGATGTAAAACAAAACAAAACAAAACAAAACAAGAAAACCAAAAACTATAGATAAGTCTAGTAATTCAGGTCTCTTTGGAGAAAAGGTCCAAGAGAGGGAAGGGCCTTACCATATCTCCCATGTGGGGCTGGAATTCAAATTTCATAGGGGGACAGAAAACATTGTTGTACATCTCCATGAGCCGCTGCTTGTCACTGGTGGCATCCAGGTTTTCTACTGCATTTTCAATAGCATCCAGACCCTCGTGTTTTGATTGTTCCAGGTTTAATTCAGCAGACAGGAAAGTGCGCAGGGCCCGGTTCAGGCTAGCATGGTAGCCTAGGTCACAACACTGCTGTGGGAAGGAGAAGGCACATAAGCATACCACAGACATCCCAAGGCCTGATAGAAAGGGAAGTGGTCTCTGGGGCAAATTTGACCATATCAAGGTGACTGACTGACTAACTGCAATAGGAAGGAAACTGAGATTACAAGACCTGGGTAAGATTTCTTAGTTCTTGCCTCCTAGGTCAGTGGTTAAGCATACCATTTAGGGCACTGAGGTGGTTAGACAGAAGATAATCCTAAGAACCCAATGATAAGAGTTAATAAAATGCTATTCCATAAAAATGAGAATAGCCACGAGTTAAAGAATTCTGTTCTATTTTCTGGTTTCTCTGCTGGATGTCATAAGATCAAAAATTCAACAGTAACAATTCCCTAAGGATTGCTGTGGTTCAAAGTCCCTACATAGCAAGCTTCCCAGGCCAATACAGCATTTAAGAATCAAAAAATCTGAAGCGCTATATCAGCAGTAAATTTACATACATGCAACTCTAGGTAGATGGTAGAAGGAGCAAACAGAAGGCTGACTTGAGTCTTGACATCAACTTCCAGTGTTCTGGAACAGGCCTGAGCTGAAGAAAGTTAAACTAAAAAGTTCCAAATATAAATGTTACTGGGGAAATTCTCATCATGTCTCTGATTTTCAACAACAAAAATGAAAAGAAAATGCTTTGAAAGAGGCAATTGTAGGGGCCGGGGAATGTAGGTCAACTAGAAAGGGGTCTTGTCTAGCATGCATGGAGACTTAGGTTTGATCCCCAGCACTAGATAAACTGAGTGTGGTGATGCAGCCCTGTTAATCTCAAGCACTCAGGAGGGGAAAGTAGGAGGATCAGAAGTTCAAGGTCATCCTCAGCTATATAATCAATTCAAAGCCAAGCTCTGTCGTTAAACAAACAACAACAAAAACCATGGCTAGAGGAATAGCTCAGTTAGTAAAGTCCTTGTGGTTCAAGTAAGAGGAATTATGTTTGATAACAAACCTATGTAAAAGCTGGATGAGGTGTCTGTAATCCCAGCACTGAAGAGGTGGGGAAAGGAGCTTGATGGGTAGCTAACTAAGATGAACCTTTCAGAATCCTGTGTCAAAAAACAAGGTCAGGGCTTAAGAGATGGTTGGGTGGTTAAAAGTGCTTACTGCTCTTGCAAAAGACCTGAGTTTGGCTTCTAGCAGCCCGCCACAAGTCTATTCTAGAATCACAGGACACTTGCACTCATGTGCACATATTCATTTTATGCACACACATTAAAAAATAACAAAACAAAACACGATGGACTGTGTTGAGAAGGAATGATACTTGAAGTTGTCTCCTGACCTCTGCATACATGTGCATGTACTCCCACATATATTAGCACACACATACACAAAGGAAAAAAAAAAAGAACATAACAGTAGAGGAGTAGAGGCAGAATCAAGCAACCCTGGAAAAAGCTACTCCTATTCAATCTCTAGACCTGTGGCCTTGACAGTCCAATGAACAAATATGACCTGTACAGTGGTTTTCAAGCTTTGTATGGTCTGGTTTGAAGAATAAGTTCTGCAGAAAAAGTCTGGAAAAAAAATGTCTGGATTAAATGTAATTCCCAACGTTCTTTTCAGCAATGGCATTCTGTAATACTATGACAATATCCTCTGCCCCTTCAATAAAGACCTAGAGATCTAAATTCCTTGGCCATTAGTTATCACCTCTATTATTTACACAGCTTTGATGTCCAGAGCCTGAGAGGAAATGTCAGAGCAAAATTTCTGGATAGAGTAAAGCCATCTGCCTGATTGTAATTTTACTGCATAAATAAGCATCAAATTAATTTCCCCGGCCTTTCCTCATCATCATGATCACTTCAGGAACAGCCACTACTGGGGAAGAAAAAACATGTGACAGGCCGCCTCCTTCCAGGCATCTGACACAAAGCTTGCAATGGAGCACACATTGAGCTGAGTTCTGGGTTCAGTGCCAACAGACTCTGGCAGGTGCCCGACTTCAGCAGAGTAACAGCAGCGACAGCATAACTACAACCAGAGGATGGGAAAACATGAAATTCAGTCAGAGGAAGAGCAAATGGGATCTAGACAAAGGCAGCTGATTGGGAGGCTGCACGTGCAGGGTCCCTTCTTCCTCTAGGAGATGCTGTTGAACTAATTAATCAGGCTGCCTTTGAACCTGCAACCCTTCTTGCCTATCTCTAAGATGTCCTATAGTTTTTAAGATGAACTCTATACTTAAACGTGTAGTGAACAAAAGTAAAACTGCCAAAAGAGTGTGCTGGAGGACTGAGGAGGAGGTGGGGTGTCCTTAAGAAATCTTCATATATTTTTGGAAACTTCACTTTCTTCTCTATTAATCCACACCTTATGTTAAAACAGTGTTGTTATAAAATGAGACTTTTACCATGCCCTTGAAGAATATAAAATACTTATCCCTATCAAGGTAAAATTCACCTTCACTTTGTACATGTAAAGAATGCTTCTGTTCATTAATGATGTTCACTATCTGCCAGTACATTCTATATTTTAATCCTCATAATCATCACCACTGAAGTTTTTCATACAAGATGAAAGCTCAATTAAGTTATATAACTTGACCAAAGTTAAATGGGCAAGCAAACAAACATATAAAAAACCCAAACTGTAATTTGTGCATAGTCTACTTACTCAGCATCATCTCCCTATATGCGTACCGTTATTCTCTTTTGCTGAATTCTAGTGACAGACTCTCTGCATAGGATAGAGTGTTGAAAACGGCCCCTAGTGTGCTAGGCCTCTAGCCTAGAAATATAGTTTACCTCTTCGGGCTAAAAATGTGAGAAATACCAGCTTTGTAGCTTGTTGTGTGACAAATGGACAATACATTTCACACATATCTGGCACTGTGTAGATTCAAAACTAACACCAATCACCAGCATCTGCCAATTTACTGTCCTCTACTCAGCAGCTCCTAGCATTTCTTTTCCTGCAATATTACCCTTCATTTTCACCTGCTGGAATTAGACTCAATTATTAAGATCCAAATTAAATTCTCAGCCTCTGGGAAGCCAGATAGCCCTGCATTCCTGGTTCCACTTCACACCAACTGCATTCATCCTCACATGACCCTCAATACACACAGTCATTCTGAGGCCTGCCATTTCATATCACTCCACCCAGAACACAGGTATCTCAAAGTGAGATACTCTCATTCTTGTTTACAATTTTTCCTAGTAGGTCTTATTCACAAAAGGCATTCAATAAAATTGAGTGATGGATGCCATGGCAAAGACTCCAACCTCTCAGGATATTGTCTAGTGGGCTGAGAACTGACCCACACGTTCTATTTCATATAGTCTAAGAATGGCAGGCACTTTCCAAAGTGTAAGCATTGCTGCTATTTGTATGACCATTATGAAACTTCTGTGCCAATGAGTTAGGGTCAAACTTATAATGCGTCCTCCGGTTCTGCCATGCTTTCAGCTAACCTAGGAGATAAGGGCAGGGTCTTGACCATCTTCATATTTGTAAGGGCAAAACTAGGCCAGTAGCAAAGGAACACTATCCGGCAGGGTTAAGTAAATGAGATTTGAATATTTCCCACGAGAATCCCAAAGGGTACAGAGGGAACACATAATTTTGTTTACACCAGAAACAAAGCATCCTTTCCATGTTGATTTTTATGAATTCCATGGCATGCTGAGTTCCTTTAGCCATTTCTGGATTACACAAATGCTATAAAAACCCTCAGGAGAAATAAAATTCTCATAAAAAATTGAGTAATAGACCATTTCAATGTGTGAAATTAAATCCACAGTTCGTTATCTCCTCACCAGCTGGTATTCTCCCTCAGAGAATCTAGAGAAGACCTGGAAATGACAAATGAGTGCTTCTTATCACCCTTCAGTACAGTACTATCATACAGTAGAGAAAAACAACTGCTCTCAATAAAACTTATAGTGGGGAAATCAGGTTCTCTCCTGCCCAATTTGGGTGTATATCGTATCACAGACTTTCTATCCAGGTACCTGGCACTTCAGCTACCCAGTGACAATGACAATGTCCTGTACTTAATTTCCCCATCTGCTCCTAGGCCAAGAGATAGGTATAAAGGTAAGAAATTATACTCCAACAAGCCTACAGTTCTTAGAAACTACCGAGTGAGATCAAAGTGTCTTTTTGGGCTGAGAGCCAAGTTTTTCCTAGTATATATATGATGTCTCATGTGGATTATTATAGTCTGAGTTTACATTAAATCTTTTATTATACTATACAAAGCAATTAGAGATTAGTCCTTATATCAGGTAAATGACATTGATTAAAAACAACTTTGTTTGTTTGGTTTTGTTTGTTTGTTTTTGAGAAGGGTTTCTCTGTATAGCCTTGGCTGTCCAGGAACTCATTCTGTAGATCAGGCTGGCCTCGGACTCAGAGATCTGCCTGCCTCTGCCTCCCAAGTGCTGGGATTAAAGGTGTGTACCATCACCACCTGGCTAAAAATAAATTTTATTTATCCTTAATGTCTTAAATATAGATTGAGTCAAACCCCTATAAAGGAGGTACAATGGTGGAATATGACATATACAGCAATGGACTGGAATTACACTCATTCCATGTCTTAAAGCAACTTCTGGATACTTACTGTTGAGATCATAATGCCAACATACCCACACTCCCTACTCACTCTTTGTTTCCTTGCTACAGAACAGCGTGGGTACTTTTAACTGCATAGAACAGTATGAAAAAAGGAAGAAACTATTGATAGATGCAAACAGTGTAGATAGGCTAAGAAAAAAAATTTGTGTAAAAAAAAACAAAAACAGATACAAAAACTATACTCTGGAGCCAGCAAGATGGCATGCTTTGAATGCCTGATGGCTTGAGATCAATTCCCAGAAGCTACGTGTCTTGATTTGTTTTAACTGTTGACTTGATGCAACCTAAATAATCTGGGAAGAGAGTCTTAACAAGAAAGTATCTAGGTCAAGTTGGTCTGTGGAAATGTCTACGGAGGATTGTTTTGAGTGTTAATTGATGTATAATGAACCAGCCTATTGCAGGTGACACCATTCCCTATATTGAGGGTCCTAAACTATAAATGAGAGAAGAAAGCTAGCTGAAAGCAAGAAAGTAAGCAAACAAGTAGACAGACAGACAAGCAGGCAACAGGAATGGATACTCTCTTGATTAACAGTGTAATATGACTAGCTATTTTTGTTCCTGCTTTGACTTCCCTGAAATGATGGGACTATTACTTGGGATTGTAACTAATTAAAGGTTTTCTTCCTGAAGTTGCTCTTTGTTAATGTTAAGATATTTTATCATAGCAACAGAAATGAAAAACACCACATAAAAGTTTAAGAAGAAAAATGAGTCCACAAAGTTGTCTCCTGGCCCCAACACATACACTGTCTGTAGTATGTACATGTCCACAAACACTCAAACAATAAATAAATTATATGCTATAAAACCTTAGCTTTATGACATCCTCTAACAGGCAACCTTAACTTAAGGGTGGAAGTATTGGAATAGTGATTGCCTGGGGTTAAAAATTCTAAAATAATGAGAATATATCTTTCATATTGTCTTTCTTCCTATGACTCCTTTTTGTTGTGAGACAGTCTCAGAGTCGAGGCTTTTCTTAATGCAGCACTCCTGCTTCTACTTGCCAAGTGCTGAGACTTCAGGTGTGTGCTGCCACTGTTAGCTAAAGGTACTTATTTTATATCTTGCTAAAAATACAGGCTACAAGAATATGCACATTTACCAAAAACTCGTCAAACTAGCAGCCAAACCAATCAATCAATAAACCTAATAATTAAATGTAAATTACACATGAAAAGAATATTAAAATGCTAAAATTAAAAAGCAAATCTTAACTTGGAGATAATTTCCCCTTCAATAAACTATGTGCTCAGCTACCTATAACGACTTAAGGTAAAGTAAATCTTAGTTCTTGATGTCTTAGATCTTAAAAGAGACACACAGTGACCTTCATTTTAATTCTCAGCTCATGGTAAGAAATATATCTTATAAATATACACATACACACACACAGATGCATAAGCACACACACACCTAACATAAAACTTTCATTAAAAAGATCTTAGCCATATAACACTGTGATCTAATGAATTTTCTCCTCTATTCTAGTCTAATCCTTTAAAGTCAGTTAAACAAATAATAAGACTTAATGGATCATGGCTCATGGTTTGAAAAACTAGAGTGTAAGAATACATCCTAGGCAAAACCAGTTACATTCTATATGTAACACTGATGCTGAACACACACCTCACCCTATAAGTGTACTGAGTAATTATGGAGAATAGTGGTAGTATCTTCTTCTTCTTCTTTTTTTTTTTTTTAAAAAAAAGAGTAATGTTTTTTACAAAAATAAAAAAAACAAACAACAAACAAAATAAGATACAGCCAAAACACAACCCAAACAAAGAACAAATTTACTCATGCCATGGAATGCTGTCATCCTGGACTTGTTCACCATCCCCTAAATCAGTGCCCTGTTGAGTAAGCACTGTAGAGGCTGTCTTCTTTTCCAGTGGCTCTTCAAACCACATCCTGTGAAACTGAGGCTTTCAACAGGCTATTTTTTTATTTCGAGGGGAAAAAAAACTACAGAAAATCTTGCTTCTTATATGACTTTTACAACACCTGCCCATGTGTGATGAAGGCCTTGTGGATTTCAAAGGTTGTAACTCATACAGCAAAAGCCTCTCTTTTCCTGAAGTAAGCACAAATATGCTCTAGGGGCAAAAGGAAAAAGACAAACCAGTAAAAGGGGTCTAACACCCTGTCTGGTCTAATTTTTTTGTCTTATTTATTTTATCAAATGTGAGATAAATAGCAGAAAGTGAGCATAAAAAGTGACTGTCTTCCTTGTACTGAGTATGGGCATCTACCAACAGTGAAGGGGAAGAATAAAGGAACTGGTTTAGGGTTTTGACCTACACTGAAGAACAGTGTTCAGATTGGCATCAACAAGCAGAGAGAACAAAGAAGAGCCTGAACAGAGACCAGGGCTCCACTTACCAGCTGAGACGATGACATCTAAGGCCTTGGGAGGACAAAACTCACTGATCAAAACTGCCTGGCTGAAAGGACACCAGAAGTTCTCCCAGGAGCCCTGATATAGGCCAGATTTAAACAATCTAGCTCTTTATTTTACTAGGCGCAGAGGGACAGGAAATAAAGCAGAGTTCCAGAATAGTTCAGTAGCAAGTCTGAGATGTGCTAACTAGTTATACAATAGTGAATCTGAGTCCAGATCCCCCACATGATGTAAAGCATAGCAGGTGTGCTTGTGAAGAAACGAAGGTGTGGCCAGAGTCTTGCAAACTCAGTGGCTATTGCCAAGAACCTGAGACAAATACCAGCTCTCAGAAAGGATACTGCTGATGCCCTAGAGACAGAACTGCTGATACTAATCAGCTGGCTCCAGACCCACTTTGGTGACTGGAAGGAGACATGAGAGAGGGTATGTTTGTATAGCTTCATATAAAGCTGGCCTGGGAACTGCCCGGACTGAAGTCTGTATATGAGACATTTTAGGACATAGGGATTGAGGAGAAACAATAAGAGATCAAAGTAAAGACTAACCATAAGGTCAAAGACAAATGGCTGTGCCTACTGCCTATGAAGCATACATACTAACCCCTTCTCTCTCTCATTTTTGTGCCACATCTCAAAAGAGAACAAGGCCGATGTCAGTAGCCTTGTACACAAAACCCTAGTTTGTAGCACACTGTAAAACCATAACCTTGGGCAAATATGTCTCTTAACTCTCTGGGTCACAAATTAAGATATCATTGTGTATATACAAGGATGATGTGACAATGAAACGAGAAGATCCCAAGAAACATGAATTCATATATAAACATAAAACAAGGCATTTTAACTCTTGTCATCACTACAAGCTTTGATATAAGAGACTATTTCTTAACAAACAGAAGGGCACAGCAGTCAGAGCGTTGGTTTAGGAAACAGAATTTGGTGCAAATTTTGTCTCAGCCTTTTACTAACTCTGGCAAATCACTACACTCTCTAAATGTTAGTCAAAAGCAAGAGATAGAATTGCTTTTTTCTCATGGAATGCTGTGAGGAGTGAATGATATCAAGTGTGGCAACTATCATCAGATTGTTTTCAAAATGGCCAAGATGCTGGAACACAGAAACAAGAAACATGTGCCTAGGCTTCTGAAGTTAGGCAAAAGGTGCCCAAGGTCTCCCACTCCATCTTTAAATACTTACATCAATAATATCAGACAGGTCATGAATGTAGTACTTGAAGACAGATGCATTGGTTGCCTCCAAAGCCAATAAATACTCATTCCGGGCTTTAATAGCCTTCAGCTTATTCTCTGTGTACTTGGCTTGTCGCTAAAGAGAAAACACAAGTTCACTTTTAGTTTCTTTAATTAAAAAAATTTAAAACATTTATTTATTTCATGTGATGTGATGTGTATGTTCATACGCACACATGCCTTTGTGTTTCTGTGGAGGTTGGAAGGCAACTTATAGAAGTCATTTCTCTCCTACCGTGTGAGCTCCTGGGATTGAACTCAGGTTGTCAGACTAAGCGGCAAATGCCACCTGATGAACCACCTTGCTGACCTATCACTATTTTTTTTTTAAGAGAAGACTGGTGCACACCTGTAATCCCAGCATTCAGGGAGGTAGAGGCAGGTGGATCTCTGTGAGCTTGAGTCTAGCCTGGTCTACAAAGTGAGTCTAGGAGAGAGAAGGCTGCACAGAGAAACCCTGTCTTGAAAAAACAAAAACAAACAAACAAACAAACAAACAAAGAGAAGACTGTTATGGGAGAGATGAAGGACAGCACATTAAGAGGCTCCCCTTTGCTGCTACTCCTTGTGTACACCTGGCTTTCAACTGAATCCCAACCTTGATGAATGAGATGAATGGATCAGATGTGCACTATACCTTGGTTCTGTCTTCACACACTATTCTACATCCTGTTGTCAGCCTCAAAGAGGTACGTGCCTTTACCTCTACACCAAATGCTGGTATTAAAGGTCAAAACACAAGGCACACAGTCTCTCCTATTTCTCAAAGTAATAGTACATTTCACTTGATTTGGGAAATGGGCTGAG
This sequence comes from Meriones unguiculatus, assembly GCF_030254825.1. Taxonomy (NCBI): domain Eukaryota; kingdom Metazoa; phylum Chordata; class Mammalia; order Rodentia; family Muridae; genus Meriones; species Meriones unguiculatus. The sequence continues at coordinate 77,096,962 of NC_083365.1, forward strand.
AAAGATGACTACTAATTCTTGTCAATAAACTTGATGTTAAAATCTGAGAGTTCATATGCTTAGGTTTTTCCAATAGCTAAGAATCCTGGCAAGACAAAGAAGGACTCTTTGGTTATTACACACCAAAGGAACCAAGAACTTCTTTGCTTAGCTCTTCATTGTACCCACTGGGAAATTATTCTCAATCTTGCCTTCTCAGCATCCCTTCTTGTCTCTACAGTTGCCAGAGCATATATACCTTCTCCTTCATCTTCTCGATCTTCTTCACTGAGCTCCTGCGGACATGTTTTTCCTCAATGCGGACATTGGCTGTGGAATCAGGGGAGCGGGGGGTCTGCCGGTCCTCTTGCTTCACTGATTTCCCAATTTGCTTCTCTTCTTGCTTCTCTGCTTCCTTTAGTTTGCTCTGAGCACTGATACTGTCGGCATTGTACATGTGATATGTCTTCATGACCTGTAAGACATTTCCCACCCAGAGGTCAAGCCAATGGAGTCAACTTTATTTTACAGACTAACAAACTCAGCTGGAACTCTCCTACACAAAGCAATGTTCATATACTTCTAGGGGCAAATCCAGAAATGTCTGGTTCAGCACATGTATATTAAAGACTACACCTAAGTATAGCATAGCTTATTAGAATGATTCCATATTAATTTCATTAAAAAAATCTTATTCATTATTATCTGCAAGTATAACTCTTATTGGCTCAGTGATTTCTATTGCTTGGTCACTTCATGGTACTAAGTAGACAAGAAGTAAGAACAACTATCCCAGACCTCAAGGGGACAAGGCAACATGACCAAAGGAGTTATATTTTTATAACTTTTAAATATAAAGCAAGCAAGAGGAAAAGCCTTCAAAAGTTCTGGTCTGCTTTATCTCCATTAGATACCTGCTCTCATAGAAATACATCAATTGCAGCTACCATTTACTGAGTACTGAATATATTTCTGGCTTTGTGCCAAGTGCCACACATGTATGCATTTGTTAATATTATTTGTGTAACAATTCTACACCCTAGACAATGTCCTGTGAAGGCTGTACACCTGCACAACTCAGGTAAGAGGCTAGGAAAGAAGAAAATTCATATCAAGTATAGTAAAAAGAGGGACATAGGGTCAGGTGTGGTGGTTTTAATTCCTGTACTCTGGAAGTAGTACAGAAAGATCTTAGTGAGTTCAGGGCCAACCTGGTCTACAAGTGAGCCCCAAGATAGCCAGGACTACATAGAGAGACCTTGTCTTTAAAATCTGGACAAGGAAAAAAAAAAAAGGATATAATTTTCAAAATTTTCAAAAAGAGCTATTCTCTAGGAATTGAATACAGTTTCTTAGCAAGAAGGCCAGGAAGACAGAATTTCAGGTCATTTCCAGCCCTCCCAAATATATTACTTGCAGATAAACAGGGACCAACCTCATTCTGTATCTTTCCAAATAGGCAGCTTCCAGGTTCTATGAGGGATTAAAACACTTGATAACCAATCAAGCAATTGGAGATTCACAAATGCTAAAATTTGGATGCCATGAGTGTCTCTTTGAAGAGAAGAAACAGAAAGCCTAGGAGAAGGGTGTACTTGTAAGTAGCTGACAACAGAGAAAAACACTGATTCGATATTAGTACTAATGTCTAGCATTCAGTGCACACTGTCAGGGGTCTGTGTATGCCACTTGACTTAATCTTCACAATAACTTGATCAAAGACATGCTAGTATTTCTACTTCTAAAGATATCCATATCACCTATGGCACTGAAAGTCTTACAACTAGTAAATAGCAAAGAGTTAGAATTCAAACCTAAGTCCATCTAACTTCAAAATCCATATCTTTTTTTTTTAAATATATATCTCAAAGCAGACTTTAATGGGCATAGGCACAGAAAGGAGAAACACTATGTTAGTCCATTTTTCATTGCTATAATGAACTACTCAAGGCTGGATTATAAAGAAAAGGGTTATCTAGCCCACATTTTTGAAGGTTCAAGAACATGCTGGCATTATCTCTGGTCTGAGAACTTTATAGCTGATGGTACTATCATGGAAGGATGCCTGTGGAGAGACCATCTCTCAGACAAGGAGCCAAAAGATTGCAACAAGGTCCCACATTCCTTTCTGAGGGAACCAGTGACCTAATGATCTTGGGCACCTCATTACAGTTCTATCACCTGTTATCAGCACCATAATAGGATTTATCCTTTGATCCTTTGACAAAATCATATCTTATCTACTGAGTGACAGTGATCATCCTCTGCATAGGACTGAAGCTGAACTAGCTAGGAGAAAAGACAAAAGACAGGCAAGGGAATCCTGAAGAAAGAGACTGATCTCATTTATGAATAAAACTAAACTGCTCAACTGAGAACAGTGCCTCAATTAGGGGCAGTTTTAGACCCCAGATAACTGGCAATGTCTGGAATGTAGAGGTTGCTAGTAGGTAGAGACAGGGATACATGGAGAGTCCATAACAAAAGAGTGTCTGCTTCAGAATTTTTCAGTGGTGCTGAAGCTGGGAAAACCTGGAACCTTCTGGGTATAGGTTCACCTGAAGTTGCAAGAAGGAACAGAGAATACAGAGGTTCAAAACAGCTTAAATTATGTCTCATTTTAGACAGAGTAATTTAAATATTCGTCTTACCCTGAACCTGACATAATTTCCTGGAAACTCCACTCTGCTTATACTCTGCATACCAACAACCAATGATGGTATTAATAAAGCTTTTCTAGGAAACCTGACTAGATCACTACTTTTCTAGGGTAAAAAGTAAGAAAGGTACCTGCCATGCTGGCTGAGGAAGGACAGACAAGGGGATTTTTTTTAATTTTCACTTGAATGAGACTAAGAAATTAAAACACTAGAGTAAAGCATTATAAAACAGTAAATTTTTATTATATGAAGTACAGGATAAAGAGAAAACATGGCAAACAATCACGGGAGATCAAAACACTCAAATTAATAAAACCAACAACTTATATTGTTCCTTGCCCTTACAGAATGTAAAGAAACCTTTCATTTAAAGAAAATAAAGCATTACCCAATCTAAGAAATTAAATTCTCAAAGATAGCATGACCTTTTTTTTTTTTATATTCTCTTCTGTAGTTGGGAAATGTCATGTATGCCTCACTTTAAAATATGAGCAGACAGCCAGATGTTCTAGCACTCAGGCAGAAGCAGATGAATCTTTGAATTCGAGACCAGCCTGATATATAAAGCAAGTTGCAGGACAGCCAGGGCTACAGAGAGAAACCCTGTCCCCAACACACACACACACACACACACACACACACACACACACACACACACACATATGAGAGCAGGTAACTAAAGATTACCATACATTTGAGGAAGCTACCAATGTTTTCTAGAATAAGCAAGATCAAAATAGGCAACTCAGCGGAAAGACTAAAGAGAGAAGAAAAGGCTGAAAACAGTTTATCAATAAGAGCCCCAAAGAGATGAATGAGAATGGAAAAGACAGAGCACTATGAAATAAGCCCTCAACGAAGGGCTTTGGGGAGAACATGAAAAACCCTATGATTTCTTGGCAACTGGCAATTGATATTCAATTCTTGTACCTCTCCAAGGAGCATGATCCATACCCCTCCCCACCACAGACATGTAAGAGTTATCACCTTATTTTGACTTGCTGCTTTATTTTCTTCCCCCACCCCCCATATTAAAACCAAATACCTTGAGTTTAGCACTATTCCTAATTTGTCTTTATATCCCTAGTGCCTAATGCCAGAGTCAAATAGACAGACGGTATCAGGATACTATTAGCTGACATTGTTTTAAGGGGATAGGCGCTGAATTTCAATTTGAAGTAGCTCTGCAACCAGCTGCTGCACCAAGTTAAGGAGACATATTCAGGGATAGTACAGAAGCATAAAACCTCTGGTGCAAAGATAATCCCAGGGTGTCCCACCACCTCCTTCCTCTCTCTCTCTCTCTCTCTCTCTCTCTCTCTCTCTCGTTAGTGTTTCTTTGGCTCTTCCTAGTTAATCCATGTGGCTTCCCTGCAACCATATGTATTCTTTCCTGTGGGGGCTTCCTGGAATTTTCCATACACAGCCTCTCTGTACAGTTGAGGCAGACAATCCCAGAGTTCTTTGGGAAGTACTGTGATCTGACATCAAAGGCATTCCTACAACATCAGAAAGAAAATGAAAACCACTTTACCATGGCTTACAAGATAGCCAGCTCATTTGTGATGGAAACAGGGATAATGGACCAGCATACATATGTACAAGAATCACTAGGACTGCTCTCTGGAAGAACAGCTGTGGCAAACTCCCCCTGGCACAAAATGCTAACTCAGGGAAATCAAAGCCTCTTCAGGCAGAAGATGAAGGTGCATAGAAGCAGCTGGCTACTTGTGGTGAGTTCTGGATCTCTTGTTCAAAGGCATCTTTATTTAGACGTACCTGGGCTCTGCCCCTTGGTTCATCAAGATTTAAAAGTACTTAGAAATGATCAAACCTTGAGTAATTTGTTCCCTCAAAAAAGGATTCAAGGTTGATAGAAGTAACAGCAAGAAGAGCACTGAAAAATACAGAGGGTTTCTTAATATCTTCATCTCTTTTTTTCAGTGTCCCACAAATCACACGTAATTTCTATTGCTGACAGGGTCAGTGAAAGCAGAGGTCCTTTCCTGTTTTCTTAAATAGAGCAAATAAGGGAAATGTTTCTTAGAAGAAGCTCTCCCTATTGTCTTCTCAACACTGAAAGAGCATATAGCAAATAGCTTTCCAAAGCTATGGTATTATTATCAAGTTCCTACTTGAGGAAATCACTATCTCATGTAGGGTGACTAACACCCTGCTTTCCTCAAGACTACAATTCAGCACTAAAAATATGTCTCAGGAAACTATTTAAGAGATGGTCTAACTGTGTTGTCCTGGCTGGCCTTGAACTCAATAGATCCACCTGCCTCCGCTTCTCAAGTGTTGAATTAAAGGCATGTGACCATATGTGGCTCTCTATTCATGAGCACTAGGCTAACCAGCAAAAAGAATGGAAAGTCATCCAAATCTCAATCCTAAAACAAGCTCACCATACAAAAGCAAAAACTCTTAATCCCAGTCTGCAACTTTTCTGATAACCTATAGAGAATCTTCAAACTCACTTGATCAATAACTATAGTCTGATATTTTGGAAATATGAATTTCTCAATCACTAACAGCCACACAGTACACGGGTATCAGAGCACAGTGTTTGCTGCTGCTTCTAAGGAAGAGTTGAGTGTAAAATCCAACAATCTTGAATGATCATGGCTATCATTCAGGCCTTTACAGCCATTGAAGCAGGACAGTCTCCCCAAGCATGGTTGGATACCATAAAAAGCTAAAATGTTACGCTCAGGATGCGAGGCTAAGCACTGCACTCAGGGTCAGCCGCTTTGGACCCAGAGAAGAGCATGTCTGATTGCATGCGGGTTGATGCCCCAGGTCCCGCCTCTGAGAAAAAGGTATCGGACGGGTCTGATGCTCTTTGGGTGGATGACACCTAAATGAACATCGGTACAAAGTCCCAATTTATTTCTAATATCAGAGATCAGACCTCTACTCTTGCCTGATGCGTCTAAAACAAAAAGGTGGAACTGTAGAGAGCTGCGGAAAAAGATGGAGCTGGTTTCCGCCTTCCACCTTCCCGATGGTGAGTGCTCTCTGTCACGAACAATTCCACATTTGGCTAAGGCTGAGGATCTGGCTTGCTTCCATGTATGTGGACCTATCTGCATTGCCCACGTGGCACGCCTGGGTTGGCTACCCAGAGGCTATTTAAGCTGTGGGCTGGCTTTCCCCAGGGTCCGAGGATTGTTCAAGGTTCCTGAATAAACTGCATTGAAAAAAAAAATACAACAATCTTCACACCAACTCTCATCATCACGCTGACTTTTGCAGTGGGAGGAGGTCCCTCCAAATCCATGCAGCTAGTAGTCAGGGCAGGACTGAATCTCAGCTGACAGGATTGAATCTCACTGCTAAGCTGTCTAACTTAGCAGTCTAGAGTCAGTACACCCAGGTTTCTTGGTACTATTGACATTTGAAGCTTGATAATTACTGTGGCAAATTGTCCTACTTGGCCTCTACTTTTTAGATGCCACTAGGCTTCCAACTCCTCCAGTTGTGACAACCAAAAACATCAGCAGATATTGCCACACATTCCATTTTGTAGAAATAGGAGAGATGACCCTTTTTTTTTTAATTTTTTTATTTTGAGATGACCCTTTTTAAGACTGAATACTAGAGTCTGTTCTGCCCTCTCTGGAACTTCTTGGTGTCCTCTATTTTTTTCATTCCATCTAGATGTAAATATCTAAGCCTTCTTTGGGGACTTGGACAAATCTTTTTTTCTTTTTTTTCCTTTCAAGACAGGGTTTCTCTGTGTAGCCCTGGCTGTACTGGACTGGCTTTGTAGACCAGGCTGACCTAGAATTCACAGAGATCTGCCTGCCTCTGCCTCCTTGATTGTTGGGAATACAGGCCTAGCCCACTGCACCCAGCATTCATTTGCTTTTTAAATCAAAGTTTATGAAGGAAGATAAAGCTAACAGTTCTTTAGATACTGTACTTCCTCTGCTGCCTTACTGCAAAAACAGTAAACTGGGTCTAAGTTGGTTTGAGGTTTGCTGCTCAACTTCTGAGAAAAAGCAGCAAATAGCTAAGGCCCAAAATGCTTATTCAGTGGGAAAATAAAAGAAGTCCTATAATAACACGAGTCATTTGCTATACTAGAGGATGCTCCAGAAGCAAGTCCCAGGTCTTCTTGGGAGATATCATAGAAGATACTTTAGAGTATTTAGATATTTTAGAGTATCTTAGAAGATACTCTAAAAAATAAAGAGAAGTAAAGCAATGAAAAGACAAGGTTCAGGGAACGCATCCACTCTGAAAGTGGCTCACAATGCCATGCTTCTATTTTTAAAGTCTTAACTTCATTTGAGAGAAATGAAAACTTGGGGTACAAAGAGAACCATCTATTATTTGGCCCCAGAGTATAAGAGTCAGAGAGTAGAAATTCAAAACAATTGGAGCATCACTGGAGATAAATTAGATGATCACTCAAGTATATTTACCAACAGTTGCCATGAGATACTGGCCACACAAAATTTGGAACTCTATGATCTCAAATGCTTGTGAAGCACAACACCACTGCCTGCCCATCCTGTGAAGGAAGGGGGTGAGACACTGGAGGGGGAAGATGGAGGGAGGGAGAGATGAGGGAGGAAGGGAGTAAAAGAGGGAGGGAAGGATAGCAGGAGGGAGGGAGAAATAAATACAGAAAATCATTTTCACCTCTAAATAGGTTAGGGCACTCTGGAAAATGATGCATAGTGCTAACACAAACTCTGGAAGGGGTCTGTAGAAACTACAAGTTGTACAACTGATGCATTCCTCCTATGGTGGCAGGAACTTCCTTGGTGGATGCATGTTTTCAACATAGTTAACAAAATGGCTGAGCAGCTCTGGGGCACACAGCCATATCGGCCCATGAGCCTGCAGTCCAAGAATTCAAAGTAGACTGTGTTCTTTTCTCCAAGCCTTATCTTTCTGATGTGTTTTGCAATGTTCTCCTTGCCTGAAATTGTATTTTACATTGCAGACTTTAGGAATCTGTGTGTCCCTTTATAACATCTGCTCTAATCTCAAACCATAATTAATCTAAGGTCTGATGCATAACTTAAAACTATAAATTATTTCCAATAAGTACAAGTGCAATGGAGGCTTCATTCCTTGCCATGAAGTTTGGGGTTCCTAGCTTGCTGGTAAGAGTGACAGCTGTGCTGGTAAATGTAAACCTTGACTGGTTTCTCTCAGTGGTGCCCCAGATGAAGCCAGAGTAAGATTGCACAACTGGAAAAACATTTGGCTTGTTTGCCTTTGAAAAGAATTGAGTGTGGAAAAAAAAGTATGGGTGGGGTCGCCCCTGATGGGGACTATGCACTGTTCTCAGCCTTAGCTGAGTTCTGTTGCTGATGTGATTATGGCTACAAACTGCCAAATGCTGCTTCTCTTTGTGATCCAAAAGCTAGGCAGCCCATCAGATTTACCGAATAAAGCTCGTTCAGGACCTTCATCAAATCATCTTGGAGCTGCTGGCCAACTTCTTTACTCTGTAAAGAAAAGAGGAAGGAAGGTTAATTGAAAAATGGAAGGAGATGGGAGGTGATAGCAAAGGCAAGAGCAGCACAAGTTCTACAAATGACACAGACTCAATTATAGCCCATTATTTAACCTAGCAAATCAGAAAACCAATTACAGTCAGATTACTCAGAGTTTTAATGAAACGAAATGGCCCCTTCCTATAGCTCAGTAGATATTGGAAGGCAATCCTGTAGAGGGAAAATGGGTTATAGCCCTTGATTTTTCAATTGGTCCCAAATGCAGGCCTGAGAGCCACATCCTACCTAGGAACTGTGGTTAGGTAGATAGAGCATGCTTTCTCAGATATTTGTAGGCAAACAGTCCATTGGATTACTAAGGAAAGTAAGATATACAACAGAATGATAGACAAAGAAAAGGATATAAATATTCAAGGACTTCAAAGACCTTAAATGCAACAGAAAACTCTAGGCAGGAAGGTACTGTACTTCTACCTAATAGCATACACCCCAAAAGCAAGCTAGGATCCACAGGACTGGCCTGCACATTCCTTCTCCATAGAAGGAAAAACCACCTAAAATTTAGTGCATCATTTGTTTTTTTCTGGCACAGATGACCTATAGATCTTAACAATTCTCTCTTGCTTCATTTCTTCCCCAAATTCTTCTAACAGTGGTTCTTCAGCAATAATTTCTTAGTGTTAGTTAATACTACCTGACTCTGATAATATATGTTGAGGAGTTCCAACAGGCTAAGTCTGTGCAGCAGTAGCTCTGAGCAACAGTAGCTCTCCAATCCTTTGCTACTCCTCACTGCAGGCTGGCATCTAACCATGAAGAATAGTAAAAATAAAAGAATGAGGAAGTAGGAAAGAAACCTTCCACGCCAAATGTTAGCCAAGCCCAAGAATGCAGAGAATGAAAATGATCAGCATCATGGAGTTACTGTATTTCAATACCAAAAATTCAAATACCTATAACACATAAGCACACTTTTAACTTTTCTGTACTGGAAATTGAACTTGGGGTCTTATGGGTACCAGGTAAGCACTCTTATCACTGAGCTGCAGCTCCAGCCCCTAAATGATACTCATCACAGCTCATTTTCAAAGTAAAGGAAGAGTCCTTTCATTATACTGCTTCTTTCAAGGTGTGTGTGTGTGTGTGTGTGTGTGAGAGAGAGAGAGAGAGAGAGAGAGAGAGAGAGAGAGAGAGAGCAGAGAAAATTTGAATAAGTTAGTTCTCTGTAACATGTAGTTTCTGGCCATCAAACTCAGGTTGTCAGGATTGTTGGCAATAACTCTTTATTCACGGAGTTATTTTGCCAGCCTGAACCTGAGCATTTTAAAAACTGTTTCCCACTTTACTATTAAGCTCTTTACTTATTTTTCTTCTATTAGGGCATTCATTATGGAATATATGGAATATATAGGTGTGACTGCTATCATGAATAGCTATGTGCTTTGTATTTGGCAATTTTTAAAATGGGGTGAAAAGACCCTCAATTAGCAACTATAAAAGTTATTGCTGGTTTCAGCTTTCCTATCACCTGCTGTGCATATGTTACTTTTATTGTTGCTTTGACAAAATACCTTTCAAGAAGCAATTTAGGGAAGGCATGGTTTATTGTAGCTTACAGTTTAAAAGGATGCATTCCATTTTGGTGGGGAAGGTCTGGTAGCAGAAATGGGGAAGCTGGCAGACCAGGGAGTAGAGACTGAGTAGGCTGTAAAGATGGGCAATAAAATTTTAAGACCTGTCCCCACCGTGATCCGCTTCTTCCAAGAAATTTCCAACTCCTAAAGGTTCCATAACTTTCCTAAATGGTGCCATCATCTAGGGACCAAGTGTTCAAACACACGAGCCTATGAAAAACATTTCATATTCAAACCACAGCATTTGCTATAATTTGGTTGCTCTTGTTAATTTCTCTGGGCTTAATTTCTCTTCTGTAAAATGAAAGTCTTCCCCTCATATTGTATGATCTGGAGCTTTGAAATGTTTAGAGAAAAACACAGGATATTCCACAATATATGCATTGACAAGGACATTCTAATAGCACAGGAAAATAATCTTTAAAAATGAGAAAGTGGATTACACCAAATTAAAAAAACCTTTTTTTTTTTGCATAAAAGAAATAAGTAGTACCAGAGTGAAGAGAACCTATAGAATGGGAGACAGGTCTTTTCCAAGTAAACAATCTACAAATACCTTCAAAAATTAAACACCCCAATGCCCAAATCACCCAGTGAATAAATAGGTTAATAAACTGAACAGATAGCTCCTAAAGAAAGAAATACAAGTGGCCAGTAAATATTTGAAAAAATATTTGCAAATTCTTAGCCATCAGAGAAATGCAAATTAAGTTACTTTTAGATTCTATCACATCCCAGTTAAAATGGTGTCATAAGAAAACAGTAACAACAAAGCTGCATTCTCAAAAACTAAAGCAGAGTTGCATGAGCCAGCTCTACCAATATTAGGAATACACCTAAAAGACTTTAAGCAAATATACCAGGGATACATGTAAATACATGTTTATTGCTGCACTATTCATAATATTCAGGAAAGGGAACCATCCTAGATGTTCATAACAAATGAATAATAAAATGTGATGCACATACACAAGAAAACTTTATGTAGTCATAAAAAAAATGAAATCACAGCTTGAAGAAAATGGATGTAACTGGGAAATGTTAAATGAAATAAGTAAATAAGTCAGACTCAGAAAAGCAAACACTGCCTTTGTTCTCTCATTCAAAATCCAGACTTAAAATTGCATGTGTAGGTCATGAAACTAGAAAGCATTATGAAAGGGGAAGAAGAGATTTTTAAGAGAGCTGGGAAATAGAGTAATGGAATACATGTAATAAGAAAGCAGAAGTGGTGTTAACTGGGTAGAGAAAGGGAAACAGCTGGATCAAGTGTAAACAAGGGACACAGGAACACATGAAAAACTATAAGGGAGAGGAACAAGAGAGAACAAAATATAATGACACATATGTATTATGATGCCAGGATGAAACTCATTACTTTATATGCTAGCCTAAAATACTATTAAAAAAAACCTTCCTTTTTTAAAAGAAAATTTTCATTTTATTATTTGTTTTACAATTTATTCACTTTGTATCCCGATTGTAGGCCCCCCTCTCATCTCCTCTGAGCCCTACCCTTCCATCACCTTCTCTAGTCCAATGAAAAGGAGGAGTCCTCCTCCCTTGCCATCTGACCTTAGCCTATCAAGTCTTATCAGGACTGCCTGGATTCTCTTCCTCTGTGGCCTGGTAAGGACGTGACCAATGAGCAGGCATCAGAGCTCATGTCAGAAACAGAAATAGCCCCTGCTTCCCTTACTAGGGAACCTACACGGGATACTGAGTTGCCTACTGGCTACATCTGAGCAGGGGTCTAGGTCCTCTCCATGCATGGTCCTTGGTTGATGCATCAGTCTCTGCAGGTCTCCCTGGGCCCAGACTTGTTGGCTTTGTTGGTCTCCTTGTGGAGTTCCTGTCCACTCAGGGTCCTTCTACCCCTCTCTTCTTCCATAAGACAAGCTACACTCTGCCCAAAGTTTAGCTGTGTGCCTCTGCATCTGTTTCAAACCTTTTCTAATCGTTCCAGTTTGGTTTCTCTGCTGCTATGATAAAACACCGATCAAAAGCAATTTGGGGAAAGAAAGGGGTTGTTTGGCTTACAGCTTATAGCTCAGTCAATGTCCATTATTGAGGGAAACCAGGGCAGAAGCTCAAGGCAAGAACAGAAGAAAGAGCATGAAGGAATGCCACTTACTGTCTAGTTTCCAGGCTCACAGTCAGCTGCATTTCTTATACAGCCTAGGTCTAACTGCCTAGGATTGGTACTACCCACAGCGGGCTAAGCCTCCTCTACAATTGGCCATTTAAAAATGTCTCACTGAGCTCTTCTGGTCTCAGATGGGGCGGGAGCTGTGGGTTACCACACAGACATGACCAAGTCCAAGAACCATACCACACACAACCAGTCTTGCAAATGGCACAGAATGGCATCAAGAAACCCTGGTCACAAAGATACGAAGCTCTTAAGGGGGTGGAACATGCGCTTTGCCAAGAAGCACAAGAAAGGCCTGAAGAAGATGCAGGCAAAGAACAGAAAGGCAATGAGTGTATGAGCAGAGGCCATCAAAGCCCTTGTGAAGTCTGAGGCCGTTGAGCTCAAGATGCCAGAGGGCTTCAGACACAGTCAGCCATCTGACTTTCATCACTCATCCCAAGCTTGGGAAGCAGATTCAAAGTGACATGGCCAAGGGTTGTAGGCTCTGCCAACCAAACCCAAGGTTCAAACCAATGCAGAGACCACAGCTCTGGCTAAGGCCAAGGCTTCAGCTCCAGTTCAGGCTCCCAAAGGAAAGGCTTTTGTTAATGTGAAGACAGATGGACTGGTGTGACACACCCACCTACACACTATTTATAGATGACCAGTGTCCTATGCTGTTTTTACAAATAAACCAGAGGTAAGATTTGTGGGGGGAAAAAAAGTCTCACAGACATGCTAGGGACAATCTGACATAGGTAATTCCTCAACTGAGGCTGCTACTTCCCAGTTGACTGTTTAGGTCTATGTCAAGTTGACAGCTGAGGCCTACTATGACACCACTTCTACCATTCTATGGTTCAACATGATGTTTTGCCTGTCTCCTTGTAAGAAGACATTACATATTAGTCTTTATTGTAAGAAGCATTACATATTAGTCTTTTCTGTCAAACACATAAAACTTTTGTTTATAACAAAGAATCTGAATCTTTTTATCTCCACTGGCCTGTAAAACCTTTGTGTAAATGCTTTAATCCCCTACCCAGTAAAGCTTCTAATCATACAAATGGCCTACTGCATTCTTGGAACTTAAGTGGTTGGCCCCCTTCTTATTTTCTTTGTGTTGATTCTTATAACACTAGCAAATCATGATGGACTGAGATGGGACCCCATCAGTTGGAAAAGGCAGTTACTACCTGCTTTAGAATAAAAAGCAAGAATATCTCCTGGCCTTGTGTGCTTGTTTACTCTTGATCAACAGTAGAAGTCTTGCCTTATTGACACTTTGATTGGAATGGTGGTCTCTTTCTTCGTGGCTCCAACTTATTTCTAATCGTATGTCCATATTAGAGTCAAACAGGTTGGCTTCAGAGCAGAGTAAAAGACAATGCACTAAACAGTCACCTAATCTCACAGAAATTCTATTTAAAAATCTGTGTAATTGTCTCATTTATTTCCTCAGGTGAAAGAATGAGATGAGAGCCATACCCAAGCTGTGCAAATAGAAAACTTGGGCTTAGTGCAGATATTTTTTCTCCTGTTCTAATTATCTGTAGGCCTAGGTCTGGAAGCTTCTAGCCTCCATACAATCTAGTCTTCCAAGCTGACAGAGTCAATCCAGCTTCTCTCAGCTTCTGATTGAGGATATTTGACCAGCAAATAACCAAAATGAGATTTAAGGTCATGATTACTTATTCCAAGTCTTAAGATTTAAGCCTGGGAGTTTTGCAGTGCACATGATGTTGGAGTTCCATGATGTTGGAAGGGACAGCTTTGACATTAGATTGTTCTTCCTCAGTCTTTTTAACTTTATCTCAAAGTGAATCCTAGCTCATAGGGTCTCAGTAAATGCAGAATAACTCTTCTCAGGGCTATCATTCATTTTCAACATAGCTCAGGGTTTCTAATGTTAAATTTAGGAGATGCAGTATTTGTGTGATTTCTTACTTAGTTTCTAAATGTTTGATTAAAATATTTGATAATGATCATAAAGTGTAAGAAAAAAAAAAGACAATGCACAAGTTCTCTGCAAGGACCCAGATACTAGCAAAAATGAAAGCTTTAGGGGCATCTTCCCTGTTCTAGATTTCCCATTCCTAGCACCTTTCATTCATTCAGTTACCTGGGAAGAGAGTAGTTTTCAACTGTTGGGAAAATACATCTCATTTATGACTCATACTGCAGTCCTTCCATGGTGAGGTAGGCTGAGCTCCATAGAAGGAATAGGGGGCCAAGGAGGTGAAGAAAGTAGAAGGCCCCCCATCTGCCTCAGAGTCAGCAAGGTCAGAGGTGACCATGAGTATCACTATCACCTGACCACCCTCCCAGCTCTAGAAGCTCCTCTTGCCAACCTTCCAGCCCTTTTCACCTCATCCTTACGTTAAAATGGGAAACGTTAAATGGGACAGCACCTAATCCTATGCTATGTTGCTTAGCCAGGACTTAAATAGATAAGAGTCAAGGAGTGGAAAGAGGAAGGGAGGGGGCAAAAGGGAAAGTCTAACCAATAAAATAGCAATTAAGACAGGCAGATGTTTCCTTTTGTGTTCTGATTAGTTGGGAAGACCAATAAACTATTATCCCTGTTTATTTGAACAAGCTGCTGAAGCAATCAGATTTACCACTCCCTTTGGCTGGGCTGGGAACATACGTGTAGCTAGTTCTAGTTAGCTCAGTTAAAATACACAATTAAAGCTCCTAACATGAGCAATTCTGACCCATAAGAGAGGCAAGAACTGGCCAGTGTCTCCTTTTACAGATGATAAAAGGCCACCTGTTCTCTCTCTCAGAAGCCTTAGTATGCCTTTGGGGGGTGGGGGAAGCAAGGCCTCAGGAAGTGCTTCCGTGCAGATCTCTACTGAGGGGTTAAAGGAGCTGGGAAGCTACAAGGGAGCCCCACCCAAAGACAAGGAGCACATTTATTCCTAGGAACAACAAAGCTGATGAAGTCAAGTACAAGACAATGAGGGCTGCAGAGCTTTCCCTTCTCTATAAAAAAAAGCAAAGGGGTTTCTAGGCAGGGAAGAAAAGGAATTTACAGTGCAGTCTTTGTGCACCAACACAGGGCCTGGATCTCTTTTCTTTAAAATTTCTTGGAAGAGAATGAGTCATCCAAACATTGCAGGAAACCAAACAGAAGCTGGGGGTGGTTAACTTTGTGTGTGTGTGTGTGTGTGTGTGTGTGTGTGTGTGTGCTTGCATAGTTATCTTTGGTGGGGAGGGGGGAGAAAAGAAAAGAAAGGTAGCTAAATTTAGAATAGAAACCTGGCACAATTAACAATAGACTAGGAAGTCTGATGGTATGCTCAGATCTGGATCTTGTGTTTTGAAACTCATCACAACCTTTTTGGCCAGAGTGGGAGCCACACTCTGCCTAAAGCAGGGGTAGTCAGAAAAAAGATTGCAACAGCTCCTTCCAGCTGTGTGCTTACAAAGCCAGCAAGAAGTCTTCCTTTTCTAACAGATAAGGACTGGATAGAACTGGAACATACAGCTTCATCTCCACATTGTCCCAAAGTACACATCCCCATCCCACCCAAGAGCAAGGCAGCAAAAAGTGTGGTCTTCTCTCCTGGATGTAGAACTGTCACTTGTCCCTTTTAAAAGATTTATATCATTATTTTTAATTATGTGTAGGTGTGTGTGTCTGCATGTGGGTATGTGCAAGTGAGTGCAGATGCCTGAGGAAGCCAGAGGCATCAGATCCCCTGGGTCTGTAGTTACAGACAGTTATGAGCTGACAGATGATGGGACCTAACTAAACATGGCCCTCTGGAAAAGCATCAGTGCTCTTAGCCATTAAGCCATCTCTGCAGCTACTTCCCCCATCTTTGTACTTTCTTAAAATAATACATTTCCTGAATGTCAATGGGACTGTCTGTTAGCTTAAAAATAAAACAAACAAATGAACAAATAAACAAAACCCCACCAATTATAAAAGAGTTTTAAACTAGTTTGTACCAGAAGAATCACAGATTCTTTAATTTTCTACTTATTCAGACCAGTGCATTTTGCCTATCTACACCATAAAACTTTTATTAGACACAAAAATCTCTCCTTATTTGTATATGTGTATATTTATGGAAGCATGTTTCTGCCATGTGGTAGGAACCAATTTCAGTTGGTCCCAAGGCTGAAGCTGTCAGCAGGTAGAAATAGCAGGGTTATTTAATTCTGTGACATTGAGACTGTGTCAGCAGTTTTCCAAAAGAGAATCCAATTTTCAAGTGCACAGATCTCCACCAGTGTTGGCATCCTCTCTTCACCCTCAAAGATATATCGGAGGCTAACTGTTCAAAATAAATATCTGGTTTAAAACTGAATCGACATTTCCAGATCACAGAGGAAAGGGATGTAAGTGTTCTATTAAGCTCTGCAGCAGGAGACATGCCACCAAATCCGGAGTGAAGGTTTCAGGGGCACTCTATTTCAAAGAGGTCAATTTCCTGAGCTGGCACTTTGCCCAGAATGCTTTGAATGGTTAGGACAGGACTCAAGGGAGCCGGCTATTTTGGTTCAGAAGGGGGTTAGGTGATGGTGGTAACTTATCCTCTCCTATCCAACTTAGTTCAGAACAAAACAAAACAAAAACCAAATAGTGGTGCAGTGGGGGCTATTGCTGCAGGGATTCAGAGTGGTGATTTAGCAGGTCAGAGGTGAGAAATTCCTTCTGAATTTTCCTTCAACCATATTTCCTTGCCTGTGTGTAAGAGCCTTGCAAGTTCCCATTCAGCTCCTGATGAGGAAACCAACAATGATTCTAGCATGGTTGAGCTCTATTGGGACCTTGTACTCTGGGAGATCAAAGCCATACAATATACAAATATAGTGTGCTGGGGGTGTAGTTTGGTAGTAGAAGGCTTGCCTAGTAGCTCAAGGCCTTGGTGGTGAATCTCTAGTATGGCAAATAATAACAACAATAGTAATTACATTGTAGCACAAATATTTTGTAGAAAGGCTAGCTGCTTTGACATTCTGAATTTGGGCAAGAGGCAAGGATGTTTAGTTTTGAAATTATAATCCAGTATGTCTACAATGAAAACCTTTATGTGTAGCGCCTTCTTGTATTTCCTATGCTGTTCTACTCTTTAAAGACTAGTCATAACTCACTAAATTTAAAGTTGCAGTGATAGGATTAGAGCCCACCAACCAAAACAGGAGCTAAATAACTTCCCCTCTTGAGATAGCTGATTACAGTTCAAAGTAGATTTAGGCTCAATTACTGGATTCTGGCAAGGCAGAAAGACAGCTGGATTTTAGAGAATGTACAAAAAAAAAAAATCCACCAGCAAATATTTATAGAACATTATATGTTATATCTATTATATGTTATATACTTGTGGCTTGAATATAAAACAGAGAGTTTAAAAGTTCACAGTCTGCTGAGAAAGATAGACATTGACCTGATATCTGAGCCTACCAGAATGTAAGTCTTTCCATCTCAAAGACATTAATAGAAATGGAATGATCTCAGTTTAAGGATTTCTTTTTTTCTTATCTCAGTCTAGCTGCCAGATACAGAAATCTGAGTTTTTAAAAATCCAGCCATTACACAGTAAATCGTTCTGCTTTGCATTTGCTGAAACAAATGGCTGTTTCAGTTATATGACACTGCTTCGGTGTACGTGAATTTCAAAAGCTTATTTATATATTGGCTTTTTTTTTTTTTAAAGTTTGGAATCTTTTGAGCTTGTAAGTACCATAAAACTAATCTCACCAATAGTAATTTTATTCAGAAGTTAATGAGTATAGCTAAATTTTCCCAGGGAGTCTTATTTCAGAAGAAATATCAGGAACTCAACACATTATAAATCCTACTACTTGTTTCAGATTCCTGTTGAATTGTCTTTAAAACAAAAACAAAGTATTAAAAAACCCCAAAGCCCTCTCCCTTCATCCCTTGCCACCTGTGAGAGCAGGCACCTGGGCAGCACAGTAGAGCTGCCCCACTTCTCTGCTACAAGGTGGCATGGGTAGAACAGGGGTAATGTCCCCTACCTAGGGTAGTCCAGAGAGCTGGCTCTGAGGGCACAGAACAGGAGAGCTAGCTCTGCTCCCTCACTCGCTGTAGCACTCAGGGGAACGAGCCCTGAACCTTGCCTGGGCAACAGGCAAGGGTCTGAAGACATGGGTAAACCGGTCCCAAGGGCATGAGAGCAAGACAGCTGACCCTGCAGGATCTCCATGACACAGGGGAACAACAGGCTAATCAGGAGGAGTCCCAGTGAGGATACAATATTGATGATGTTACAGAAGCCAGAGATCTCAAATCAGACCAATGACTCATTGGAAGGCAAGATGTTTGGAAAGAGGGTTATACTGTGGGACACACTGTGACATACTACAGCTTCCATGATGAGATGTTTTCTATACTTTGTTTCTTTGAGTGTGTGTGTGTGTGTTTTATTGTTTTTGCAGGGGCAGGTTGCAAGGGTGAAAATGGATAGGAGAAGACGGAGATGAGCGGGATTAGGGTACGTGATGTGAAACTCACAAAGAATCAAATAAATGTTAAAAACAAAACACAACAACAAACAAACAACAAACAAAATCCTCAAAGCCACTAAAATATAAAAACACTGAAAACTAATGGAGAGATTTCTCCAGCAGCTTACATCTGTCATAGACTTAAGACTATTATATGTTAGCAACTGCAGTGTTTGTCTTGTATAAAGTTTACTATTTTTAGAGAAGCATCAGAGTTCAATAATGAAAAATAAAAGAACTTTACTATTTCCCTATCGTCACTCTTCAGCAGTTAACAAGTTAGTATATTTTTGAATTGGACTGTGTTAGAATGCACGATTTTAAAAAATGCTGCTTAAATTATAAAAATGAGTAAATATCTTTCAATAATAAGCTTAAACTTATCAATAAATAGGTATAGGCTGGATAAACATATTAAAAATTATATCCAAATCTCGGAGTCTTCAAGAAATACTGGTAAAGATACAGACTGAGAGACAAAGGACAGAAAAGAATCTATGAAGAAATGGTAGCTGGAAAACAACCTGGCATAACTATTCTAAAATCTGAAATAAAATCAAAATTAGTCAAAAGAGATAAAGAAAGCCATTGCACACTAATAAAGGAAAGAATTCATTAAGAAGATACAACTGTAAGATATATGCAAAAACATTCTAGCTCCCAGTTTCATAAAGTAAACACTGATGGACATAAAAGGTCAGATAGGTCACAAATCAATGATAATACAGAGTGATTTCAATACTCTAGTTTCATCTTTAAATACATCATCCATACTAAAAACCATCAAAGAAGTCTTAGGACTGAACTACACCATGTTTCAAATGGATTTAGCAGATAAAGACAAAATATTCTAAAAGTTGCACTATATATATATTTTTTTTCAGCATCCCATGTACCCTTCTCTAAAGCATGCCACATTCTAGCCACAAAGTTTTACAAAAATAATTGTTTTACTAAAATAATTGTTATTTATCCCACCAGAATACAATTAAACAAGAAAACAACAGTAAGAAAAATCATAGAAATTATTTAAAAATATGTGTATGGAAAATAAACTCTAAGATAAGAAATCAGAAATTTAAAAGTTCTTAGGATCAAATAAAAGCATAGCTAACTAGACCATATGGGATATAGCTTAGGCAGTTCTAAGAAGAAAGTTATAGCTATGAGTACTTACATTAAAAATATACAAAACAACAACAACAAAAAACAAACAACCCTCTCTTAAACCTAATAATGTACTTACTTATGGACCTAAGAAAAAACAAGAACATGCCATAACCCAAAGCAGTAGACAGTAAGAATGAAGTAACAATGAAGGTAAAAGCAGAAATCAATAAAATGGACACCAAAAGAACAATACAAAGAATCAAAGAGTTGGTTTTTAGAAAAAAATAAACAGGACTGACAAACCATTAGCTAATGAGAGGTTACTGTAGATTCCAGTGATAACCATAAATTCATTAGTGATTACTATGAAAAGCTCCTAAAAATTTAGAAGAAATGGGTAAATTCCTACACAAGCCTACCAGTATTAATGAAAGAAGATACAAACAAGTTAAACAAATCCATAACAATAAGTAATAATAAAGTAGCAATAAAGTCTACCGACACTAAAGTGCCAAGCTAAAAAGAACTCACCACCAAATATTAAACCTTTTAAGAAGAACAAACACCAATGCTCTCCAATCTGTTCCATCACACAGAAAGGGAGGAACACTGTGTCAAACCTTCTCTAAAACCACCATTACACAGATACCAAAACCAGACAAGACACAATACATAAAGAAAGCTATGTAGTTCAATTTCCCCATAAACACACATACAAAAATTGTTACAAACTGAATTCAAGAATGCATTAAGGTCATACACATGACATAAATATATATACTGTTTCCCCCCCCCCCCCCCGCAGGGGACTATTTCAACATATGGAAATCATGAAGTATGATATAGTACATAAGTAGATTTAAGGACAGAAGTCACATGAGCATCAAACCAATGCAGAAAAGGCCCCTGACTAAATTTAACATTTCTTCATGATGAAAAGCTCAGAAGAAACTAGAAAAAGAACATACTTCTGTATAATAAAAATAAACTCAGCCAAGATTTACTGCATTGGGACAAATAGCCCTTTCCCCTAAAATCTGAAACCTACTTTTCTAAGTGAAATAGATAATCCAGACAAGACTGAATCTCACTGGATTTGGGACAGGTGAATAGGCATAGGAGGCGTGGAGATACCGAAGTCCACCTGTTCTCTCAAGATCTTTAATGGCACGGTCTGATTATTTCCTTATGTGTGTTCCAACCTCTTAGAAAGATACATGCTATACTAAGAAAATAAGTTCAAAACAACATCCCAGAAAGAAAAGTCACATCTAAGCCTGCACTATTAAGTTATCATTATAATAATTGCTGTCTTGGCAAATCTCCACTGCTATAACTCTTCAGGATTATGACTTGAATGAGACTGTATGTCTTCAGGTTCTGATCTCACATTCCAAAAACATTCATTAAAGTTTTCCTGAAGGTGAAGATCTACCCCATTTCCAAGGCTGGACATCAGAGGCATAGAAACTATATCTAGGTGACTTTGGCTACCTTCACATAGACTGGAACACACAAGGAACAAAATATACATAGGCAAAGAGGATACAGTAGACATAAAATGAGCTCAGGAAAAACAAAACAAAACAAAACAAAAAACAAACAAGCAATGGTTTAGAAAGAAGAGCCAGAATAATAAGGTGCTTGCAAGCACATGCCTTCCTACAATAACAAATCCCAGGAGCTGGAAAGTAGAATTCCCAGATGGCTGGGCTGGGACAAGAGGTAACTGAGCTCATCTGAAAGTTGGCATGAAAACACCAAGAAGAGGAAAGCAGCCTGGTAGGAAATGAAACAGTCAGCAGCACCCTACAGGAAATGCCTAAATGAGAAAACTGCTGATGAAATAAGAAAGAGGAACTTAGCAGTAAAGCCAATTCATCAGGAATCAGTCTAGTGTTAAAAGTCTTGACTCGCCTTAAAATCCTAGTATAGAGAAAGGAAGAAGCTCCAGGGGATTTAATCATGAATATAACATTTTCTTGACACATCAGGTGCCAAGGTTGGCTCTTAAAAGGAACATAATGCCAAGTTTAGAATACTGAGTAGAAACCCCAGCTATGGTGGTGGATTATATCTTCTTGTCTTTGTACATGCTAATTACAGGTGCAGCTATTCCCATCAGTCATGGCCCATGAACACTTTTTATAAAATCTATATTCTTTTGGATAGCACTTTCTCTTGCTAGCACCTCATTCCACGAGAATCATTAACTGCGAGAAAGAAATGGCCAGAGTTCGCGTTCTGATAACCCAGTTAGGAGCTAGAAATATAACTCAGTGGTACAATGTGGACAAAGCCTGAAGTGTGGTGTTGATCTCTAGCACTGAGTTAGGACAGTAGTGTGTGTGACAGTGATGGACAAAACTAGTCTAATATGATGTCTCACCAAAAGCGTCAATATTTCCTCTCCAATACAGACTTAGACTTTAAATGTTCTACATTTCAAGTAGTGCTTTGGTGGTGCAGTGGTCAGAAGAGCTGCTGGACACAGTTCTTAAGTTATTAAGGTCAAGCTTGTGTTTTTCAGTATTTTTTACTGATTTTTTTTTCATTTCCTCTAAATCCTGTTCATTTGAATAATTTGTATGGTTTAAGCTATGTTATTAGACATTTTATTTCTTCTTGGTAATTTTATTTTTTACCAGAAAATATCTCTTCATATTTAATAATATTTTCTGCATTAAAATTTACTCTGAATTTGTTAGTTATGTTTTTCTATTATTTAAGCCATTCTGTATCCTTATATTTAAAATGTATTCGTTTTTTTCTCCCTCTCCTTTTTTTTTCAGACATGGTCTCATTAAGTATGCAGCCAGGTAAGCCATGAACTTAACTGATGCAGCCCAGGCTGGCCTTTAACTTGGACTCCTCTAGCCTCAGGTTCATGAGGGTTAGGATTACAGGGGTGGCCCATCATATCCAATTTTTATCTATTCTCTTATATATAACAAATACTATATTGAAAAAAATTCTGATTGAAAACTATACTTGCCTTTTCATTTGCATAAGTCAGTTTATACTTATAAATAATCATACATTCAGGTTTAAATCTACTAACTTACTGTTTGCTATCTAATCTACCCAGTTTGTTCATGTTCCCCTTTCCTCTCTCTCTCTTATCTTCCTTTTTCTCTACTATTTAAAAATAATTCAGTAAGAATTACCTCATTTAGTATATTGTTTTATGTGTCTTGACAAATGCAGTTTTGAATCATGACCAAAATTCAAACACCATCAGCCACCAAAAGAGTGGGTGTTACCCTTTGTGGTCAAGTCCTCCTCTACTGACAACTAGAATCCAGTCTATATGCCCAAGTAACCCATTGGCTGATGCGTTCTTTCCTTCTTTTTCCTATGGTTTATAGTTTTTCTTCTCTTAGATTGGTAGTGACACTATTCTATTAGTGGTTACCATAACTTAAAATTTGTATTCCCTTTTCAGTGTTTTGTTTTGCTTTGCTTTTTGCTACAGGGTTTCACCATGCAACCAAGGCAGGCCTAACTTGCCATCCTGCCTGAGATTCTAGTGTGCTAGGATTATTTTGGTGTGTCCCACCATACCCAGATTACATCATATATTCTTTTTCTTTTGTCCCTATTTATTTATTTATTTATTTATTTATTTATTTATTTGTCTGTTTGTTTTTACATCCTGACTTCAATTTCCCTTCTCAGTCCTTCCTGCTTACCCCCCCCCACCACTTCTCTTCAGAAAAGGGAAGGACTCCGGTGGATATCAAATAGCCATGGCATAACAAGTTGACTAGGCAACTTCTCCTATTAAGGCTAGACGAGGCAACACAGTAGGAGGATAGGGTCCCATAGGCAGGTGCTCCTGCTCCCACTTTCAGGAGTCCAACAAAAAGACCAAACAGCACAACTGTAACATGTGCAGAGAGTCCAGGATAGTCCCATGTAGGCCCCCTGGTTGACAGTTCAGACTCTGTGAGTCCCTACAGGCCCAGGTTAGTTGATTCTGTGGATTTTTTTTTGCTACATATGTATTATTTTTAAAAAGTATTTTTGTTTGTTTGCTTGTTTTACATTTATGTGTGTTTGTGTGAAGTGTGTATGCATATGCCATTATGTGAATGTGGAGGCCCAAGGGACAACTTACATGAATCAGTTCTCTTCCTTGTACTTCTTGAATCTTAGGAATCAAACTCAGTTTTCAGGCTTGGTGGCAAGTACCTTTATCCACTAAGGCATCTTGCCAGCCTATGGGGTAAATTCTTGACTTGTCAAAGTTTACTATAAATTAACCCTCAACTACTTATTTAACAATACTTCTTCCTGATTCCAACCTAGATTCTATTGCTGCCTTACTGTCCATTAATTTTATATATATTTAAAAACCTACAAAAGATTACTACTTTTGCCTTTTAATAGAAAATGTTTACAAACCACATGTTGTTGTTCTTCATTCTTTTCTGCATAACCAACCTTCTATGGGATCATTTGCATTCTATTTAAATATTATTTAGAGTCAAGGATGGTGGCATATGTTTGTAATCCCACCATTTTTTGGAGGCTAAAGCAGAAGGAAAGTCCAAAGCCAGCCTTGGCTATTTAGTAACAACATACCTCAAAAAATTTTTATTATTTCTTTCAGTATGAGTCTTTGTGATAGGCCTTTATTTCTTAAAGATAATTCTTTCTACTGTCTCCTACCTTTCATTGTTTTTATTGAGAACTCAGCAGTTAACTTTGTGATTGCTTCTTTGACCACCTCCCTTTGCTTTAAGACTTTTTTTGTCATAGCTTTCATCAATGTAACCATAATTCACCTATATACAACTTTCTTTGTATCTATCCTACTTTGAGTTCATAATGTGCTCTTACTCTGTAATAGCTTTGCTAGTTGTAGACAATTTATAGCCATTTTTCTTCAACTAATGCTTCTTTCTACCCTCTTCATTTTCTTTTGGAACTTCAAATAAACACATTAGACCTATTCATGCTTGATTTTTTTTTTTTGTATTTTTCATCCTTTTATCATTCCAATCTTCAGTTTACTGTTTTATGGCCCATCTTTGTGATAATTCTTTTTTCAGCTTTGTTTAATCCATACACTGAGCTTTTCTTTTAGTTACTGCATTTTCATTATAAAATTTTGTTGTGTTCTTTTTATTGTTGATAGGTAATTCATAAAACATACAATCTGCTAGTTTAAAATATTAAAAATTCAATAGTTTTTAATGTACACAAAAGTTTCATAAACTGTCAGCACTAATTACAGAATACTGTCATCATGTTAAAAGAGCCCTCATAACTGCTAGTAATCACTTTCCTCCCCTCCCCCAGCTCCTAGAAACCACTAATCTACTCTGTCTTCATGAACTAGAATATTCTAAACATTTCCTATAAATGGAATCTTATGGCATGTGGTCTTTTGTATCTGGTTTCTTTCATTCAACACAGTATTTTTAGAGTTTACCCATCCTCTAAGTATAGAGCAGACTTCCCTTCTTTGTGGGCATGATAATGACTGGGGATCTACCCCAGGGCCATGCACATGTTAATCAGCCTGTGCTCCTATACTTCCCTATCCCATATAGCTTTCTTTTCAATGACTGAATATGACAAATGAAAAACAAATATTGTTAATATTTGTTCAACTGCTTCATGAACACAGATTATTTCTACCTCTGGATATAAATGATGGTATTCTATACATGTTTTTCTTTAAGCACATATTTTCATTTCTCTTCAGTTTATATCTAGGAGTGAAACTGCTGAGTTGTAGGATAATTCTCAGCTTCAGCTTTTACAGAATTATCAAATTTTTTTAAAATACAGGGTCTTTTTGGGTAGTTCTGTCATTACTTCTCAAACACTAAATTTATAAGTATGTGCCATTATGCCTAGCTCCTCACTAAAATTTCATTTTCTCTCTTTTATTCTTTCTAAAATTATAGCTATTTTTGTAGGTATGACAAGTTACTTCATTGTGGTTTTGACATGCAATTCACTAATAACTAACAGTGCAGAGATCTTTACATTTCTTACTGGCCATATGCTGATCTCCTTTAGAGAAAAGTTTCTTCTAGTTTTTGTTCATTTTTAAATTAGGTTGTTTTTCATTGTTAAGAGTTCTTCTTTATGTACTATAAATACAAACCCTTCATAAGATACATGATTTGAAAATATTTTTTTCTCATCCTATAGGGTTGTCTTTTCTTTTCCTTAATAGTGTTCTTTGAAGCAAGAAAGCTTTATTTTAGTGAAGTTTAGTGTGTTTTGCTTTTCTTTACTTACTTGGTGTCATATCTAAGAAACTACTGTTTAATCCAAAATCAGGATGATTTATATTTATGTGTTTTCCTAAGAGCTTTATAGCTTCAGATTTTACACTGGTATCTTTTATTCATTTAAAGTTATCATTTACAATTTTGTTCTTATCATTTAATTTTTTAGGCAATGAAACATAATCTAAAGCATGTGTCTGATTAACACCATTATTAGGGTCTCCTACAAGGCTATTGCTCCTCAGTTTTTGGTTTCCTATTTACACATATACTTACTTATAATTGCAAGTCAAAAACTGTATATGACCAATGATGAAAAATAAATTAGTATTTTCTGTATGGGAGGATTTTAATCGGATTCTAGCTATTACCTATCATGGATCACCTAATCCAGTTAGAGATTAAGATGGGTTAAAGCTGGACTTTAGCTCTGTGAGATCACTGAAGTCACTTATAGCCCACCCTTAATTTTAAGTTCTTCCTGTGGTGTTCCAAAGCTTGTGGAATCATAATCAGTATCCTTGGTCTCCCTGCACCTCTTGGTACCATCTTGTACTAGGAATTGAATTCAGGGATTCATGTATGTTAGCAAATATTCTATCACTGAGCTACATAAAACACCATGTTTTTATATTTATTTTGAGACAAGCTTTCATGAAGATGTCCAGGCTGGCCTTGAACTTACTATGTACCACAGCAAGCCTTGAATTTGAAATCATTCTGCCTTAGCCTCCAGGGTAGATTATAGGTCTGTACCATTGGGCCTAGCACTTCTTTTGTCTCAGTTTCAAATCTGTATGTCTAGCCCTTCAAGTTACTGAAAGTTCTGCTCGGCTTTTTGCACCACCGTTGCCTTCTAAAATGGCAGATGCTTCTTATGTGACAGTAGCTCTAATGAAGCATAAAATTTGGTCTAAATTACCTAAAATGGCACATTTAAATGTACAATCATTAGTTTAAACATTGAACACAGAGACTACTTTGTAGCCTTCACCCAGTCTAGTGAAATTCTAGATTTCCAATAAACCCCGTGCAATGTGCTTTATGTGGAAGGATGAATGGATATTGGCAACAATGAAGACTTGCCACATTTATGCTCTAAAGTTGTTTCCTTCTCAGGACATTCTGGGAAAACAAGAAACAAACCTCAGGTTTTAAATATGGTTCCTCTTATTCCCCCAGGGGATTTTCAAAGCCCACAATCTATAAAAAGGAGATTGCAGCTAACTCAAATAAATGACATCTTCTGAAATCAGCTAAGTGATTGAGAATCTAGAATCAAATCCTAGGGATCATTAGGTGACTTAAATTCCATCCAATGGAGGAATTCTACACAAAACTCTAAAAATAAACATATAAATAAGCCTTAAACAGTGCAGGGCATGGCACATACTTATAATTCTAGCATTGGGGAAGTGGAGACACAAGAATCCTTGGGGCTTGTTGGCCAGCTAGGATTGCTAAACTGGTAAGCTTCAGAAATAGTGAGATACCTGCCTCAAAAAACAAGGCAGAGAGGCAAGCAAGTTGGCAAAGTGGGTAAAAGTGCCTTCTGCCAAGCCTGTCAACCTAAGTTCAATCACTAGAAAGCACATGGTAGATGGAGAAAACCATCTCCTACAAATTTTATTTTCATTCCTCCTGCTACCATACTGCTTGCTCTCACTGCCCCTTCCATTAATCACAGTCCCATACTTTTCTTAAAACAGTAGATTATATTTATTATTTAACTAAAATGAACCTTTCATGGTTCCCAAGTACTCTCAGAATAAAGTTCCAGCTGCTCAGTCTGGGATTCAGGGTTCATTTCAGCATTGTTTCAAACAATTCTTCAACCTGGTGGTTTAGAGGACCACCTTATTCACCACCATTCTCCTGCTGAAACATCTGGAAGCCTGTTCCTTTTACATATAATGTCCTATTCTAGTTTCTCTTTCAAACTCACAAACTACCCTTACATCTATTAACTATTAAAGCTGTTTTCATTCACTAAAACTCCCACTCAAATTTCATCTTGCTATTGGGCACATGTATGACAGCATATAGATATGACAATGTTCATGTTGGTTCTAAGGGGAAAAAAAAGCCCCTCCCCCCCAAAAAAACTACCACAAAAAAACAGCTCAAATGCTTATCAAGGATCAAATAAAGAAATGTAGTATATTAATAAATAAAACTCAATAGTAATAAAAATAAGTTAAGGCAGAGCTTCATAAAATAGCAGGAATAAATCTCATAAACCATGACAAGCAAAAAAAAGTTATGCCTTCAGCTCCAGATGAGGAGAAAGGAGAGATGAAAGGAGGCTGGCAGTTGGTTGAGTTGCTCACCAACAACCAGAGATTTAATACACTTCTGTAATGATGCTTCTAGGTGGGTGAATGCATGGGGGTACAGTGGGAGGGTGGAGAATAGGACGAAATTGCAAATTTTGTCCAGTGCTAAATTGTAGTCTTTTATGATGAAATGGAATTTTGGGGTCTGTAACTTGTTTTCCTGAGTTCTGTGATCAAACATATAGATGGTAATTTATTTTATAGTCTAGCCATCAGAATCAAAGGTGGCAAGCTGAAGTTTTGACAGGCATCCGAAGAGAGTTGGGCAGTCCTATAGAACTGAGCCCTTAGCCTGTAAAAATATGTGCTAATCTTAGAAAACATTAGAAGTGAAGTAAATTATAGGATACCCAGTTGGTATCTTTAAAGAACTGGAGAATTGCTTAGTATAAGAAAATTTCTTTACGTTCTTTATGGTTTCAGAAAGAAAGTATTTAGAATAATATGAGTATTGAGAAGAAAAATCATCTATGTTGTTTAGAGGCAATACTAGGAGATATAACTAAAGACAAGAAGATAATTATCACAAAATTAAGACAGCAAGAGTGATAAAAAGGGCTGTAGTCCAAGAGAGCACACCAGGGCCTTTTAAGTGCTGATAAAAAAGTCAATGCATTGACCTGTGAGAGCAGTCACTTCAGAAAATGGTTTATAATTGCTCATTCATTACATGAGTACTTAACATGCTTTTCTACCTCATAAATTTCAAATTTCAAAAACTGGGAATGAGAAGTTCTATGATTAGTAAAATCTTTCCAGGCTATAGGAATGGTGTTTGGGGGTGTTTCCTAGTATATATCGGCTCACTGTCTTCAATAAACAAGCAAGCTGCATATGAAATTTTCCTATACTACTTGAACTTTATTCTTCAGCAACTATGTACCAATGCCATCTGCAGAGCCCTTTTCACATCTGCTTTGCCTTGATGAGAGTTATTCATGCAAATGTCTTCCTCCCTTTCATCAATGTAAGTTTCTGAAGTATCTGGACTTCATTATGCAATTAGCAATCAAAACCAACAACAATTATACCTTCTACTCAGTGTTTAATATGTGCTAATTTATGGGCATAACTTCATTTAACTATTGTAACAATTTTATCACTATCTCCATTTTATAAACGCTACCAAATCCTAGAAAGGTCAAGGAATTTGTCTAGCTACTAAATGCAGTACTGGAATTTGAACCTACTAACTATTCTACACTATTTTGTCATATATGTATTCTCCTCTTAAATAAGCCTTACTGGATGAAAATAAGGGAAAGAAAGTCCATAAGCTTTGACAGCAAGAAGAAAGCAATACCACACCTGTCCTTCAAGTATCTTTAAGAAAGAAGAGAAATAATAAGAGCCAGATATCAAAGATAGCATCAAGGAAACTGCTTTCCCCAGACAAGAGGGCAGATGCACATATGCACTCACAGTCATTTTGACGGCATGTACAAGACCTTAGGAAGCTCAAGACAGACAAAACTAACCTCTTTCCAGCATAGAAAGAGATCAGTTGGGCCTGAAATTCCATCACTAGATGAGGAGTTATTGACATTTATTCAATAGCTGCTAAGAGAAGGAGTCAGTTATTCTTAATATGAGTCCTGGTAAGTTAACCACACTCCAGAGCATGCCGTACTCCCAAGAGGCAACACCAAACTGGACTAGATGGCAGAAAACAAAACAAAACAAAACAAAATAAGCAACAACAACAACAAACCCCAAAACCTTGAAGTTAAGTGAGTAGTAAGGAGAGGGTGAATGTTAGATGGGTTGGGGAAGTATGATTATGATCCAAATATATTGTTAGAAAATTCTCAAAGAATTAACAAAAATAGTATTTAGAAAAAGTGAGTGCAAACTAGTATTATTTGTGTATCAGTTGTTAGTCATATTGATGACAGAAAGCAACCACAGGCTTTTCTGTATTTTTTCTTTCTTTTTTTTTTTTTTGTGCCAGGCTGGTTTCTCTACTTGGAAATGGAAAGCATGGCCTCAGCTGGCCTCTCATCTGGGCGTCTCTATCCACCAACTCCCAAGCTATGTCTCTAGCATGTATGAAACTGTAGGTCACAGTCATATTTAACAGGAATATTCTCCATAGGCACTTGAGGTTCTAAAAGATGCCCAGTGTGTCTCCCTTTTCAAATGCCCAAATTTAATTAAGATGTCCTTTCAGGTTGTAGGTAGGACTGTCAGTTCCACATTCCTTATGAATTAAGGGCTTCACAGTCAAATATGAAGGGTTGGAGCAAGCATTTTGAAAAGCTGAGGACAGGATCTCCAAGCCAGGGCATGTCAATTTTCTACATAAACCGAGGCAGAAGGAATAAACTATGCCTGTGGTTGTATCATAATTTTAAATTAGTCCTGAATATTCTAAGAGGTTGAAAAATACTTTATTATACAGAAATCCAAAGCAAATTAAAAGAAAGTATAGAAAATAAATAAAACAGGATTTTTTCTTTCTTCTTCTTCTTCTTTTTTTTTTTTTTTAAATCACAACAACATTTCTAGAATGCAGAAGAAAAAAGTAAGTTTGTCACAACTATGCCTGGTACATTTTTCCCTGGGCCCCAATCTACTCAGTGAAATTTTATAAAATATGAATGAATATTTCAGTTTTTAATTCAAAGTTCTTTAAACATATCTCTAGTCTACAGGTAACATCCAGAAGACAATGTCAAAATCATGGTAGGAAGTTAAATCAATAAGATAAGTAAAGCAACCGTCTGGAGCCCTAGGTCACCATCCCAGCTAATTCCTGGTCTGATACTCTTTTTCTATTTTGCAGTTTCTTTCAAAAACCTTCACTACTCTTTTTCACTTTGCACAGTTGACTTGTGAATGATAATTCAAACTTCTGAAGCACGAGTCTTAGTGTTAGGAAGGGTCAAAAGTATTTGAGGAAGGCACAAGCCAGTCTTGGAGAACTCAATCCATCTGAAGAGATGATCTGAAAGTGTGTTGAAATTCCTGTTAACCACAGATCCAACTGTTACAATCCTCTTTCCTGGTTCATATAGCTTACTTCCTTCATCATCTATTTGATTTGACAATTTAATATATTCAAATTGGCAGTGGGAGAAATATATCCAAGGAACTATTGTTTCATATTGCCTTCAAGGGATTTTCACAAACCCAGTAGGACTCCTGAATGCAAGAGGGCTTTCATAGTAAAAGCTCAATTCTCTTTTAACTCTTTCCTTTCTGCCTAGATCAGACTCACCACTGACCTCAAGTCCGAAACAATCCTAAGTGCTTAAACCAATACAAAAAATTTTCTTCAAGTAGTTCCATAAACTCAAACTCCAGTTGTAAAAAACCCCAAAAGGTTGTTTTCAAGTCCCTTACAAAGCTATTCTGCAAATGTTCACCCTCTTAGGTAAACAGTGATCTTTTCCAGGTTCCTTCTCAAGGTAAAAACAAAGCCCTTCTTCCTTTCCCTCTCTCTCTCTTTGCTGGCTTGCTTATTTTTCTCTCCTTTTCTGGAAAACCTGGTAAGAAATGCTTCTGTGTTATTGTCACATTAGAGGGCCATAGACTCCTGATCCAGGTTTTGAATTAGGAGAACCAATACTGATTCTAATCCAAAAGAAGAGGATACTATTAAGCAAAGAAGTAAAAGAAATTTAAGGAAAGATGATAGAAGTAGCCTCTGGGCTATGCAGAAAGTCAACTCATTTGATCACAACCTATTACCAAGTAGCACATTTACAGTGGAGATTACAGATAGCTCTGGGTTGAACAACAGGATCGTGGTTTGAGAGCTGACCAAGATTTACAGTACGTTTAATAAACACAGCTGCTCTAGTTCTTAGAGGAGTAACCTAGAAATTATTTAGAAACTTGATAATCTAGAGAGGCTAAGATTTGTCTTCCTGTCTCAGTATTTTTCCAGTATTTACACCTATCACATAAAAATGAACAGCTTGTTCCTTCTAATTCTACAAAGAGATGTGGTATCTCTTCTATTCCTCTTGCTGTTTTAGTTCAGACCTCACCATCTTCTACAATGGCCTTCTAACTGCTCTCACTTTTCTAATGTCTAATATATAACTTCTCAAAGTAACCTTTGTAAAAGGCCAGAGCTAGAAATGCAGCTCAGTGATAAAGTGAATACCTACTATATGCAAAGCTTGGGTTCAATCTCAAGACAGACAGACTAAAGAGGTGCGTGCGTGCACGCACATACACACATACACGTTAGAAAAACAAGTCCTAGACAGGTTATAATTTTTAAAAGCCTTTTATTTTATGTGGATGAGTATTTTGTCTGCATGCATGCATATGTACCACAAACATGCTTGTTGCTCTTAGCAGCCAGAAGAGGTCATTAGATTTCCCGTAACTGGAGTTACAGATGGTTGTGAGCCTCCATGTGGGAGCTGGGAACCAAATCTGAGTCTTTTGCGAGAGCAGCAAGTGCTCTTAACAGCTAAGCCATCTCCTTGGCCCCTAGTCTCATTAGGAGTTGACATGAAAACTGAAATAGGTGCCATCGGGGCATATCAGATTTTTTTCACTTAGAGATTCATAAACAACGGTCCCTTTCCTCCAAACCAGCAAACACCATAGGCAATAGACAAGCAAGCACCTATACAAAATTGTCTGGACCAACTGTCAGGACTTCAGACTCACTAAAATGAATATAATCAACCACCAGGAAGCAAGCTTTTCAATTACCTATTTCATTCAGGGTGAAACTGAACAAGGAAAGACTTCAAGCTCTGGCCTAACTAAGATACATGACTGCATATATCTTGTGAGGAATATGCCACCAGAATATACTTGTCTTAAATGAAAAGGCATGATTTTCTATTTAAGAAAAAGTGGGAGCCTGGCTTTCCTACAGGAGTAGAGTGAAGATGAGGCAGAGATTCCATAGCCTAGAGCTATCAAGTCAGAGGCAACAAACTCAGATCACATCCTTAAATCTAACCTGTGGATAAACCCACCTAGTGTGTCAGAAATCATCTACTCTGACTAAAACACCCTTTGTCATTTTTCCTTCCCAAAAGGGGATGTGCACTGATAATTTTAATAATGCCAATAGGGTGCAATTAATTTCCATTCCCACTCTTCATATCCTGTTATGTGACAGGATTAGAAAGACAGTATCAGATTCCACTGTGTTCGAGCCTGCAGCTCTGAAACTGAATGCTCAGAATGCGGTAAGAAAAACCTGAGTATATAAATTTTTGAAAAACCTGTGAGGGCTAGAGAGCAGAGGTAATTATCTTTTCTTTTTCTTTTTTCCTTCTTTTCTTTTTTTTGGGGGGGGGCAGGGTTAGGTAACAATGACTACAAAGTTACTTTTAAAACACAGGTTTTACATTAATCTAATACATAGTTTTGAAGCAAGATATAAACAAAATGATACTGAATGCCTGATGCTGTTTCCAAAAATAATATGCAGTTTTCTGGTCAAGTGTTTTGTGTTTAGTGGATAGTGAATGTAAAGATTTTATTACTCTATCATCTAGGAAAGGATAGCTTCATTTAAATAATATTTATTTTCCAAAGTAATTTTACTCTTATTAGCCTCGTACAATCTCCAGGAGACAAAAATGGGCAAGAAGGATGTTCTTGTTCAGTTCATAAGTTGAAGTATATATGAAGGTAGAATTCTTCTTTAGAACTTACAGGAAGGTGACAGTAGTTGGAAGGGATTAAAAACAAAATAGTACATTAGGCTTACATCATTACCTAATGTCTTACATGAAAAATAAAAGGAGAAAGCAATGCCTAACATTTCTGAGGAGGTTGTACTAAGTACCAGTTTCTGAAGATTTCAAACTCGGCCTAATGTATTTGTCCAGGTCTGGTCCTTCCTGACCCCTTCCTGGTACCTAGCACCAAGTCATCTTCACTCTTAATTTCTATTTGCCTTATTCATATTTTGCGCTCTACCACTGAGCTAAATCCCCAATCCTAGCAAGGACTTTTTGTTACTTGCTATTTTCTGGTGCCAGCTCAGTGCTTAGAACACAGGAAATACATTGTAA
Source organism: Meriones unguiculatus (assembly GCF_030254825.1). Taxonomy (NCBI): domain Eukaryota; kingdom Metazoa; phylum Chordata; class Mammalia; order Rodentia; family Muridae; genus Meriones; species Meriones unguiculatus. The sequence continues at coordinate 77,131,031 of NC_083365.1, forward strand.
GTATCTGTTAAATGAAGTAAATTTTAATCCCTCTTTTGTCTGCTCTCTCAGGTACATCTATAATATCTACCTCTTAGTTAGATCTCACTATTTCAGTTTCCATTTAACATCTTCTTTTCTCTTTGCTGGATTTTCAGTCTTCTCTCAAATGGTCTTTACTCACTTTCTGGTTCCAACTGTCTATTTTATAGTTAGTTTTCAAATATTCCTTCCAGTTTTTGCCCTTACAAATGCTTCCCTGTCCATTATCTGGAACAGATATCATACTACTACTCAGGAAGTGTGGTATTAAGTCCTGGAGGGAGCTTTAAATATAATTAGGAAACCTGGGATATTTGGTTCTATCTTTATGATTACCTGAATGACCCATGGCAGGTCGCTTCTTGGCTTTCAGATTCCTTACTAATTACAAGGCTAGATTAAAATGAGTGGCTGTCCCACATACTTTCCTATGTGAGACATGAACAAACAGGAAGTCCAACTTCTCATTGCTTAAGCCAAATGCTGGGAGCCATCTTAACTTTTTTTTTCCTCCTGTGCCACATTCAATTTAGCAGCAAATTATATTGGCTCCATCTTCAAACCTAAAGCTAACAGCTTCCCAGTGTTGCCATAGTCACCATGCTGTCTTAATCTATTTTCTCTTACCTGGATTATTCATAGAAACCTCTTTTACTCATCTTTTCTCCTTGATACTAGCTTGTTTCTCCTACAGTCTATTTGAAACACCTTTATCTACTAGATATATCTTCCTCAAAGAGTTTAACAGCAAAATTCATAATTTTCTCCAAGAATCAGCTCAAATACCAGCTTAGCAGTGAGATCTTCGATGGCTACCCTGTATTCTTAGGACCTATGGGCTATTTACCTCACTTTATCACACCACACTCTCTGTCTCTGCCTCTGTCTCTCTGACACATACATACACCACAACTTTCTGATGGTGTTTCTCCTACTAGAATACAAGCTCCATGAAGGCAAGGACTTTTTGCCTGTTCCCCCCCCACCCCCAGAGCTGAGGACTGAACCCAGGGCCTTCAAGTGCTCTACCACTGAGCTAAATCCCCAACCCCGGCAAGGACTTTTTGTTACCTGCTATTTTCTGGTGCCAGCTCAGTGCTTAGAACACAGGACATACATTATAAGTATCTGTTAAATGAAGTAAATTTTAATCCCTCTTCTGTCTGCTCTCTCAGACACATCTATATTATCTGCCTCTTAGATCTCACTTTCAATTTCCATTATCTCCCTGAATTACAATAGCAAGATCCTCAATAGTTTCTTCCATCTAAACCAAGTGGAATACTGCCACCAATATGACTAAAAGACATGGTCTTCAAGATTTCACTATTCTACTTAACATGTCCAATGTTTCTCTTTGACTATATATACTCAAACTCCCTGAACTCTACCCAAAGCTCTTTACACTCAGGCTCCAAACTCTCCCTACCTATTTTTCCACTGCCTGCCAAAATACACCCTTGGTGCTGATCATTCTCATGGATAGCATTTCATATATTTAGAAAAAACAAAAAACAAACAGACAAACAAAAAAAACAACAAACGATCATTCAAGATATTTCCATCAGATAAGAAGTAGATGGAAAACCTAGAATCCTGAAAGTGGGTAATTGAAAGAATTAAAAGCTTAACTCTTTTCTCTCTAATGGGTCTTACCTAACTTACCTTTCATGAATCTGTTCATTTTCCTAGTTCCTACAGACAACAAATTATAAACTACCCTTCATTAAACTGCTCTCTGGTAACTGCAGAAACCTGTGACCTATTTATATATCAAAGAAGTGAAGACTTTGATCTCTACAGCGATGTTATTATGTCAGTCTGAATACTGAGCAACTGTAGGCAGTCACATAATACCATGGAATTGGACAGAACAAACTAGTAGTGGTTAATTGTGCTTTTGGATTTAAATATAGTATTTAAAAATATTTACTTATTTATTTTAAGAAGTCCTCAAAAAAAGGGTCAGGTAAGCCATGCAATTTTTCTTACCTTGAAAACACTAAGGCCCAGAAATACCATACTAACTTAGAAAGTAACAAAATAGAGAATGGCTTTTTTATTTTTCCCTCTTCTACTCTCCACCCACAAAATGAACATCAAAAGGAGAACAAGATCAAGGGAAGAGGCAAGACAGGAAAGGATGTGCTACTTATATGGGTGCAAAAATTTATCTTGACTTTGGAGAAGAGATAATCAAAGCTGGACACTGGATCTCTTAGTTTGTCTACTTTATTTCCTTTTTAACACATGTGATAACAATACTGTTAAAAAAGAACTAGTTTAGATATGAAAAGACCACTCCAGCTGGGGGGAGGTACACAATGTACACCATTCTATAGGAACACATCCAGAGACCATTTGGCTGTAATAGTCCTGTACAGCAACTTCTTCTCAGGTTTTTACTGATTCCTGTGATATTCAAGGATGAACACAAGAGGATATGAGTGATTTTCTTCAGTGTGAAATGAGAAACTGATACCTGGCACTGCAACAACTATACTGAGCTATCTAGGGCCAGGGCCCAGGCCCAGGCAAAGTTTTAAGAGCATTCTCAGGTAAGATCAAAGAAAACAATGAAGAAGAAGAAGAAGAAGAAGAAGAAGAAGAAGAAGAAGAAGAAGAAGAAGAAGAAGAAGAAGAAGAAGGAGGAGGAAGAAGGAGGAAGAAGAAGGAAGAAGAAGGAAGAAGAAGAAGGAAGAAGAAGAAGAAGGAAGAAGAAGAAGAAGAAGAAGAAGAAGAAGAAGAAGAAGAAGAAGAAGAAGAAGAAGAAGAAGAAGAAGAAGAAGAAAAACAAAAACCAAAACCAAAACCAAAAAACTGTAGGCTACCTAATGATCTTAAAAAGAAGTTACTCCCTGAAGATCCCAAGTAGAATTTGGATTGCATCTGTATATATAAGGCTCTCCAAAAGGAAAGTCAAGTCAACAGAGACAAAAGAACCAAAAGAACATATAAGGACACCAAGGGAAACAGAATGCTACACAGTAACAAAAACTGATTTTCTTTAAAGGATGCAATGGCATGTAAAAAAAAAAAGTTAACTACAGAGAAATGAGAAAACATGTAAAATTACATTTGTTATCTAATCTTCATTTTCTACAAAATACATAGAAAATTTTGAAAGAAAATATGTCAAATTGTTCATAATGATTCCAAATAATTATTACTTCTTATTTATTGTTGTTCCTCTCACAGTGTCTTATGTAGCTCAGCCTGGCCTCAACTCACTCTGTGGCCTATGTTCCCCTGAATTCATAGCAACCCTCCTGTACTCATCCTCCTGATTGTTGAGATTACAGGTGTGAATCCAGCTACATGCACTACTTACACAACAGAAAATAAAACAAGCAAACAAAATACAACTAAGACCCAGGGAAGATTATCTATTTCAAAATGAAATTAAAAACAAAACCCAGAAAAAAAAATCACTGTTCTTGTCCCTGAAGTTAGCAGTAACTGCCTGGCTAACTAAGGGGTCAGAAGTTATGAAGAATTCTTCTATTTCTATGATACGATCTTTCAACACTAGAATCTCAGTGCAGATAGCTAAAATAAATCAGTATCTGTATGTTTAATTTTGGACAAACAGTGGCACATATGTGAAACCCAAGCATCTAGGATGCAAAGGCACAGGAATCTTGAAGTCAGCTTGGACTGGATAAAAATTTAGGGGTTAACCTTGGGTGATATACTGACACCCTGTCTGAGGGAAAGGAGGGAAGTAGAGGAGATCAAAGAAAGATCTGACTAGAAAAATTAAGGGACCAGAAGGATGTGATTACCAAAGAAAGATATAAAATGAAAAACTGAAGATTCTGTTTCAGAAGAAGGAAAAATTTAAATCTGTTCTCATTTTAAATAAAAATCATGCTCAGACACGCTGGTCAAATTTCAAAGGATTGCTCCTGAAAAAGAAAAATTGGAGAATCAAAAGAAGCTAGCTCTGCAAGAAGGAAGCTAAAATCAAGAGTGCTGCGTCTCTCTGGACAAGCCAAGCACAAAGTCTACCACCATGGAAAACCTGGCTTGATAATAGCATCAAAGTGTATGACTGTGGGATGTGTAAGCCATTATTCCTTGCACAAGAACTGGTTCCGCAGCTTACCCACATGACTGCTACCTCCATGCACACAAGGCTGCAGAGCATGATGGTGTGAAGAAGTGACTCAGGAGATGCTGACTACTTAGGCTGGAATCTCAGTTCTCCTGTCAGCCAGTACAGCCTTAAAGAAACTGCCTAACCCTTCTGCCTATGCTCATGTATAAACACAGATAACAAAGGTCTGTTGTGTTGATTAAATGGGCTTAGCAACAGCCCTGGACATGGCCAATACTCATTTAGTATTAGTTTTAATTATGTTTATTATTTTTGTGAACCTTATAATAAAAAAATTGGTACTGAGTTGGCTTGCATACCATTAGTGCATTTTTACAAACCAGTGTCTGCTTGCCTGTTAAGCTATATTAATAAGCCTATCCTTTTCTCAGAATGTAAGAGCCACAGAGATGGTAAATAAAAACATGAATAATTATCAGTGGATATTTAAAGTACTTGATAAAGAGTGGATGATCTATCACCTACTCTTCCTACAGCAGCAGTGTGTGTATGTGTGTGTGTGTGTGTGTGTGTGTGTAAAATTTTATAACTACCTTTTATTTCATTTGAGAAAAAAAGTTACTGCAAAATTGAGGGTTTAGGTTGTGAATGCTTTATGAGGTATCAAGCTATCATCAATACCAGTGGGCTAACTAGGTATTTCCTACTGTGACTCAATATGAATAACTGATTTAATGTACATTATACATTTTAAATAAGCTAGGCATGATGGCACAAGCCTATAACCAAAACAGCTTTAGGTCAAGACAGGAAGATTTCAAGTTTCAGACCGGCCTGGGCTTTAGAGACTCTCTCTCTCTCTCTCTCTTCATCCCTACAATAACAACCAACTACTACTACTACCACCACCACCACCATTACTACTATTACTAAATATAAAACTTTATTTAGGCTTTCAGAACCAGCTTCCAACTTATAGGCAGAAGCTAAACAACAGTAAATTTTATGGAATAACTGCCATAATCTCATCAACAAATTAATATCACTGAAAAAGACCAGCATTAGACTAAAAATATTTTTTTCTAATTTCTTATAATGAACATAATACCGTAAGACTTAATGATTAGATACAGAAGAAGGAAAGAAAAGAGGAAAGAAAGGAAGGAAGAAAAAGAAAGAGGAAAAGAAAAACAGTAGAAAAGTTAAAGGAATAAGAGGAGAGAGTAAGCAGCAGGCTCTGGTTTGAATTCATTGCCTAAAAGCCTGGCTTGTGATCAGGCACAACAATTTGACTTTAAGCTCAGGGTGGAGGTATGTCATAGTGGAAATGGCATGGGAGTTCAAATTTCAGTGTCACTTCTTCCTACTGTTATACAAGTATTTTATCAGTCAGAATTTTAATCTCTCAGCTATGAATTAGGAAGAAAAATTCCAATATAATGTTCACAGCAATATTAATAAACAGTTTCAAAGTACAACTACCCAAACGCCATCAACAGCAGAGCAGATAACCCTGGACGTTCCAGTCTCAGGAGCTGCTCAGCCCCAAGCAAACTGAGACAGCTATCTTAGAGACTGACCATAGTAGAGAGATACAGGAGACAGAACTGGAAGCTGCCACGTTAGAGGGCCCTGATAAACATTTTGTGCTTGCTATGGAAACCCAAGAAATGCCACGCATTAAATATACACACTGCCCCAGGACTAAGAATAAACACACACACACACACACACACACACACACACACACACCACAGGAAAATAAAAAACCAAGTCCCCACAAGTTCAAAGTAATTAACTTGTTAATCTAACTGCCTTCTAGAACAAAGTTTAATACTTCAAAGAAGACATCTATTACACCTATTGTATAAATGGTAGTGACCAGGAGGGAAAAAAAAAGGCATTTAAACTGTTGAAAGAATACTTGAAGATTTCATTTATATAAAAGTTCAAGAGATAAATGCTTTTATTTTGTCAGAAGCCAGCCCTTCAGGAATTAATGACTAGGAAAGAACAAAAGAGATGTTCGTAAAAATTCACTGAGCTATATGCTATTTAATATTTAAAGTATTTAATATTTCCATAAGAAGACAAAAGGATTATAGCAAATATCCATTTACTATACTGAGTGGTATTCACACAGCCATTTAGTGAAAAGTTAGTAATGGTGATAGTTAGTATTACTAACTATCACCATTTTACATACAGTTTGTGGATGTAAAATATAGTACTCAGCATAACAGTGTTTACAGTGTCCACTAATATATTTAATGACGGCAGAGTTTTCTAATGTAGGGCAACTTACAAGGTTGTGCTTAGACACTTGCTTTTCTGGTATCCACTACTCACACCCCTTTATTGTGCTTTTTAAAATTATTTCTTAGTTTCTAAAATTTGATGTACCACTACATCTTGGAATATTTTATATCTAGCACTGTAGGCTCCTTCAGAAAGAGCAGTTAGATAGCAAGGAACTAACACAACAAAAAAGCAACAAACAAGCTAAGCTAAGCAAAAGCCTGCAGCTACCTAAGTCCAAAATAATCCTGGACTACCCTAAAGGAGAAATACCTTTAGGGAGAGCACTAACGCTGCTCAGTGTCACAGAAACCAAAGCTAAAACACCATGAACAGCACTTGCTTTAGGCTCCCCTGTGTGTCGGCTTTGGTGGCAGACCTGATCCCTTTATTGGTAGACACACCTTTGAAGTATCTAGCAGCCTTCCATTCCCTATTCAGCTAATCTCAACTTCACATCCTATTTTTTTTTCCAAAGACAATCTCTTCATCAAAAATGAGAGAATCCCAAAAAAATTTTTTCAAGTAATCACAACAACTTTTTTTCTACCAAGAGGATAAACTACAACTAGAATAGCTGTCTACAAAACATAAAATGCTTTCAAGCGACCATGTTGTAATGAGGAAGAAATTCAGTCATAGATACAAAGTTCAGTGGAGGACAGGTGATGGAGTTGGGTGTTCAGAAAGATTAAATCACTCATCTATTCTTCTAAGATATCTCCATGTTAAATCCTTTCTCAAAGAGGCACAATACAGGGCCATATGTTTTAGAAACCACTTATTTTCCCATTCACTCAATCAACAGCACAATCATACCTTACTTACTGTCTTTGGGGCATTGGTTTATAGAACTTCAGAGGATATAAAAAACAAATGATGCTTAAGTAGCACAGTATTTTTATAATGGCCTTAATACCTCCTTTATACTGTAAATCATTTCCAAAGGATTTATATCACCTGACACAATGTAAATGCTATGAAAAGAGTTGTCATATGATTTAGAAAAATAATGACAAGAAAAACTCTTATTCATGTATAATACACATGCTCAGATTCTCCAAATATTTTTAGTATGTGGTTGAAAATGTGGACACAGAAGGACAGCTATACCTGCTAGAGATGCTGATAAATGCATATATAAGTACGTGTCAGTTTTTCTCCTATTATTATTTTTAACAACAACACTATAGAACATTCCTCTTATAATCATCTTCTTTCAGCATACATGGGAAATTATGTTACCATCCAAGGGGTAAATGTACTGTGTTTAACTTTAAATCTCTTTTATCCTCTTTTACTTCCAAACCTATTTCTTCGGTGTGCTAGCTAATTTTTATGTCAATTTGACAAAAGCTAGAGTCATCTGAGAAGGGAAAACCTCAAGAGAAAATGCTCTCAACCAAACTGGCCTATAGACAAGCCTGTGGGATATTTTCTTGATTCATTCTTTTAAAATGGAATAGTACAGCTCACTGTAGGTGGTGCCACCTCTGGGCAGGTGATCCTAGATTATAAATGAAAGCAGGCTGAGCAAGCTACAAAGAACAAAATTCCAAGTACTCCTCCATGGCCTCTGTATCAGTACCTGCCTCCAGGTTCTGACTTCCCTGGTTAATGAACTACAAACTATAAGATGAAATAAACCCTTCTTATTCCTAAAAGTTTTGGTCATGGTGTTTTATTTATCACAGCAACTGGAAACTGAACCAAGATACTTGGTGTCAATGAAAATCTGACAAGTCATAGTAATTCTCTTGTTAATAGATTTCTGTCAGCAGAGTTACTTTTGCTTTTTTGGCTCTCAGGAAGAATCTGTGTCTTTGCATTCTCTAGCATCTAGCCCTACGTTATGACCAAAGCAGTGGCACAGCATATTCTTTCTGTGACTCTTTATCACATGGAACTTCTCTCCTAACTGTAATCTCCTTCTTATAAGGACACTTCTGAGTACATTTAGAGTCCACCTGGACACTCACATACACTTCTCATCATAAAATTCTTAACTTTATTACACCAGAAGCTGTTAAGAATATCCAGGTACAGGACTGATGTAAACATACTGAAAGGAAAAGTATCTGTCAGAACCAAAATCAAGTCACCAGCATAAAGGAGATTTATTTGCCCTAGTGAGTAAGAGACAAAGACTGGAGACAGAAGATGAGGGAGAAGGGGAAGGTTATGAGGGAGGAGGAGTATTTATCCCTGAGGGACAAAGGACTGCCTCTGGATAGAGCAGAGACAGGGGTGACATATAGGAAATGGCAGTCTGTAAGGGTACAAGGGGAAACCATGTGTTAGAATGAGGTATTTAATTTTAATCCAGCATGTTGATTAGGTGAGCCAAAGTGGGCTTTTGATTGCTAGACTTCAATACTTTGATAGCTGAACCTTGGCATTCAGTCTTGGGTGGAGGAAGTGGCCAAATAAGAGAAGAGACCTTGGTGGCTAGCTTTAGGAATGTAATCTAATGGTTTTCAGAATGGCAGAGGAAATCAGGGAGAAGGGAAAGGTCTGCCAGAGCCATGCTTGCACTGGCCAGAGTCCCCTCACATATACTTTTATTTCTCTTGAGTAAATAATTAGAAATATCTGGAACTGCCACATCAATATAGATAATATTTTTCATTTATAAAAATGTATCAATATAATAGCTGTCAATATAATAGCTTTCAAACTATCATCTAAAGTAACTATTATCATTTCATACTCTTATGTCTGCACATCCTCAACAACACTTGGTATTGTCAACTGTTTTCATTTTAAGCACTAGGGAATTGGTAGCATATATCCTAATTACTCTAACATGTATATCCCTGATGATGGATGACACTGAACATCTTTTCATATGCTGATTGATCATGTATATATTTAGTATAAAAATGTTTACTATGTTTTGCCCACTTCAAAATTTTAGGTAGTGTGTCTTCTTAATTATTGAGTTTTAAGTTGTTTTTTTTTTTTTAAGATTTATTTATTATTTATACAGTATTCTGCCTGCATTCGTGCTTGCAGGCCAAAAGAGGGCACCAGATCTCGTTATAGATGGCTGTGAGCCACCATGTGGTTGACTGGGAATAGAACTCAGGACCTTTGGAAGAACAGCCAGGGCTCTTAACCTCTGAGCCACCTTTCCAGCCCCCAAGTTTTTATTATTTATTTATTTTTGTTCTCCACTCTGATACAAGTTTTTCTCAGATGTATGTTGCTATGATTTCATTGTGCCCCTTAAAGGTCATGAGCTTAATCCTCAGTGTAATAATGATGAGAAGTGATTAGGTTAATGGATCAGTATCTTTATTATGGGAGTGAGTTAGTTATTTCAGGAGTGAGTTTCTGATAAAAGGATGAAAATAAACCAACTTCTCTCTTTCTTTCTCTGCTCCACCATTCACGTCATGTTTCTGCCATGCTATGACACTATAAGAAGGAGGCCCTTGCCAGAGGCTGTGAACTTTGTCTTTACAACTGTCAAGAAATAAATCTCTATTTTGAATAAATTATTCAGTGTCAACTATTGTGTTATAACATTGCAATATTTTCTTCCAGTCTGTGGCTTTTCATTTTCTTTAAAATACCTTTTCAAAAAGTTCATGACTTGATAAAGTCATGTTTACCATTTTTTCTCTTACAGTACATGCTTTTTAATATTCTGAGATGTATTTGTCAATTCAAGGTCACAAAGATTTTTTCTTAAAATTCCCCAAATAACTTTTATGCACAGGCAAAGTTGAGACCTACTAGTCTGTGGGGAATGTGACCTAGCTTTCTTAATTTAAGAATTTCTGCTAGAGAAAAATAGAGCACTAAAACTAAATTAGGAGTAGAGTGAACTGGAAAAACAAGGATACAATTAAGAGCCATAGGACTGTCTAAACTGACTGGCTTCCAAGCTTAAGCATGAGCATCTGTCAAGGGCTAGAAGAAAAAAGCAAGGCCAGAGGTATTTTAAGTTTCATCTGCAAGGTGAAAAAAGGAAGCAAACAAGACTGTCCTTCCCTCTGTGGGAAACAGCATAACTGATAAAATGGGAAAATTATTCCTCTTCCATGTGGGGGTGAAAGTCACCATTTTTGAAGCCACCACATTAAATAAATGAGGGTGGTAGTAATAATATTTATCCAAACTTTGCTTCCAACAGGGGTCAGACAGATTGAGCTTTCATTAAATGAAGGCAATGTCAGGAGCACCAATGGACTCAAGTTTCTGTAGACTCCTAAACAAAGTAGGTCTGTTTCTTAGTTGTGGACAGGGGGCTACTTTCCAGATGTTATATTTAGCTTAAAAGAATCTCCAACACAGCTTCATGCAAAATATATAATATGTCCCAGTAGGTATAACCACAAACCAGAGGGCCAGCAGGGAGTATCAGCAGCACAGAGGGGTCAATTGTGTAGCCAAACTGACAACCTCAAACTAGTTGAATTAGCTATGAACCAGATTTTTTACCATATTTCACATTTAATGAGTCTTTGTTTCCCTTCTTGCTAGTAAGTCTGTATTTGGGGAGGAAAACATGCTCCCTATTACACTAAAACTCTGAGCTGCTTGCCCACATCACATTGGAGGAACAATGAGTTAATGTGTTCAGGAGGTTTTTGTGCAAAAGAGAATACTAGTCCAACTCTCCAGATAATTTTCTAGATTCAATGGCAAAGAGTATGGCCTCTTCCTTGCACCCTGCCTCTATAGCTTCCTGAGAGAGCATGAAGATGAAAACACCAGCTTCTAGATCCAGATGACAGGACTGAAGTACCAGCCTCATTGCGTTTTTTGCTTAATATCTTTAGGCCTTTGTTTTTTCTTGTATAAAAGAGACAATAAAAGTAGCTACAAATACATCTTAAGAAAGGTGATAATGTATATGAAAATGTTTAGCATAATGCTTTGTACATATACATTTAAAAAACACCTTTCTTATAACTTTTGTTACTAAATTTCATAGACTAACATAAAACACAGGCATCCTCAGTAAAATTGGAAATAAAAATACCTTTTCTGAAGCCCATGTCTTTGAAGAAATGAATTTTCTTTTTGCTGCTAGATCCAAATTCACTAGTAAAACAAAAATTACTATGAATGCTTGGATTTCAGTTTGTTATCTCTTAGTTGCTGGTCATTACAAGAGCCTCTGAAAATGATGCATCATTCTACAACAAACTTGGCCTTTCTACTGCATAAGTCAGCTCTCTATACTTGCACTTCACTTGTATTTGTCTTTATCTCTGGAACTACAATTTACCTTTCAAAATGTAGCTAAAGTTACCAACTCACCAGAAGAACTCTCTAGTGTAGGACAGAAGGTACCACTGAAATCTATAGCTTAACCTGATTTTTGAGGGGATTTGTTGTTTTGTTTTCTAATTTTAGGAAACAGAAGCACATAAAGAAGTGCAGCTCTTGAGCTCAGTTTCTCAAAGTTAACAGCAGATCCCACATGAGAAATTCACCTGGATAAGGCCTCTGCTCAGGTAGCAACAAAGCTTCATGTGACAGAAAGGATGCATCTCCAGATGTGTTCTTTGGTCTTTTATCTGGTTACTATATCTTTATCAATGGGATTCTAATTCTTCAGGTGCAATATACTCTAAACAAGACAGTGGAAGGTTTGGGAAATGTGCCTTTTCCTAGAACTAGAAAGCAGAAAGGTTTTCACCCAATCCAAATAGAATTTCTTATCTACTGGCCAACTTGGTAGAGAGTTCTTTGTATTTACTGGGGTCTCCAGGGGAAGAGAAAAGAGATTACTCACCTTTTAGAATAGTAAACATTGGCCATTCTACAATCCTATTCATATCTCTAATAAATAACAATATATTGAAGTCAACTTACAACAATAAAGAAAGTCTTATCTGCATTTACATATTAATATACTTAAAGATAACAATGAGAGAAATAATGTTGATTCTATTAATACAAAGTATGCATCCAAGCACAACCAAAGTTTGCTGTTAGAAATCAGAGCTGTGGCTGTTCCTTGGGGAAACTGCAGAAGAAAGATGGTGCTTTTGGAGTATTGAAATGTTCTGATTCCTGACCAGGGAATTGGTTACATAGGCATTTTCCATTTGTAAAAGTGTATTGAGCTACAAATTTATTGTAGCAAACTTATGCTTGTTTTTCTTCTGTAAGTATCGTAAGTAATCCTGAGAAGTAAATTCTTCCTTATATCATCAGTATAAGAGCAACAGCTTATAGAGGTCAACCCTGAGGCCCTGATTAGTCATGTTGTTAGTAGAAACATTTTTCCTTCTAGAGGTGACATGACTCAGGCTTCCGGTGAAATGTAAATAGGTGCCTAAGGAGCCAGGACACTAGTAGCTTTGATATCTAGCGATTGCTACCACAGACTTCTCTGAGATGTAGAGAGGCTACACTCAGCTGAATGCCACCATGCTCCCCACTACAATGAAAATGAACTTGATCTCTGAAAATGCAAGCCAGTCCCAATTAAATGTTTTCTTGTATAAGGGTTGCTGTGGTCATGGTGTCTCTTCACAGCAACAGAACACAGACTAAGACTACTATTATGTGTAACATGAGTCAGGGTCTCTGCTACCACTTATAACCAAGCCTCATGAAAGAACAACTTCAATGAGAGCTCAAGAAAAGGGGGTTCCTGAGTTCCCAAGAAGTTAGTTCCAGAACAAATAGGAAGAGAAGTATTTCACAAAAATGTCTTGCAATTATGACAATTATTTTCAGTTTTTCTTTGGTCAAAGTAGTCCATGCTAAGAATAACTAAATTCATGAATCCAAGTGGGCTAATATAAAACTTGGAAAGAAAACTAAATTCAAAATAGAAACATATAGGAATTACTAAGTGAACTAGATAAGGAAAACATGGTACAACACTACAGAGCCCAAAGTCCCAAGAGTTTTGTAAAGCACACAGGAAGCCACCAGTGGAGTATCAATATATTAAACTGATGGATAAGGCTGTTCTTCCAAAGGTCATGAGTTCAATTCCCAGCAACCACATGGTGGCTCACAATCATCTATAATGAGATCTGGTGCCCTCTTCTGGTGTGCAGGTGTACATGCCAATACACATTGTATATATAATAAATAAATCTTTTTTAAAAAAACTGATGGATAATAGTATCAATATATAATACTGTTTGATAATAGTCCATGGCTGTGTGCTCCCAGGAATATCAATTCAGCTTAGAAAAGTTAAAAAGTTTGCCACTTCAAATATTATTTTTCTTTAAGACTATGTGGGATAGAATGGTCAGTGGAAAACCTGTTAAGTGAGCCAAGAAAATATCCTTTCTCTTATTTACAAAGTCAAGTCACTGCTCCAGACAAGAACCTTTGTGACTAGGAACAGCTATCTATATACCTTTTTAAAGAGTCTTCCTGAGTCCTCGCTGACTTGAACAAATCGAGGAATTATATTATTCAGGTAGATATCACTCAGGGTGGTATGATCTCTGCTTTCCCGCTTCACCTGGTTTAGGAGGAGGTTCCAGCAGTTGACTGGAGAGAGAACATTCTGGTCCTTCCTGCAAAGAAATGGAAGAAAAAAAAATAGTGTTAGTAAGCAGGCAGGACCAGCAGCTATGATTATAATCCGTGTCACAAAAGTCACAGTAATCAAAGCAGAAGCAGAAACAAAAGTATCTTCCCTAAAGCCTGCTGCTATGGTTTGAATGCAACATGCCCCTGCCCCTGGCATATATATGGGTTCTGTACTTTTTGTGGTCTAGCTACTATTTTAAGAGGCTGGGCTTAGCTGAAGGAAATGGGTCACTGTGGCAGTGAGCCTTACGGTCTAAAGGCCAATTGTACTTCATACCTTCTCTCTGAGATGAGAGTCAACAGTAATCTTATGTTCCCACAACCAAGAAGCCCTGCCACCACACATCCCTTGCAATGCTGAACCCCACTCTACTCATGAGTCAAAATAATTATTTCCTGTCTGTTGCTTCTTGTTATTGTTTGACCACAGCAATAAGAAAAGTCACTAGCATACCTATACCACTACACCTTTCCTTTTTAAAAAAAACTCTGAAAAGAGGAGAAAAACAAGAACAAAAAATCAGGGGAGGAGGACAGACAGCACCATTTCTGAACACTACTTTTCTAGAGTGGTAAAAAGCTTCAAATGTGCTATCTTAGTTAAACTCAGCATTTCCTTTTTTTTAAAAAATCTACAATTACCATTTTAATGATCAGAAAATTGAAACTCATAGGAACTGTCATTCTATCATACTAGTGAAAAGAAAGAGGAAGTCAGAGAACCTCAGTTCTGACTAAGATAAATCAGACTGTTTCTCCAGTCTGTATCTTGGAGCTTAGGTCACCTAGCTTATCACAGGGGTTAGAGACAAGGTTAAAGATCTTATCTATAGGAGGTACTGGAGAGGAGGGCTCAGTGGTGAAGAGACTTGCTACTCTTGCAGAGGACCTGGGTTCAATTCCCAGCACCTATGTCAGGTAGTTCACAACCACTTGTAACTCTGGCTCCAGGCGAGCTGACCCCTCTTCTCATATCTATGGACACCTGCATTCATGTACACAAGCCCATATTCATTCACACATGCATAATTAAAAATAAAATTTTAAAAAAGCTTTCAGAGACAAAAATCATTGGAAAACTACAGACTAAAAACTCTGTAGGTTTGCCTACTGTAGGAGTCCATAAAGACAACTTTGAAGGTCTCTGCCATGAAAAAATTCACAGAAGACTCTCTAGTTCCATGGAACACATATAAAGAGGTTTTTTACATCATTGGCTGAACCATTTTCACATATCCCACATAAATAAGAAAACAACCTTAATATATGCATTCCTAATATTCATGCTTTGGTAGAGCCATAAAGTTCTAAACCTGTAAGTTCATTTCATATGAAAACAATGTGATTACCAAAGCATGTAAATTATTTCCTCAGGTTCCAGTTCTAATTTGAACAGATAGCTATAGACCTTGAAGTTAAGTTTCTTTAAGGAGAGAAAAGGAAGGCGGATTCATTATGGTGACACTTACCAAGGGATACTATGTGTTTGGCTTGGCTGGACCCTTTACTTTGCTGTTTAATTTAAACCCCACAACTAGTCAAGAGGTGATCTGAAAGTTGAGGAGAGGCAAAGCAAAAAGAAAGCTTTTGTCTAAGTGACATAACTAAAAAGTGGCAATGTTGGAAATGAATAAGCCTATACCTGCAAACGGTGCTCTTAACCACTGAAAGGAATCAAACCTGTGAATTCATTACTTTTTTCTTCCTTTCCTCCAGTCAGACTCTTGGCACAAAAATAGTGAGTTGAGAGGAGCACTGTCTCCATTCAGAGGAGCTGTAGGCTGCCAAGCAATTGAGACGTATAAAGCTCAGAACTCAACTAAGAAGTTTTCTTCAATTCTGCAGTAATAGCTATTTACAAGTAATATCATTACACCTCACTGTTCTTCAGAACACTCCAGAACTCAAATCAAATACTTGTCTAATCAAATCTAAAAAGCTGTGTCAAACCAGTAACTTTTTGAGTTCAAACTGAAATTGTTCTAAGCCTGTCCCCTGCCTCCTCCCATCATACTTCTTCAGACAAAATTACCAATGTTAAGTACTAGCCACTACCTATTATGACCATTGGATGTCTCTGAAAACTTAAAAATATACTAACTAAGGGGGTAAACATACATCTCATTAATCTATTCCCTTTAAAATGTTTAGCATTGAAGGGTGAGAAACAGAAAACAACCCTAAATTCACAATGGTGGTAGACTGAAACACACGTGTTCAATGATTATCTCATATTCCTACTGCAAGGAAACTTGCAAAGTGATCCCCAGATCAATTTTAGTTAATAGCATCTGAAAAACATACAAAATTTTAAAAAGTTACCATTTAATTTATTTTTATTTTACTGATCTTTTGCCTGCATGTATGCCTGTGTGAAGGTATCAGAATCTCTGAAACTGGAATTACAGACAATTTTGAGCTACTGTGTGGGTGTTGGGAATTGAACCTGGGTCTTCTAAAAGAGATCTTAACTGCTGAGCCATTTGTCCACCCCCTAAAAAGTACTATTTAAAAAGGGCTGGCAATATGACTCAGTAGATAAAAGAACTTGTCATGTAAACCTGATGACCTGAGTTCAAGCCCTGGATCCCACAGATTAAGGAGAGAACTGACTCCTGAGAGTTGTCCTCTGACCTCCCATGTGTGTTGTGATGTGCATGTACACACATACAGAATGATAAATTTTTAAAAAGATACAGTTTTAAAACTCCAACATATTTTTTCTAGATAGTTTCTCTTGGCAAAATATCCATGTTCTCAGTAAGTACAGAATATACCAGGCTATTACACAGTTTTTAAAGGGGGAAGTCTTATGAAACTCAGGTTTACAAATGGTTTTAATCTGTTTCTTTTAAGAGTATAAGATTAATGTTTGGTGGTCTGTGCTAGGTTCACAGTAGACCATGGGTAGCTAAGGAACTGACACTTCAATCTTGTGATTTCATTATTGGATTGTTATAATGCCTATTATAAATGTTCAGATTTGCTGAAGAAATGGCTTAGTGGATAAGAGCACTGTCTGCTCTTCCAGAGGTCCTTAGTTCAATTTCCAGCCACCATATGGTAGCTCACAACTATCTATACTGAAATCTGATACCCTCCTTCTTGCATCAAGGAATACATGTAGATAGAGCACTCATAGATGAAATAAAAAATAAATATTTTTGCCAGGCGTGATGGCACTTGTCTGTAATTCCAGCACTCTACGGGGCAGAGGCAGGTGGATATTTGTGAGTTCGAGGCTAGCCTGATCTACAAAAAAGCGAGTCCAGGACAACCAAGGTTACACAGAGAAAAACAAAATAAAATAAAACAAAAATCAAAAACAAAAAAATGTTAGGGTTCCCATAATTAATATTTGTAATGGAAACAGTCTCTAGGTAATATTAATAGCTTTATTTTAAAACAAATATATATATACTTATATATTTGCAAATACCTAAATCAATTTAAAATTAAACTAAAAGCACAGCTACCTGTGTATGAATTAAAATTTTTGGAGGAGTGGCAGGAGCGTCTCTGGATTGAACAAGGGCCATGCACCTACTCTACTGCGGAGCTAGAGCCCCATCCTACAGGACTTTCTCCATAGTGAAGGGCCCAAACCAAAACCAGAAATAATGTTCATGATGAAACCACACAAAGCTACTCTTATTCATAATTCTAGTGTCAATATTTTCAGTTTATAAACACAGCCTCATTGTTCATAATGATTAATTCTAAAATTCCATACTTTAAAAGTAACATATACACATGCACAACTTTATGTATTCCACATATAAAGTACAAGTATATATTTTAAAGCACAGTCTATAAGCCAGGCATGGTAACTGTAATCCCAATACTCAGGAAGTAGAGGTGTAAGTATCAAGAATCTGAAGTTAGCCTGGGTTGACCAGCTGGACACAAATAAGTACCCTGCCCCCAAAGACAGCAGATACAAACCAGTATTAACAGTTATTTTGTTTCTTCCAGGAGTTGCTGGTCTCTTAATAAGACTATAGTTTTCCAAGAAGTATTTGGTGCCCTCTGAATCTGTATTATTTCTCAGACACTACCCTCTTACAAATAGATACTTTCTTTTAAGGCCATGTTGGAACAAGAAAGGCAAAGAAAATGTGGGAAAAAGAAAAAAATATGAATACCATACAGACAATTTTCCTAGCCAACAAGAACAAAGGGGCAACACACTTCATGTAGAAAACAAGCAAGTCAGCGAGACATGCTTTCCTAGGATGGCTTCCTGCTCTAACAGTTTTTCAGACTTCTTTGATTTGGAGATGATGAAACTGGAAGAACTTCATTTGGTTAGGAGATTAAAATTTGTCTTTATTGGCTCTCTGATCACCTCCCCCTGAGAGGGGAGCAGCCTTGCCAGGTCACAAAAGAGGACAATGCAACCAGTCCTGATGAGACATGATAGGCTAGAGTCAGATGGAAGGGGAGAAGGACCTCCTCTATCAGTGGACTTGGAGAGGGGCATGGGAAGAGATGAGTAAGGGAGGGTAGGACTGGGAGGGAATGAGGAAGGGGGCTACAGCTGGGATACAAAGTGAATAAACTGTAATTAATATAAAAAATAATAATTAAAATGTTGTCTTCATATATTTTTTCTTTTTTTAATTTTTATTTTTTTAATATTAGTTACAGTTTGTTAACTTTGTATCCCTGCTGCATTTCATTCCCTCCTTCCCTCCCAAATCCCACCCTCCCACCCTCCTCTCCTCTCTGCCCCTTTCCAAGTCCACTGATAAGGGAGAACCTCCTCCCCTTACATCTGATACTGGTTTATCAGGTGTTTTCAGGACTGGCTGCAAACTCCTCCTCTATAGCTTAGCGTCTTTATATCTTTTCCATCTAACGTTTGTTAGTACAATGTCTTTGCTTTCCCTGTCTCTCTGCCCCATCCCCTAGTCTCAGGCTGAATAATGACTACACATTTAAAGGCAAGCACACTCCTGCATCCCTTAGAAGTGTGCTGGAACACAGCTGTGAACCTCCTTAAAACTGATCCCTAAAAAGTAAATAAAATATTCAAAAGTGTTTTCCTTATTTAAAAAAATCCAAGAAGATACCACACTGTGTTACAGAAGAGATGACTTTAGTCAAGAGAAAGGAAACCCAGAAACTCATAAGCCATTGTGCACCTACAGAAGAGATCATCACTACAAAGGCACTGGACAAGAGAAACCTGCACAACTGAATTGTTAATATTAACCTGAGGACAGGGGCCCAGTTTTTCTCTCTCAATAGAGATTACACCTACGGATGTTCAAACACATAACAACAGATGAGTGAAAGGATTTCTAAGATGGTCAAGATAAAAAGCAGCCTTATAATCATAAAATCTCTATATTATATACTATCTCTCCGCTCATATTTCCTCTGGTTGTTTCAATAAGCTCATATACAAAATAACACTTGTCCCATTAATTTCCTACTAGCTCATCTACAAAATAAGCAGTGCCCATCTATCTCCTGAAAGATCTTCAATAGATCACTGCTAAGATCCCAAAGCTCCTCCAGTCTGGGATGGCAATTAATTAATAACAGCCACATTTATGGCTCTGCAGAGCACAAGCCTGATGTTAATGCCTGGCTTGAGCTTCTGCATTGCTATATTGAGGTTTCTTTCTGGATCAACAATCTATTGTTTGCCCTTTCTTAGGGCTGTTGTTATAGATCAGCTGAGATGCAGGAGAACTTTAGCAACACAAAAACACTATGCAAATGTGGGAAATATTATTATTTTCATTTTCAAACAAACAAGGTCTTAGCTTTCATCCATTTCCAACATGTTCCTCAGCAGGCACCAGACCACAGCCAAGAGTGCAGCCTGCTAAAAGTGTATAACCCTTAGCAAATCACAGCTGGGGGGTTAAGACAGTGACAGGCAATTAACCAAGCAGCTGCATGTCTCTGGGAAGACATGAGAGAGATACCAAAAGGAAAGCAGACTTTAATATTCCACTATCCTTTCCCAAAGAGACAAGGAAGAACAGTAGGAACTGTATGCTGAGGCTGACAAGAAAGAATGCAAAGGGAACCCAGAATCCCAATAGCACCAGCAACTGTACATAGCAGAATCCCTATCAGACTTGCCAATTTCTAAAAAGCTGGCAATTATCAGTGCATCTAAGAATACAATTTCTCACTTTTAGATAAGTTCTGTGATAACAGATAAAATTCTGAGTGAGTTAAATTCATCATTCAGTATATGTTATTAAGTCTCCAATGAGAAAGATTTAAAAAAAAAAAAAGGGTATTTGCTCATTCTGTGATGGTTTCACAGCGAACTAGTGATGAGAAAGAATGCAAATAAATAAATAAATAAAGTAAACCTAAATTCCCTCCTGGCACCTTGATTAAAATGAAATGAACTGAAGCAGCCAAAGAGATTATTTTATTCAGATGAGTGTTATTAGCCTTTCTGGCTTATTTTTTTTATTATGCATTTTGCTGATGCTGACAGAAACAGGCAAGTCGATAGAGGAAAAGCTGCAGTGGATTTGTGGTCTGACAGTGCCGTGCATAAAATCAGACCCTTGCTGACCCAGATAAGCCAGAGGATGGATTGGATTTGCTAGGGAAGGTGTTAAAATGAGGGAAGAATTTTAAAATTAAATCACCAAGGCAGAAGCTGACTTAAAAAGATTCCGTCTGTAATGGTGGCTGCTGGTTGTGTGACACAGTAGTACAGTGGCAGCCTGGAGGTACCTTTCAAAGACAGGCAGGCAGATGGGGGTGGGGTGGGGAAGCACACTTCTCTGGCTTTATCAAAGCTGTGCCTTCAGCTTTGCCAACAATGAGTTCAGAGCAGGAGAGATCTGAGACAGGAAAAGAGGTACCCAAAGCAAAACCCATATACATTATGTGTGAAGAAATAAGCTTTCAAAATTTCAAGTTAGGGCCACATGCTTGCCTAGACAGATGATTAGAAAGGATTCAAGAAGCTGTGTATGTGCCTTACTCCAAACAGCCTGTCCCCTCTAATCAGGTGTGTGGAAAGAGCTATAGTGAAAGGGATTCTTGTAGCTCTGGAGCAGTCCCACAGAGCTCGGAGAGAGCTTAGGAGAGAGGCATGCCTAAGAAGTGAGCTTTAAGAATTTGCCTTCTAGACCAACAGAGCCATAAAAACTGAACCCTGGGGCCCCTGAAGAGAATGATAACCCAAACCAAAAGCAATGCATAGAGAGGACCTAAAACCCCAACTCAGATGTAGCCCATGGACTCAGTCTCCAAGTGGGGTCCCTAGTTAGGGGAGCAGGGACTTCTCTGGCATGAACTCAATGGCAGGCTCTCTGATCAACCCCCCCCCCAACACCCACAGTGGGTTGCAGCCTTGCCAGTCCACAGAAGAAGACAGTATAACCAGTCCTGATGGGATAGGGTCAAATAAAAGGGGAGGAGGACCTCCTTTATCAGTAGACTAGGGGAGGGACATAGACGGAGAAGAGGGAGGGTAGGATTTGGAGGAGATGAGAGAGGGGGGTCTCAGCCGGGATACAAATTGAATAAATTGTAATAAATAAAAATTAAAAAGTTAAAAATGAAAAAAAAGAATTTGCCTGTTTTTTTAGACTATTATTTCTATATTATTTCTCCCTTCCCTCACTCCAAACTAGGGACCTCCTTTAAAGCAAACTATGTGTTAGACATCTGCTAAATGTTTAGCAACAATTTTCTGAGTATGAGTATAACCCAGGTTTTTGGGTTAAGACAGAGAACGAAGGATGGTCCCATATATGAACCAATACTGACTCTAGCTAGAAATATCACCATTAGTCAATTGTATTAGAGACTCTGCCTTTCCTTCAACTATTCCCCATAGTACCCTGATCTCAGGGAAAAGGAGACAGGTAGAGATTCTTCCCATCATTCAAGACAGTTTAGTGGGTCTCCCAAGAACAAACATGGGGGTTTAGCCTAAACCCAAATCTCTGTCATGCTAAGGTCTTGCCTTGATTTCTGACATCTTATTTCTGGTTCCTTCTGAATTCCTGATCTCTTTTTATTTCATTCATTCACTCAAGAAAAACTGAGTAGTTACAATGTGCCAAACCCTGTTCTGTGGACTATGGCTAAAAGTTCATCTTTCTTATTTCTTACATCAATCCATGTTTGTGGACTTCTTAGATCTAAGACATGGCTTCTTTCCCCTGAACTATCCTTGGTGATGAAACCTACATCTTATTTATACTGGTCTATACTGGTCTCACTGCTTGTGTATAAACAGATACAGATGAGCCCATTGAGAAAGCTTTATTTGACTGAATTAGAAGGTCCATTTATCCATATAATTCTTTATGGCTTCTGCAGACCTGGGGCCTCCCTTCTTTGTTCAACTCTCCTTGTAAACTGTAGGGATGATCTAAATACTAGAGAACATAAACTATGAACTCAACTTATATATGACCCATAGAAAGTCATTTAAATTAGACCCCTCTCAAGGTACATCAATATAAGCAGTGATCACTACTAGGCACAGTTTATGCCTATAATCCCAGAATTTGAAACGTAGAGGCTGGAGGATTGCTGCAAGTTTCAGGCTAGCTAGAACTATACAATGAAATCCCGTCTCAGAAAAAGGCAATGATCACATCAAAAGGGCTAAAGTACAAATAGTCAACAGAACCAAAATATAGCAAGAGAAAGACATGACAAAGATATGAGTGAGCAATGACCAAACAACACAAAATTATATTAAAAAGTTTACAACCATTGTTATTACATTTTCAGTTGAAAATATTCTATAGAAAGATCTGTGAATAATTCTACAATTAAATCTTTAGTTTTTCATTCTCTAGTTGTCACCAGAAGCCCTGTGAGTAATAACAACTATATAGAGAAAACCACAGATTAGCAAATTTTTTTAATTTTTATTTTATTTTATTTTTAATTACACTTTATTTACTTTGTATTCCCCCCTCTAGTTCCCTCCCTGCTCCCCTCCCAATCCCTTCCTTCATCCCCCTTCTCCACCCATGCCCTTGTCCAAGTCCACTGGTAGGGGAGGGTTTCTTTTTCTTCCTTCTGATCCTAGGTCTCATCAGGAGTGGCTGCATTGTCTTCCTCTGTGGCCCAGTAAGGCTGCTCCCCCCTCAGGGGGAGGTGATCAAAGAGCAGGCCAATCAGCTCATGTCAGAAGCAGTCCCTGTTCCCATTACTATGGAACTCATTTGGACACTGAACTGCCATGGGCTACATCTGTGCAGGGGTTCTAGGATATCTCCATGCATTACTTGGTTGGAGTATGAGTCACAGGAAAGACCCCTGTGCTCAAATTTTTTGGTTCTCCTTGTGTGCTTCCTGTCCTCTCCAGATCTTACTGTTTCCCACTTCTTTCATAAGATTTCCCTGCATTCTGCCCAAAGTTTGGCCATAAGTCTCAACATCTGCTTTGATAGTCTTCAGGGCAGAGCCTTTCAGAGGCCCTCTGTGGGAGGCTCCTAACTTGTTTCCTGTTTTTTTCTTCTTCTTCTTCTGGTGTCCATCCTCTTTGCCTTTCTCAATGGGGGTTGAGCATTTTAGCCAGAGTCCACCCTCTTGATTAGTTTCTTTAGGTGTACAGATTTTAGTAGGTTTATCCTATATTATATGTCTATATGAGTGAGTATATACCTTGTGTGTCTTTCTGCTTCTGGGATAGCTCACTCAGGATGATCCTTTCCAGATCCCACCATTTACCTGCAAATTTCATGATTTCCTTGTTTTTCATTGCTGAGTAATATTCCATTGTGTAGATATACCACAATTTCTGTATCCATTCTTCAGTGGAGAGGCATCTGGGTTGTTTCCAGCTTCTGGCTATTATAAATAAAGCTGCTACAAACATGGTTGAGCAAATGTCCTTATTGTGTACTTGAGCCTCTTTTGGATATATGCCTAGGAGTGGTATGGCTGGATCTTGAGGAAGCACTATTCTTAGTTGTCTGAGAAAGCACCAGAAATTGATTTCCAGAGTGGTTGTATAAGTTTACATTCCCACCAGCAGTGAAGGAGGGTTTCCCTTTCCCCACAACATCTCCAGTTGTTTTGTCACTTGAGCTTTTGATCTTGGCCATTCTGATGGGTATAAGGTGAAATCTCAGGGTCATTTTGATTTGCATTTCCCTGATGGCTAATGACGTTGAGCATTTCTTTAAGTGTTTCTCTGCCATATTCCTCTACAGAGAATTCTCTGTTTAGCTCTGTTCCCCATTTTTAATTGGATTACTTGATTTGTTGCTTTTCAACTTCTTTAGTTCTTTATATATACTGGATATTAGCCCTCTGTCACATAGAGGGTTGGTGAAGATTCTTTCCCAATCTGTAGGCAGTCATTTTGTTTTGAGAACAGTGTCCTTTGCTTTACAGAAGCTTTTCAGTTTCATGAGGACCCATTTATTGATTGTTGATCTTAGAGCCTGTGCTGCTGGTGTTCTGTTTAGGAACTTGTATCCTGTACCAATGAGTTCTAGGGTCTTCCCCACTTTTTCTTCTAACCTATTTAATGTGTCTGGTTTTATGTTGAGGTCTTTGATCCACTTGGACTTTAGTTTTTTGTGCGGGGTGATAAGTGTGGATCTATTTGTATTTTTCTACATGTAGACATCCAGTTTGACCAGCACTATTTGTTGAAGGTTCTATCTTCTTTCCAGTGTATGGTTTTGGCATCTTTGTCAAAGATCAAGTGTCCATAAGTGTGTGGGTTTATTTCTGGGTCATCTATTCGGTTCCATTGATCCACCATTCTGTTTCTATGCCAGTACCATGCAGTTTTTATTACTGTTGCTCTATAGTACAACTTGAGATCAGGGATGAAGATACCTCCAGAAGATCTTTCATTGTAGAGGATTGTTTTAGCAATTCTGGGTTTCTTGTTATTCCATATGAAGTTGAGAATTTTTCTTTCAAGGTCTGTAAAGAATTGTGTTGGTAATTTGAGGGGAATTGCATTGAATTTGTAGATTGCTTTTGGTAAGATGGCCATTTTTACTATGTAAATCCTGCCAAGCCATGAGCATGGAAGATCTTTCCATCTTCTGATATCTCCTTCTAATTCTTTCTTCAGAGACTTGAAATTTTTTTCATGCAAGTCTTTGACTTGCTTGGTTAGGGTCACACCAAGGTACTTTATGTCTTTTGTGGCTATTATGAAGGCTGTTGTTTCCCTAATTTCTTTCTCAGCCCTTTTGTCTTTTGTATACAGGAGGGCTACTGAATTTTTTGAGTTAATTTTGTATCCTGCCACTTTTCCTGGTAGGATTTTTGGGGTCAGTCAGGTATACTATCATATCATCTGCAAAAAGTGATACTTTGACTTCTTCCTTTCCGATTTGTATCCCCTTGATCTCCTTCAATTGTCTTATTGCTCTAGCAAGGACTTCCAGAAGTATGTTGAAGAGATATGGAGAGAGTGGGCAGCCTTGCCTTGTCCCTGATTTCAGTGGGATTGCTTTAAGCTTCTCTCTGTTCAGTCTGATGTTGGCTATAGGCTTGCTTTATATTGCCTTTACTATGTTTAGATATGTGCCTTGTATCCCTGATCTCTCCAATACTTTAAACATGAATGGATGTTGGATTTTGTCAAATGCTTTTTCAGCATCTAGGGAGATTATTATGTGGTTTTTTTATTTCAGTTTGTTAATATGGTGGCTCACATTGATGGATTTCCGTATATTGAACCACCCCGTATTAGCAGATTTTTAAAATAAATAAAACCTTGGAATATGAGTGAGGCACACTGTCTGGCTCACTCATGGTCATTCATGCTGGGGAAATAAATACTTGGGTGTGCCAAAATAGAATGGCATCATTCTAAAATCCACACACTTATTTCCAGGCATCAAATGCTCCTTTTAGGAACAGGCATCTCTCAGGCACCAGGCACAAGTGCAGAAATTTGATCTATAGCCAGTAAATGACTGATTGCTAGCCAGAAGGAGTTAAGCATACCAAGTAATAACAGCCTGTTGGAAAGAAAGGGCATCCACAGGTTACCTCCCTTTTCTAATGTATGTCCTTGGGACAGGGGTTCCTTGTGTGTGGCTCATGATAGCAATGAGGAATAGTTTGAAGCCAAAGCTAAGCGGAACATAGCCATGCAGTCATCAGAGCAGCTTCATGTGCCATTACTATTTCCCATGTGTTGTAACTCATGTTTATTCTTTTAGTAACTGAATCTGTGTCCTCATTGGCTTTGTGCTCCAAACCCAGGCATATTATTATCCAGGTTAATACTTTATTAGTGAAACCTTAAAGGACTGGGTAGTATAAGGATGCCCTAATCAGTTTCCAGGTTAGTAGGTCAAATTTTGAGTTCAGTTCCTTACGGAATTTGGATGCATAATAACTCTATCCCAGGAAAAAAGTGCTCTGTGTAAAGCACCCTAAGACCCAGATTCAGCTCTGCCACTTGACAGCCAGGTAATCTTAAGTGCCAACTGTACTGTGGTCTTCACATTTTCTTTTCCTGCTTAAAAACAACAGACCCAAAGCCTAACTCATCTGACTCCTATTAATCCTATTAATCAAACAAGGTACTATCCATATAAAAAAGTTTTGCTCAGAGGAAGTGTTTTCCAGCCATTAATCAGTATTATCATCACTTATTACTTTAACAACTGTTATTACTACTTGATAGCCCACTCAATGAAACTGCATGCACAAAATGGCTTCAGTAAAGTTGTAATTTTCCTAAAGATAAACACATCTTAAATTTCTCAGGTCTTCTCCTAAATATTACAATGAATTACAATTGATACATTTAGACTATGTCAGTGCACTAAATAAAAGTATGTTTTGCTACTATTAACTAGGGAAATTCCAAGCTCAGTAAATCTGTTGCACCCAACTTTGCCCAGACTTGAAAGGGAAAAAGTTTAAAGTGTAGAGAGAAAAGCCAGAGGGTGAAAAAAAATTTAGAATCATGAAATTTTAGAAATAGGGACTTTCAAGATGGTGTAGAATCTAAACCAAACCTATCATTTTGCATAAGAGGAAAATGATACTCAGGGATCTTGAGGTCACACAAATAGTGGTGGAATAAGACAAGATTCCAGGTCTCTTGACTGGCAGCTGTTTTCTTATTTCATTGTGGTGGTAGCTGCATTTCAGCTAGAAGGCCTAACTTAGTGTCTACAAAGACCCAGTGCTGAAAGAGTTAATGGACAGTGCTTGGCTCCCCAGAGCAGGGAGCTATTCTAAGACAACACATAACAGGAATACCAAGGGTCCATGAACCCAGAAGGAGCAAAGCTGCTGGTGACCAGCGGCGCCAGAAAACATGTTGACACACTGCATGTGGTTATACATGAAAGGCAAATGAAGAGAAAGCAGTTTTTAATCCACCCATTCTAATTTGAGACTGGTTCTGGGCACCTACTAGAGGGTTGTGCCATACCAGGCCACTCTGTAAAAGGGCCTTTCAGTTCCTTCATTCTGTTCTGTGGCTTCAGTTAAAATGTCTTCTGCTGTATAAGAACTATAGCAGACATTTAAAAAAGTGAACTGTCTAGGCATAGCAAGTAAATATCCAGGAGGCACTGTAGATGATTAGGATGGAAGATGATTCTGAAATGGAAGATTCTCAGTCGAGATTTGAATCCTGCTATCTACCATTTCCCAGCTAGTATGTGAACTGCAACTTCAGACCACCAGGCTCCTAAGTTCCTAAGAGAGCTGTTTCTCTAAGTGACCCCAAATCACCTTGCAACAGAATCACCTGGAATGCTTGCTTTAACTGAACTGGAGTAATGCCCAGGAATCTTCCTTTTTAAATAAGCATTCCAGGTAATTCTGCACACTGCAAAAACACTTTAGAACTAATGTTCTTATTGAAATGTTTTTCAGTCTATGTGATACCTGTCACTAATGTAGCTGATTAATTTAAAACTAACATTCTGCTCCCCAACTCCCTAAACCTAGAAAACAGTAGAGCAGGAGAACAGAACACAGCAGAAAATGTCCAGGGGCTGCCAAGATGGCTAGTGATTAAAAGTGGGTACTGCTCTTGTAGAGGACCCATGTTTGGATCCCAGTACCCATGTCAGGCTGCTCACAACTGCCTGTAACTCCAACTACAGGGCATCAGATGTCCTCTTTTAGCCTCCACATGTACTATACTCATGCACATACCCACACACAGACACACTAACTTAATAACAAATAAAGAGAAAATATCACCGTATGTACTATATATAGCAAAAATTATCTTTGTTTTAGTAAGGGATGTTCTCAGTTACTTAACAATATAAATGTACTGAACTTGATTGCCTTCTCTCTGATCACTTGCCCCTGGCAATGTGGTCTTGCCAGGCCACAGAGGAAGAGGATCCAGGCAGTACTGATGAGACTTGATAAGGTAGGGTCAGATGGCAGAAGAGGAGAACTCCCCCTTCCAGTAGACTAGGGCAAGGGGATAGAGGAGAAAAAGGTGGAACTGAGAGAAGTTGGGGAGAGAAGGCTTCAATTGGGGTATATAATGAATAAATTGTGAAAAATACAAAAAAAAATTTCAACTAAAAAAAGAAATATAGCTGTCTAGAAAACATTCTAAAGAACTTTTATATGTGATTTGTATTCATATTTTTTACAAAAGAACTTTCTGTAAATACATTTAAGAAAATAGCAACATGTGCTCTTTTAAATATTAAATTGTAGTAAACTAAAAAAAAAACATAATATAAATGTACATTGCCTTGTATTTTTTTTTATTTGCTTGTTTATTTGCTTTGTTAGTTGTCTGTTTTAATCAAGGCCTCACTATGTAGCCCAGGCTAGCTCAGAATTCATGGTCCCCTGCCTCAGTTTCTCAACTGTAGATTATAGTTGTGTAAACCATGGCTGGCACATGTGTATATTCCTGTGAGTAGACCTGTATGTTCCAGCTTACAATACAATTTAGAAGTTAGGTTAATGGTCCTAAATTCCAGGAGATGATCAGATATTCCAGCTCCTTTTAAGAATCTGAAAATTCTCCCCAAAGTGAGGGGAAAAGGAGGAAGAAAGAAAAGAAATTGAGGGAAGGGGCACTGGGAAGATGACTCACATAAAATCTAGGCATGATGACACACATCTGTAACCCCAATATTGGGGAAGAAGAGACAAGTGAATCCTGGAAGCTTGTTTAGCCAGCTAGTCCAGCCAAAATGTCAAGCTCTAGGTTCAGTGAAAGACCTTGCCTTTCAAACAAACAAACAAACAAATCAGGTAACAAGTGATAGAGAAAAACACCTAACACCAATCTCTAGCCTTCATATGCTCATGTATGGAGATTCACTCACCACCACCATCACCAAATACCCACACGCATAGTGAAAAATATTGTTAGGAGAGAGAGAAAAACCAAGAACAAATCTCCTATTTACATGTTAGTACAGAATTCCCTCAATTTCTGGAAGCCCTTTAGAATCTTTTTTCAGGACAATCCCTACAGATGTTTACTGTTCTGGTCAGTTTGCATCCCATAATTACCACATTTTGAACGGTCTTCTTCCTGATGCTCTATAGCTGACAACCACCATCTTTGTTGTTCATCTGCATAATAACCAGTCCCACTATATTGATCTCTTCTTATATTTACAATGACTAGGAATTCAGAGTTAAACAATCTTCTAAAGAACATGGGAAGAAAGTGGTTGGCAAATTCCAAGAAAAAAGATTTTGAAAATAATGATGTGGACACTCTGTCACTTGTTTCCTACGTGACACACTTGCTGTCCATAGGAGGTGTGTACACACACTAGGCAAGGAAAGCAGGCAGTGGAAATGGCTCCTTTTTGCATCTCTATGGATAAAATTAACAGAAGAGCACTTTTGTTCTTAAGTGGTTGGCTTCTTGAGGAAAAAAATTACTCAGCCCTAAATAGAAGAGTTAAAAACAGCACAATTAGAAAAACATTTGCATCACCAGCTTGGTTGTCAACAGTGCCACACAAATGGTTTAAATCCATTATCATATAGAGACAATAAAAATGGAGTGAAAGTTCTAGGAACTAGCCTTTGCTAAGGAAGGCATACAGAAGAAAAAAAAAAAACTGGTGAGAGATTATGAGAGAAGAAGCAGGGGTAAATGGAGGAATGGAAGAAGTGCCACTAAGACAGAAAACCAAGCCCCAAAACTATTCTAAAATTTCCTGATGCTTTTTAGTAATTTGCTTTCAGGCTGTAGAAACCAGCACAGCATTTGAAGCTTTGAACCCATCTGTTTTTGAACTCAGGCTACAGAAGATTGAGAACAGCTGGAAACACAAGCACTGACCAGGTTACAACTATCTGGAGGAAAAAGAAATAAAATGAGTGTGGGAGGTAGAGGGATGCAGGTTAAGTAAGGCCTACAGGAAGGAAAATCCAGACGCCATCCTCAGAGAGAAGGAAAATAACCAGGTCAGAATTACTGTTAAGAGTTGTTAGAGAAGCCAGTATGTCTGGGTGAAGAAAGCTACCAAGAAAAAAGGGACATTAAAACAAGGAGTTAGGAAACAGCCCAGCAACCAGGGTTAAAATTCTGTAGGGTTGGTTATCCACGGAAGCATGCCCTAGACCAGAACAAGATTACAAAAGGTCCTACATCAAGCATGTGACATGAGCTGCTAGTGAATGGTCTACACAATCATACCACAAACCTGAGATTAAAAACTGGACTCTGGTTCTGGTTCCCTAACTGTAAAAGAAGTAACTGCCCAGAGTGGGAGGGAGAATGTAAGCAGTCATCTTAAGAGACCCTGGCAAGGGTCCACATCCAGAGAATATCTTGTCCTAGAGCCACAGCTGACTCAGAAATAGGGAGTCAGACAAGTCACAGTCATCTGCCTTAGGACCCCACTGCTAACTTACACTAGCACCCTGATATAACCTGTGTATGAGCGTGTCCTTAGCTTTTCTTTAAGTTTTTATTTTTCCAGTTTTTCAAGAGAGGGTTTCTCTGTGTAAACCTGGTTTTCCTGGAACTTGCTCTGTAGACCAGGCTGGCCTCAAAATCAGAGCTCTGCCTGCCTCTGCCTAAGTGCTGTGAGTACCAGAGATGTGAAAGTGAGAATGTTAATCAAGTTCCTAACCTGGAGAAAAAAATTAAATATAAACAGAACTGTATTTCAAATAAATAATATAGCCACAATGAAAGTCAAAAGCTTGAAGGAAAAAGCACTGAGGAACAAGTTTTTGAACACTAGGTTTTTACTGGAAACAAAAACTTGAATACTCTAAGCCAGTATTAATATCAAGTCAGTATTTTTTTTCAGAA
Source organism: Meriones unguiculatus (assembly GCF_030254825.1). Classification (NCBI taxonomy): domain Eukaryota; kingdom Metazoa; phylum Chordata; class Mammalia; order Rodentia; family Muridae; genus Meriones; species Meriones unguiculatus. The sequence goes on from NC_083365.1 coordinate 77,162,158, forward strand.
GTGTGAGTTAGCAATTCTAAAACTACATTCTGTACAGTCTAGGGCTGAATAACTAATTAAATATATTGTAAATGACAGGACCATATTCCTCACTGTTCAGAGAATTACAAATATGGAAAGTGGAGATATTTACATACAACATGTGGAATTAGAACAGAACTAAAGATTAATGTGAACACATAGGTTTTAACATAGGTAAGTAAACATGGTCTCTGGATTAATGATGGTTGGACTTCACAATGGTGTTGCTGCAACAATAGGCAACTGTGTTTCTAATTTTGAATTTTAATCTCTTTCTGGACAGCCACAGGCAGTATGACTAAGCAAATCAGCAGCAAGTGACTCCTAACATGGCACCCTAACAGAGCAATGACACTAACCTCTGTGGCACTCCTACTAAAGCTTGTCCATGGGAATCAAATCATAGATGTTATTATCAGAAGATTAGAAATAAAAAAAAATAAGGGTGGTGGCAGCACACCTTTAATCCCAGGACTCAGGAGGCAGAGGCAGGGGAATCTCTTGAGTTCGAGGCCAGCCCATATCCCAGAAATCTACATTGTAAGAATCCAAATTCTTCTGAAAGTATTAATCAAAGTCCATGCTGTGCAGCTGTCAGAACATGTTAAGGTAGGGAAGGGCACACATTTCTATCCACATAAGAAAGTACCTAACAAAGTCAGATGTATACAAATGAGTAATTATAATGGAGAGGAAGACAGGAAATCAATATACCTTTGAAGGTAAGCCTTTCCTAACTGTGCCTGCTTCCCTGGGTACCTCTCACTCTCTATTCAGTCCATTCAATAGTTCTTGTGTTCCAGGGAAATCTGTCAGAGGCATTTCCACCTATACATTGCAAAATCAGTCCCTTACAACTTCCTCCTTTTGCTGAACCCCAAGACATTGCCTATAAATTCAAAGAATTTCAAGTATCAACAGAAACCTCAACCTCCACCCCAAGAACTTAGTTAGGAACATCTGTTGTTTACAAAGGTTCAGACTGAGAGCTGCCAGACTTGTTCTACAACCCCTACTTTAACACTAGAGGCTGCCAAGGAGGGATGTCTGAATTTCATGCAAGGATGTCCAGTTCCAATCACTTAGGCAGAAATAGGTTAATACAGCTCAGTGTCTGACCATTGAATACGATCCTAGTTTGCTCAGTTCATTCTAATCCTGACTACTTAACCAGTGTACCAAAAATATTAAGATGCAGACTTGTTTCATTGATCTTTCCAGAATGCACAACCCAAGGTGCAGTGAGACAGTAAGTAGAAGAAACAGGAACTACCAGAATAAAATTATCTTACTGCAACAAAAAGCCAAACTCTACTTTGTTCTCAACCTCTTTAAATCCTTCATTAACACTGAGCCATTCCCTCATGATTCCGTATCTCCTCACAGTGTGATACTTCAGCACAGCACAGGACTTAGATATTAAAGTCTTTACTTCAGTTAGCATGGGACCAAGTTTAATTGAGAACATAATTGTGCTATCTTTTACCTTTCTCTGACTGAACCAAGTGTGAGTCCCTTCCTGAATAGTCCACCTTCTCTCCCTTCTTAGAAACTACTGGTACCTGTTTTAAATGGGATTCTATATTTAGACTCCTGTGCCTGTGTGGATATGCGCTATTACTCTCTTACAGCCTGCCTGACTTTCCCCAATCAATAATAAAAAAATAAAAGTCTATACAGCAGAAATGGCCCTTTCTTCTTATCTTGGAAACCCTCCCACTTCACAGTCAGCTTCTAATACAAAGGCATGGCTTTTGTCTTAAAAAGAGAACTGGGTCAAAGACAATGCATTTAATTGGCTGTGAATTCTTAAGAATTAAAAATCCAGAGATGGAGCAACACACTCCTCCCTGGGTTTATTGTAATGCTTATAGGAGTAGAAACACTTATACTATTTCCTATACTTCTATTCTCTTGTTTTCCTGTCCCCCAGTACTGCTGTCAAAAGGCATGCTACTACTGCCTGTGGAACTGAAAGCTCAAAGTGTGATCTGCTGACCCTATCATGTTGGATTCGAGGGAGCATAAGAAGCTCCTGGAAGTCCAGCACCCTCCCAAATGCTCATAAAAGCATGTTTTGCTGTTGACTTGCTCTCTATCATCCCCTATCACAGAAGGATGAAATAAAGCCATTTAAGTAGAAGTGTAGATGCTCTCGTTTGGCTTCCTGAGACCAGGAACCAAGTAACCATACTGTTTCCCATATAGCTGAGGATGTTGCTGTACTGGCCTGCTGGTCTCCATGGAAAGTGGTGCAGGGAGATGAACAGAACTGCTCTTCTACGTACTCAAGTCTCATTACTCTTTGCAGAAACCCCAACAGTTTCTTGTTATCCTCTTCTGTGGTACTGTAATTTTATCAGTTAATTTTTACTTAATTACCTTACTGAGTATAGGTGCTAGACTAGTACTTCACATACTATTTTCCAATTTTGAGAACAACTCTCTGCACTTCATAAATGCAGAAACTGAGGCTGAAAGGGGTTTAATGACTAGCTCAAGGTCACACAGCTCTAAGCAGGAAGAGATCGAGTTCAGACTCAAGTTTATGTGGTTCAAAGCTCTGCAGCTTTTTTGTTTTTCTACTAAGTAGCAAAGCTTCCCAAAAAACTTACAACAAAATTCTTTTTCAGTTCCAAAGACTGGTCAACCACCCTGTCTTGCAAACATGCAAGTTGCCTTCTTATGACTCCCATCCTCCTTCATCCTTATGTGAATAACCCTCCAAACACCTTTACTTTCTTTCATTAGTTCTTTGAGAGTTTCCTATGTGCTTTATTCACCCCTTCAATTTTTCCCACATCTATTCTATCCCTGTCCCAATCCACCCAACTTTGAATCCTTTTTAAAAAATCAAAATCAATTTGTTCTGTGCTGCCCACACATTCTTGGCTGTATGGTCTTCCACTAGAGCATGGTTGACTTACTAGGAGCTACACTCAGAGAAAACTGCATCTCCTTCTTCCAGGAGCTAATAATCACCAAAAACTTCATTAAAGGGTGGGACTGTGTCCATCTCCATGTTGGGGTTTGGTCTGATTTGGTCTGCACAGGTCCTGTACATCCTATCCCAACTGCTTTGAGTTCCTATGTGTATTGCCCTGAATCTAGAAGATACTGTTTTCTTGCAGGCATCCACTGCACTCTTTCCACCCCTTCTCTACTCTGTCTTCTCCTTCTAAGAGCCCTGAGTCTTGAAAGGAGGGAGTGCAGAATATATGTTCCATTTAGGACTGAGCATTCTGCCATTTCTTTTTTCGTCAGTTGCCAACACCTTCTTTTAAAAGGACTAACCACCACCCAAAGGTCTACATGGAATGGGCCAGTGGAAAACATACCAAGGAATTTTCTGTTAATTTCTCAATAAAAGTAACTTCAGCCACAGGGAAGGAAGGCCAAGCCATGCTTAACACCAGATGCTGCTACATCTGGGCAAAACTTTTCCCAAGAGAAAAAAACAATTGCCAAATATGCCCCAAACCAATGAATGATGTGCTAGTTGGGAAAGTGGGGGAGTTCTGCCTTCTAGCAACTTTATGTTTCCTATCTCTGTTCTCCTTAGATCATCTCATACTCAGAGAGAATCTTTGTTTTCTCTGGTTTTTTACCTTCTTCTCACTTGCAGCCAGAGCTACAATGTTCTCTACGGCCAGCTGACTCTGCTTTCCAATCCAATGTTACCTTATGATTGTAGTAAATAACTCTGAACTTGACTTTGAAGGAAAACTCTATTAGCAAAAGAAAAGTAGCTACAGCAATTTTACACATACACGGTCTCGGCCTAAGACCAAGAGCATGGACTCTACAAGAATTTTAATTAATTGTGCACTTACTCTTTCACTGAAAGGAGTGCTGAAAGTTGAATATCTATCAAATTCTATTATTTTACTTTTTTGTGTGTTTGACTACTTTGCCTGCATATATGTCTATATATCATGTGTGTAGCTGATAACCCAGAGATCAGAAGAAGGCATCAGCTCCTATGGAACAACAGGAATTACAGAAAGTTATGAGCTAGCACGTGGGTGCTAAAAACTGAACCTGGGTCCTCTGGAAGAGCAACCAGTGCTCTTAACTGCTGGGCCAACTCTCTAGCCTCTGCCAGTTCATGAGATCCCAAGGATAGACTCTCTTGCATCCTTCCCAAGATAACACAACTCAGAGAGGCCAAGTAGGCATAGTTACTTCCCATGTGTACCTTCATACACTGCTAACTTAATGTTAGCAACAGTAAAATGTTGTTTTTATTTGGGTCCTCAGTTAAGGTCTTTTTAATTCTTCTGGGCTCCCTCCTTGAAGAGTATAGAACATAATTTTAAAATGCCCAACAAACATTTATTAAGAAGAAGGATAAAAAGAAAAAAAATGTTGACAACAGGTTATAAAATAGCGTAAGGCCTGTGTAAGGAGCACAGCAGGATAGCCGATCATAGGATTTCTTTAAAACTTCACATGGGGTGTGGGTGAGGAAGAGAAACTACCTCAAAATAAAACAAAGACATTAGTTATTAGAAGTAGATCAAAACCAAATGAGCTGAGAAGTAATTTACACCAAGCCTGTGAGAAAGAAAAGAAGAAAAGAAAAGCCAGCACATTATTAATTAGACTCCTCCAGAATCCTGTGGGGCAATATTAACAAATTCCACTTAAAGAGACAATCAAAGGCTCAACAACAAATAGGAATACATTTATGCTCTTCAAAGAGACCAAGAAAATGCAAAAACTTTATCCATAGAAAGGCTTCCTACTGTTATATAACATTTTATCTCTGCTTTTAATCAAGTAAGGCTGAAACAATCAGGGGACATGGAGGCCATATTACCTATCTTAAATCATAAGGTAGAATGCAATAATCACTCTAGTTGCCTGTAGTTTCTTTCATAGTCTGGGGCAGAGGGGTGGGACCGTCAGGTCAGATTTTGCATGAGTCAAGCTGTATGGGTTTTAATGAGGATATCTGCACTGAGCCATGTGGGAAAGGACAAAAGGTGAACAGGAACAAAGAACAGAAAGCACAGCCACAGGATAACAGGGTAATGGCTTCCAGGGGACAAAACTTTCCAAGAGAAGATGAAAATAAATAGTACAACAACATTTGCTCCTAAATGCAACCACTTAAAACTTTAACAAAATAACCATCATAACCTAGGATGAATGGCTGAAATGGAGCCAGAGTGAGAGCCTGGCCTGAAAAAGAATGGGATGAATCCTCGTATACTGTCTTTAGCCCTGGCCAACCTGCACCATCCCAAGTTGAATAAACACCATATCCCAGAGCAGGATCTACCCAGAGCTGCTGCTGGCAGCTGTTCTCCTGGCAGCACAGACAGACAAATTCATGGCATTACTGGGCCAACAGCTGCTACAGCTCTGGGGGAAGTGACAAGTGCCTGCTGAGAATAAACTATTCTGGGACCAGTCATAGAGTCAGCAAAATTGAGGCTACAGTTTGCCAGCTGAATGAAGATACTGTACACTTCCTACTCCAAAGTTCAGAAAACAAAAATGGACTTTCTCTGTCCAAGCTTATTTGACTTAAGTGATTTTTGCCTTCACATTCAACTCCGTTTATCTATTCCCAAGGACATGGTTTCTATTTTGGTTCACCACTAGACTATCATACCTTCTTACTATGTCCTTTTATCTAGGTCCTTCCTTCCTTTCTTCTCTCCTCCTTCCTATCTTTCTTTTTAAAATGATTTATTTATTTTTATTTTAAGTGCATGGGTATTTTGACTGTACGTATATCTATGTAAGGGTGTCAAATCCCCTAGAACTGGAGTTATGAGCTGCCATGCGGGTACCAGGAATTGAACCCAGATCCTCTGAAAGAGCAGCAGTGCTTATAACCACTGAGCCATCTCTCCAGCCCCAATCATCTAGTCCTTTCTAAAGTATGGACATAATTCAGTTCCTTGCTCGGAAATTCTCAATGGTTCCTCTATACTTACAGAACAAAGCCCTAACTCTATTGGCCAATATTTATAAACAGATGTAATCTTCTGGATTATCAACTTTTCCAGGTTTATTCAGTATTATAGCTACAATTCATATTGTTCAGAAAAGCACGTAAAGTATCCACCAGCCATGGTTTTCTTAACTTAGGGATGTTGGTAATACTATTTCCTACCAAAAATGCTTCCTCCTCCATCTCTTCATCCTTCTCTACCTGCATTGTCTCAATTATATTAAACATTTAAGAACAATACATAGCACTGACAGTTTTTTTTTTCTCCCATTCCTGTCTATTTAACTTCACCTCCAAAAGGCTCTTTCCCTTGGCCTCCAACCAGAACAAATCACTCTTTTACATGCGCTATATATGGTTGAGTGGCATTGTTCTTTTACACACCTGTCCTTTGATACATTACGAAACTTTGGCAATGTTACACTGTCCCTTAATGTGTTTCCCCTTCTATAGTAACAGAGACTCTACTTACTAGATCACCCAAATTAAAGATATATTTTCTAGCTTCCCTTTGAGTGTAGATAACCATGTGACTAAGTACTGGCTACCTGGATATCAGTTAAAGGCATGTATGTGTCATTTCCAGGCTATACCTTTAAAGAACAAAGACATAGTTCCCTCTTGTCCTGTTGCTTTTCCCAATAATGAAATGGGACATGGTGACAATGAGCTACTTTGGGCTAAACTCTAGGGGTGAGATAAGGAAGCTGACACAGCCCTGACTGGATAATAGGCTGTTATGTACAGAAACATCTACACCTATCTTGTATAAGCTTTTATTACTTAAAGACTACCATAGCAGCCACACTGATCTTAGCCAAACTAGTCATGCCTAGTTTGATACAGAAAATGTCTTTTCTGTATCAAAAGAAAGGAAAGAAAAGAAAAGGCCATTTTTTTTTCCATGCTCACTACAAAATGCTAGTTGCTGGAGTACAACTGTCCCTGCAGCAATGCTTATATACAGTACACAAACATCTGAGCACTTGGTTATCTTTTGTAACACAGAAATGAGTGGGAAACGGGAAAAAGAAGGGTCCATCATTAGTGTTAAAGTGAGAAGTAGAGGTCTCATCACCACATCAATGAGACAAGGCAGAAGTTAACCATGTGCATTCTTCAGATACTCACTGGACATAAGAAAGTAGGTCATAGCATTAATTGTGGGGGGAAAAATGAGAGAAAGGGCAGAAAAGGCTGAAAATACCAAATTAAATATGATTTGGAATTTCATCTATACATTTATAAGAATAAAACCCATTCATTCCATGTAAAACTGAAAGAGTTTCAACTATTCGAATTTTTGTTGACATTTTTAGGAACAAATTAGTGTGAACATAGGATGTTGCCTGGAGCTCTTGTTAAGCTCTTTCCATCTTATCCTTATTAAGTGCATGTGTTCATGATTCATCCATATCCTCTTGTAGTAGGCTGTGCTGTGTGAAAGTGCTATCATGTAACCATTTTTTAACCTATAAAACCCAGCAGTTCAGATATTCCATTCTGAGAGAAGAAAGCTTCAGGCTCTTTTTTTAAAAAAAAAAAATATATTTCTTTCATTTAGTGTGTGTGTGTGTGTGTGTGTGTGTGTGTGTGTGTGTGTGTCACTAGATTGCTGGAGCTACAGATGGTTGTAAGCTGCCTGACATGGGTCTAAGAACCCAACTTGGATCCTCTCAAGAGCGATTCTTTTTCTCTAAGCGATTATCCAATCCTATTTAATTTCTCAAATATCTTTTGAATAGTGCTATTATGTAAGACTAAAATATCTACCAAAGGCGTGTTTGCTGTGGTACTACTGGACAACAGCAGATCATTTAGGTGGGTAGGACCTATCAAAAGGTTAAGAGATTGGGGGATAGTCCTTGATGGACTCTTAGCCCCATCCTCTCTCTGCTTCTTGACCATCATGAAGCAACAGGACTCCTCCTCCATAAGCCCTTGCCACATGCCAGCACAATCCCCCCAAATAGGAGCAAACTATGAACTTAGAACCTCTGGAACCAAAAAGAAAAACAAACTTTCTTCCTTACAGTTTATGTTATCTTAGTTATCTGATCTCAGAACAGAAAGTTGGCTAACACAAATACATTCCTATTGCTCTGTTGTATAAGCTATCCAGTTCTACATGCACTGCACCCAAAACTTAGTATGCTTCTCTTGGATTGAAACATACACACACACAATTCCGCCCATACTTTTCTTTGAGACTGTCTTTCAACATAATATCCTCAAAAGCTCATTACCAGAGTATGTCAAATACTTGCTGTCAAAGCATCATCCTTTGAGACCCATTCTACATACTTAATCTCAATTTTCACTGCTTTTGAAAAAATCTATTTTCTTCTATCTCTCCTAAAGCCCCCAGTCCTGTATAGTTTGTATGGTTCTTTTCTTTGTTAACCAAGCACTCCAAAGCTTATCTTATTCTCATAGGAACCTGCAAAGAGCATAGTACCTAGCAGGTATTAAAAGGAGGCAAACAACAGAATAATATGAGACAGGAATAAGCTGAAATACATCAAACATAACGTAATGGTCAAAGGAATAGAAAATTTCCCTTTTCTAGCTCCTTGCACCACCTAAATTACACATCCACAGTACTCATCCCACTTCAAATGACCTGCCTGGAATTTTTTTTACTGCCCATCTCCTCATTCTAATTTAAATGTCATATGGAAAGGAAATGCTTGCTCTCTGCCATATCTCAAGGCACTGTGAAGGAGTTCAAATAATGTGCAACAGATATTAGTTGGATGAATTTCTAAGACTCTTCCCTTTGCGGCTAACTTGGAAGAGGAAGGGGATTATCAGGACTGGGAGGGAAGGGGTCAGGGTAGTATGATGGTATGGTAGTGGTAGGAGTAAATATAACTGAAATACATTATATACATGTATGAAATATCATAATGAAACCTATACATACACACCTTAGACCACTGGTTGACATATAGGAAAGTCTATAATACTCATTAGCATGGTCCCCATTTATTTTGATTTTTCTTAGAAAAAGAACTTCCTATTAAGACTGATATGAAAAAGGAAGACTTCTTGAGGGTTTTCAAGAAATTTGAAGCTATAGGCTCAGGAATCAATGTGTCTCTAAGTGGTGGCCCCCACCTGTACCCTAGACCTCACTCTCAAAGTTTCTAAAAGCAACTGCCATGAAGTCCCTACTTAAATTGCTGGTCCTTGGTGCTTCTTGTCTTGGCTAGAAAGCGCTCGGCTAGCTTCTCCAGGTTACGGGAATAGTCCATTTCAATCTCAGCCTTCTTGCGGAAGAAGTCCTGCAGGTCCTGCAACAGCTGCACCCGGAGCTCACACTGCTGGTCTAGGCATTTCATCTGCTCTGTGAGCTGAGCCCGGATCTCTGAAAAAAAAAAAAAAAAAAAAAGATTGTGGTCAGACAGCTCTGAATATACACTGCACACACAGATATTTATCTGCTTTCCATTCACTTGTTCCCTGTACTCTGGGGTATTAAAGCCCTTGATAAAATAGGTTACAGTTGAAATTGGCCATATGATGTGAAGTACCTCCAAGAAACTCTTTTTGGAACACTGAAGACCACCTGTGACCAAGAATCTGTTCAGTTAGTTAGAATAAGTTGCATAATAGATAAAATAATATTCATAGCTAAATATTTACATAGCTATTTACTGTTTCTAACACCATCCAGAATTTGGGTTCTTTTCTGGCAAGGAGCCCAAATGCATAATCAGGTAAATCATGTTGTGCCCATTTTAAAGACTGAATACTGAGTCTCAAAGAAGACACACTATTAAATCCCAGAAAGTTTGGATTCAAACCCAGGCAAATGACTAACTTTTCTTTATACCTTTCCTCATCATTTCAAAAGTTTTTTTCAGCAATTTTATGAAGCAGGGCAAGGGTTATTATATTTTCATGGAGGAAGAAAGATGCTTTTCCAAGGTCAAATGGCAGCAACCAAGAACACAACAAGCACCAAGACTTCTAGAAAATCACATTCAAGGTCAATTGGTTTTATAGTTTCCAACATACAAAATGTAAATCTTTAAGAACCTATCTTTAAATGATGATGATGGTAATGAAAACAATAATAATAGTAGCTGACTTAGAAAGACCTTTTTTTATTTGTATCTCACTTGTTCCACCCTCACAGCAGCCTGAGAGAGGTAGAACTATGTCCAGTTACACTCCTGCTCGGCAGATTCCTACCCAGTCCTTGCACGGGGCTAGCAACGCTGTCACTGTGGAACCACAGCAATGGCAGCTTCAGATGCAACCAGACCTGCCTTGAATACAACACTACATGTTTTACTGATAAGAGATTTGGCATTCATGGCAAACAGCCTGCCAACACTGGGCAGCTTTCTTACCCAGAATAGGCCTGCTTATTTTACATCCAGTTCTCCATTAGCATCAAAATGGAGCAATTGTTCTCTACCAGGACACTTATCTCCAAGCATGATTCCAACATGAGGTTGAAAAGAAGCACCTATTTTATGCCTTTCCTTGTGTGTACTTCAAATTCATTTCCAATAGCACTGGCAGATGGGGAAGGAGAGGAGTGAAGTTTTCATCTGAGTCCTAGATGAAATTTTGGGATAAGGGCCATGATGCAGAAATCTTTACAACCTCTTTGTTAAAGCAATGAGGACTGACAAAGGTACACTGGGTTTTGCCTTAGAAGTCCAAAATCTATCGGCATTTTTATCATTTCTGCTTCTGTAAGTATCAATACATGACAGACACAGCTGGTCCTTTGTAGGTAACCCTAGGTAATCTCCAAGAGCAATCTTCTTCCTCATCCCTCCTCCTGCCAATCACCAATGCTAGCCAGCCCTGCAGTAACCCAATCTGACTGAAACTGAGCACTGCAGGATTGTTTCAAGAAAGCAGAATGCTTCACAAAAAAGCTGCTGCCTACTTCATCACTCATCAAAGCTCTCTTGTTCTGTGTATTCTGGAGTCTGATTACATGGGATACAGGTAGGTGTGTGTGTGTGTGTGTGTGTGTGTGTGTGTGTGTGTGTAAGAAAAAGAGTTCTACAAAGGTCATGTGAGGAATCTGGTTCCTGTCAGATTTCTGGGTCTCTTAAGGCCAAAATCCCTTGTTTTGATCATTCCTAGAAGCATTTGCCCCCTTTGTACATATTAATGAAAAGCTAGCAGTAATTGCCATTAGGTAGGAAGGTTGTGGGTAGAAATCATCATCAATATTACTTAAAACTTGTCCATTAAATAAGAATTGTCTCTTAAGAGTAAAATGGCTGTCCAGGTACCTAATCAGGTACAAAGATATAAAGGAAGATGGAGGTATACTGAGGCTATCAAGACCCTCTAAGTCATCTCTAATTCACTTAGGACTATACCTAATCATGTCTTAGTCAGTGATGCAGAAGAAACATTCTAGACTGTTCTAAGAACTATAAACAAAATCCCATGATACTAATGTAACTCAAAAAGTAGGCTGGTCTGAAACTCTCCTATCCATGACATAAGTGCATCACAGGGGCCATCTGTGAGATATAGCAATGTGTCTTAGGTGTTCCCATGCACTTCCAACCATCATAAAATTCCATGCTAAATTCTCAATGAGTAAGCAGTGTAGCATGAGCTGTATCTTATCCTTGCACCCCCTTCTTGTCCCTTACCTTACAGAAATGGTTTATGTTTACTTAATGCACTATATTCTCTCTTTCTCTCTCACACACACAAACACACACACACACGCCCAGCTCATTTAATTCCCATTACTAGTTTCTAAGATATTTCAGATGAGGAAAATTGGAGGTTTATTAAGTAATATGTCAAGGGCCATACAAACAGTACTAATAGGGCTCATGGTATTTTATGCTTGATAGAATCTATCTATTATCACCTATGAGACAAGCTTCTGAGTATAAGCTAGAGTAGATTAATTTAGGATGAGAGCTTCCCTGACTAAGGGTACCGCCATTCCACATGCTGAGGTCTTGAACTGAATAAGAAAGCAAGCCAAGCATTCACCGCTCTTCTCTTGACTGCAGATCTAACTATAACCACTTGCTTCTAGCTCCTACTACCTTGACTTCCCTTCCATAACAGACTGGTCCTCCAACTGTGAGCCAAAATAAACCCTTCTTTCTTTAAATTGCTTTTGTCAAAATATTTTATCATAGCAACAGGAAAAATAATTAAGACAGGGCTAAAGTTAACATTTACCTGACTTGCCAAAGAAGTGAGAAGTAGAATCTCCATTGACAATATTTCTGGTTAAATGTTTTCTTAATCTCAACTACATCTTCCTGCTGAGGAATGATTCAGGGGCCCCAGGATCAAGTTTAGACTAGGCCTCTGACTTATAAACTAGACCATATTTTGACTAATCCACAACTAGACTGGATCTCTTCCTTCATCCTAGATCTATTCTCCATGGCAGCTCCAAAGAAAGTCTGTCCCTTCTCTTGTTAGCGCAACCTGAAGGGAAGGGGAAAAAAAGGATATCTCTACCTCAACCTAGAAGAGACTACTAATAGACATCACCTGTCACTGGTTTGTGATACAGTACCCGTCCCCTACAACAAGCCTAGAAGGAAGTCTCTCCCTTGTTATCATCCTCAGAACATTTAGGAAGGCAGTAAGAAAGAGTCCAGCCACCCCTAGCCTCGGGTCCACTCTTCCAAGACAGAGAGGATGCTCTGTGGAGAGCAGAACGTACTGCTGCTGTTGTTACAGCAGACAGTGGTCTTCAATAAGGCAGCTGTGCCAGCCTCTGTCCATGCAGAGGGGAAAGAAACAACAGGGCACTGATTGTCAGCACACTTGGGCCATGTGCCCAGGCCAGAGACTCCTCCATACCCGATGATCATAGGGCAGAAAGAAAAAGGAGCAATTTATAAAAAACACAAGGAATTTCTCAAAGTTCCCTGTATGCTCGAGTGAGTATGCATGTGCATATGTGAACACATTCAAAGCCACACTATTCACATTATGTTCTACCATACCAAATCAATAAGACTTTACAAGTCTTCTTTATAGTTGACGGAGAAGTCCTGTGGAAACGATGGGGCCCTTGTAGCTTCTTTCACTAGACTATATGAAAGAAGCCAAGGTATACTTTCTAAAAGTGCATCTCTGGGCTATGGAAGCTTCTTTGGATATCTATAAAGTGCCATTTGCTAAGGTCACCTTAAACTAGTTACATGAAGGGATGAATGCTGGAAGTACTCTCCTCTGGGCACTGGAGTCTTGGTTTTTGCTTTGAACAATCTTTACTGTATGACAAACCCATAGAAGCAAATTCCAATGTGAAGACCTAACAGTCAAATGTAACAAAGAACAGAAAGAAATGAACCTATAAGTCTTAACAAAAACGACTTTGACTCTGTTTTGGTACCATATTTAAAAATTATACAAGAAAAAATTAGTTTCCCTTGCAAGAAGAACCAAAGTTTTTAAACAGGTTTCATGATTCTCAAGAGTGACCTTTGTTATTTCATTTATTGATTCAAGTCAAAATTTAACTTCGCTGTTTTGCTTTTGTAAGATTTTGTGAGTATCTGAAAACATACCACATCACTTTAAGGGAGTGAATTCTATAGCATGTGAGTTATGTCACACACACACACACACACACACACACACACACATTTTAAATGTCTTTAACTCCACAAAAAGTGCAGTGCATTCTTGTTGAGTCTGAGTACCATTCTGCCAATAGGGAAATAGTCCCACAGACACCAAAAGGAGTGAATTTAATGGCATATGAATTCTATCTCTCTCATTCACACACACACATGCACGCACACACTCTTAAATGTCTTTAACTCTACCAAATGGTACAGTGTATTCTGTTGAGTACCATTCTACCAACTAATAGGGAAATGGTCCCAAATAGACACCATAATGAATTCCTGGTTTCAATTTATCCATTTATAGGGTAAAATCAGTTCTGCATTGAATATTACTAAAGCAGACTGTGCAAACAGTATGTCTGGGCAGCAGGCTTGGCCATGACTAAACTCCATTGGCTATCACATCACTATTCTACTATTTTCAAAGGATGTCCGAAAATATGTCAAAACGCAAAAAGGAATGTTTTATGTTCAAACTCATGATCAGCAAACATAGTCAACAGAGTTTCCCCTGGGCAATTCTGCCTCCTTGTCCTTGCTTGGTTACAGCCAAGACACTACTAGCTCACCTGTTTTGGGAGTTAAAAGGAGATTTATATCTTACTTAGAAAAGATGCTGACGGTTTTCAATAAGGATAACATTGGGAGATACTGATAATTTAGCAAAAATAGCCAAGGTCCTATCACTGACACTCCTTGTAGCCATTACATGTGCAGCTTCCAGTGCAGGTGAACCAGTCCTCTGGAAACTACCCTTGCTTCAGAGAACACCTGGTGAATTTGTCACAGTTCAGATAATCATTGTATCCCCTGTTGCTTTAATCCAGGGATAAGAGCTAATTTCTTTTGCCTTCCAAAATTCAATTCCATATTCCAAAACTTTCTCAAATTCATTTGTAAATACCACATATTTAAGGAGAAAATGGGAGTGGAAGGGAGGTCAGATAAAAAGAGACACATTCTTTTAGGAAAGTCATACAGGTATGTCCTTCCCCTCTTAGAAGGAAGGTGTGCTGGCATCTTCAGAGACAGGTGCTGAGACTCCCACAGGCTCTGTTGTCAACATGAAACATAATATAAACCCATGTATCCCAGTGGGAGCCTAGCCTGATCGCCACTCTTTCCCACAAATTCTACCCCACCTGCTTTTAGTCCTTTCACAAACATATGATGTCACCTCAGCCAGCTCAAGAACACCTTCCAGAAGTCTTATATAAGAATACAATTGAGGCTTTCACAGGTTCTCCCCTCCATTATTTCTTGCCAAGACTTCTGATCCCAACAATAATCAGTTCCTCTCCAAACTGATCCCCAGGAAACAAATCCCCAGAATGCCCTGCCAATTCAGGCTCTTTACCCTGTTTATTTGCCTTTCTACAAATTTAGTAATTCCAGGGCTCTTAACAGATCTTGATGGACAGACATGAGAAGCAAAGCCCACAGAAGAGCTGGTTCATGTCACACTGCTGTTTAACTGTAGATTGAGAACTGGAACCCAAGCAGCTTAGCTCAGAAGCTCTTTCTTACTGTCATCACAAACATGTATGTGAGTGCTTTCCAAGTTCTCTGAGATTACACAGACAAAAATTCTTCCTCAAAGTTAGCAAGATAGTAGGGAATAAAGAAAAAGCTATACTGAACTACCCCTGCATCCCTGGGATGGAGCCGGCTTGGTCATAGCGGATGATATCTTTGATGTGTTCTTGTATTCAGTTTGCAAGTATTTTGCTGAATATTTTTGCATCAATGTTTGTAAGGGAGATTGGCCTGAAATTTTCTTTCTTTTTTGGGTCTTTGTGAGGTTTAGGTACCAAGGTGACTGTGGCTTCATAGAATGAGTTTGGTAATGTTCCTTCTGTTTCTATTTTGTGGAATAGTTTGAAGAGAACTGGAGTTAGCTCTTCTTTGAAGGTCTGGTAGAATTCTGCTGCGCTGAAACCATCTGGTCATGGGCTTGTTTTTGGATGGGAGAGTTTTGATGACTGCTTCTATTTCCTTAGGGGATATAGGACTATTTAATTGATTTACCTGGTCTTGAATCAGCTTTGGTAAGTGGAATCAATCAAGAAAACTGTCCATTTCCTTTAGATTTTCAAATTTTGTGGCATATAGACTTTTGAAGTAAGTCCTAATGATTGTTTGGATTTCCTCAGTGTCTGTAGTTATGTCCCCCTTTTCATTTCTGATTTTGTTGATTTGAATGGTGTCTCTCTGGCTATTTTTCTAAACTATATCTGAAACATTGGAGAGGATTTTCCCACCCAATTCCCAACCAATTCTCATTGATTATTGCCAGGGAGTTTGTCTCTATTTTCTATGAAACATTTATTCTGTGATAGTTCCTGGAGGCTGTTGCTAGGAGAGTTAACTTTGTTGTCTGCCAGGTGCACATTCTGTGATATTTCCTGGTACCTGAATTCAGCTCACAGTCAAGATGGCTCTTTATTTTAAAATGGAGTTATACTCAAGCTAACTCTACCCAGGCTAACTTAAACTCTTCACCCTCGGGCTCTTAATTTCTTTCTGCCTCCTATTCTTTGGGGTTCTCTGAGACATGAGGGAAGGAATTTGATGGAGACAACACATTTAGTTAGCTTGGCTAAGGGTTTGTCTATCTTGTTGATTTTCTCAAAGAACCAGCTCTTGGTTTCATTGATTCTTTGAATTGTTTTGTTTCTAATTTATTGATTTCAGCCCTGAGTTTGGTTATTTCCAGCCGTTTACTTCTTTTTGGTGTGTCTGCTTCATTTTTCCTAGGGCTTTTAGGTGAGCCATTAAGTTGCTTGAATGAGATGTCTTGAATTTCTTCTTGAAGGCACTTAGTGCTATGAACTTTCCTCTTAGTACTGCTTTCATTGTGTCCCATAAGCTTGGGTATGCTGTGTCTTCATTTTCATTGACTTCTAGGAAGACTTTAATTTCTTTATTTCTTCCCTGACCCAGCTGTCATTGAGTAGCAAGTTGTTCAGTTTCCATGTGTGTGTAGGCTTTTTGCTATTTCTGTTGTTGTTGAGGTCCAGCTTTATTCCATGGTGATCAGAAAGGATACAAGGGATTATTTCAATCTTCCTGTATCTGTTGAGGCTCACTTTGTGACCAACCATATGGTCTATTTTGGAGAAGGTTCCATGAGGTGCTGAGAAGAAGGCAAATTCATTTGTCTTTGGGTGTAAGGTTCTGTAAATGTCTGCTAGGTCCATTTGATTCATGACCTCTGTTAAAGACATTGTTTCTTTGTTTAATTTCTGTTTTGTTGACCTGTCCTTTGTTGAAAGTGGGGTGTTGAAGTCTCCCACTATTAATGTGTGGGGATCTATGTGTGGTTTCAGTTTTATCAATGTTTCTTTTACAATGTGGGTGCCCTTGTATTTGGGGCATAGATGTTCAGGATTGTGATGTCTTCCTGGTGGAATTTTCCCTTGATGAGTATGAAGTGTCCTTCCCCATCTCTTTTTATTAATTTTGGTTGAAAGTCTATTTTATCAGATATTAGAATGGCTACTCCTGCTTGCTTCTTGGGTCCATTTGCTTGGAAAACTTCCAGCCCTTTACCCTCAGGTAATGTCTATCTTTGTGACTTAGGTGTGTTCCTTTTTTTTTTTTATTTTAAAACTTCACCATTTATTATATGCATAAAATAATTGAAAGTTAATATATAAATTATATATTTTCATGAGTGTACGTAAAATTATTACATGGGTTTACCTGGATATACATCTCTTTGGAGGAAGAAAAGGTAACAGGTAATAGAAACTATACTAATACAGTTAATCTTTTGTCAACACAGCCTTTGCCAGATGTTGTTTGCTCACTGTTGTCTGTATTCTTTCTTTGCCAATATTGCCAAAGAAGTGTTGGGTCGTCACTGTTAATGATTATTCATATTGTTTCTTAGTGGAGTATGCAGGATATAGTATTGGAACTCTCATTTATCAAAAGGCAGACCCTTTGTTACTCGTTGACAAATAAAGGCATTATTATTTTATGAAGGTTTCCATTGTATAATGAATAAGAATTCAGTGTTCATGTAAAACCATAATTATTCAACATGGCAGGGAATGGATAGAATATGAAACGGGGATGCATTTTCCACTGATTTACTCCTAATGACAGAGACACCTTGATAATTACTTTGATGATGAAACTGTAGAAAAGTAAAGTTCTTTTTTTTTTCCTGTCTCCCAGTTGCTCTGTGGCAAAAAGTGAGGAATATAAAAAAATGTAACTCTCTTCTTCCTCTGTCAGTACAATTTCTAACTTTTTAGTTTTGCAGTTGAAAATATTTTTATATTGAAGTGAAGAAAATATATACTATCGTTGTATATGATATTATAGCACAAGGAAAAAGTTTGCTACTCTTCAAGTTTCATTATTGTTTTGCTAAGAGAATAAAAAGTGCAAACAGTGATCTTTAAAGCAGTTCAGTCTATGATTCTAGGTGTTTGGATTTTAAGGAGGTTGTCTCTTTCCTGAAAACATGCAGTTGAACTTTGAAGCACCCCATGTGACTCCCTCAAAAATGGTGCTCTTGTTCTTGATGTTGTTATGGTTTTCTGTAGTGCAATACTGTGCTAATATTCTATTTGTGCAAATTTCTTTTGCGAAAAGGGATGCTATTGAGTGTCCAGTTAACATTTAGGAGGAGCAGTCCTGTTAGGCCACAGAGGAGGGCTTTACAGCCAGTCCTGAAGATACCTGATAAAACAGGATCAGATGAATGGGGAGGAGGTCCCCCCCCCATCAGTGGACTTGGAAAGGGGCATGGTGGAGATGAGGGAGGAAGGGAGGGACTGGAAGGGAATGAGGGATTGGGACGCGGCTGGGATACAGAGTTAATAAAATGTAACTGATAAGAAAAAAATAAAATAAAATAAAGATATGACACATAAAAAAGCTATTTCTAAAACATTAAAACGTTAACAGGTGTGTTTCTTGTATGCAACAGATTACTGGGTCTTGTTTACGCATTCATTCTGTTAGTCTGTGTCTTTTTATTGGCGAATTGAGTCCATTGATGTTGAGAGAGATTAATGACCAGTGGCTTTTAGACTGCTTGTTCTTTTTGTCCACGACTTTTTGTTATGATTGTTCCCTAACCCCCCAAAAGTCAATAGCTAGTCTTTTTAAAAAGTCAAAAAGAGCTGGAGAGATGGCGCATCAGGTCAGGGGACTAAGTACCTTACAATGTTCTGTGATTCAGTTTCCAGTAGAAACCCACATATATGAAGCATCATGATAGACACACATAAATAAAAATCAACTTTTTAAAATTTTTAAAGAGAAAACCCACAAAAATTTAAAGGAAAGATTCATTATCTAGTCAGCTCTATTCTATTCTGACAAATGCTTTTTCTCCATTATTTATAACAGATACAAAGAACTCGCTGTTTATGCCCACAGGGCATTTTTTTAAAAGAATAATTAATGAAATCTTTTAAAGAGGAAACTTCATAGGACAAAAGTTTCAGTTGCTCCAGGGCTGGCCAAGCACTATGAACACTACCCCAATCAGAAAAAAAATTAGTAAGGGCTTTCCTAAATTTCACAGCCCTCGGTAACAGTCGTTTTACTACTGTTACCAGAATCCAGCATGTGACCATCCTGCAAATGTACGAGTGTGATGGTCTGTGGTGGTCTCTAAGTAGAAAATAAAAGCATCACTTTCAGTATGCTTCTATGTCTAGACATGTAATAATCAGAATCACAAGATCACAGAGGCCATGAGCATCTTAAAAGTGCCCTTGTCAGTTAGAGATATAAGTACCATCAAAACATCCTCCTGTTCTCATCCTTCCAACTAGCCCACAGCAATATGTCAATCACAATTTTTTAAATACATGAACAAATAATTAAACCTCCAAGTACATTAATATGTATTTGATCCAAACCAAACATTTTATTTTTTAAAAAATTCTTTTACAAATCTAATTGTTTTCTCACATGCTTTATTTCAAAAGTTAATGTATACCACTTGCTAAATTTAAAAATCATGTTTATATAAAACAAAAGATATTAAAATTTAAAGTATATTAATATTTTAATAATGCTTTAAAAGAAATTTTTGCCTAAATTCACATCTTTATTGTAGCTTATAGAAGTGATAATAAAAATTATCATTTAAATTTCTGCGTGATACCATCGAATTATATTGACCTGAAAAGTTTATAAAATTTAAATACCAGAAAATGCCAACACAATGTAAGTCTTTCTCATTTTAGCTAGCTTCCTGGGCCTGCCTTCCAAACGAATGTGGTCTTCTAGAGAGGGCAGACTGTACAAAGGAACTGCAACATGATAAGCTCCTTATTAGGAAAAGAAGGGTGGTGTGTTTTTAAGCCTACTTCGTCCAAGTAAGGGGCTTCCAGAAGCCAGACTTCAAGGACTGGGGTTAGCAGAAAAGCTGTACAAGGAAGGCTCCCTAGTCCAGAGGAAAAGGACGCAAAGACATATACATACAAAGAGCTGAAATAATCAAAGAAATTCAGAATAACTGGGATATCAAACTTTAAGCAGGAGACTGGACAAAGAAAGACAGATGGAAAAGGTAGAGGTCATGGTACTAGACAATACCAAAGTCTGAACGAGCACAGAATTGTTCCTAAGACCATTAGCAAGCCATTGTAGATCACATATAAAAGTTATACTTTCAAACTGCTTTCAAAAATGGTAAGCACTCCCTCTGGAGAGTCCATACACTAGAAGGTATGAACCACTTTAGTTTTGGAGAGGTCAAGGGTTCAGTCTTTTTCTAATGACTGCTTCACCCTGCATCTTCCAAATAAACTAAAATCCCTTCAAAGCACAAAGAGCTTGGTGAACCAAAGTTTATTGAGAAATGACCATGTGCTATGATCTTGCAAATAGATCAGTCCCATGAGTTAGGTATTACAGCAGGAGCAAGAAAACTGCATGAGTTAGGCCAGTTAGGCCTAGGTTTCTTTTTCCTCATCTGAGAATCTGTGGTATTTCTGCCCTGCTTACCCACTATACACCAAAGGCTATGCCTCAACCACATGCCTCAACAATGCAAGTGGAAAGGACTTTAACTCAGCCACCAGAAAAAAAACAAAGCAAAACAACAACTGCAGAAAAAAGAAAAAAAAAAAAAAAAAAAAAACCACAAGAAAATGCTTTGCCTGATTGTTTCATGCTTCAGGAGGAGTGGCGGAGACACCCTCCTGTTCAAATCCATAGATGGGCATATTTAGAATGTGCTTGAGGCAGGAACATAATTCAGAGCCAAGTCAGCTGAGAATAAAATACACTGAACTAAATAAAATTAAAACTAAATACAAAACATTAAAGCTTAAGTCGGGGTTTAGTCAACTCACACAGCCATAAGCCAGGCTTAGGCCAATACAACTGACAAGAGTCAAATAAGCTAGCACTGAAAAGCCAGGGGTTAGAGTCCCTGAATAGATTATGTGGCTTATGTTGATATCACTATTGCAGAATTAGTCATAATTTCACATCTTTAAAACACTCAAGCTCCTAGTATATGCTTGTACTTTTTAAAGGGCATTATAAGAAAAACGATTGTAAATGATCTTATGTGTCTCTATACTTTCTGGGCAAGGATTATGTCAAAACAAATTTTAATTTTTAATAAAACAACAGAATAAATATAAGTGAAAGGCACAAACCAGCACATCATCCTGACTGGACTGAGTGCCTAAGAAACATTTTCTTTTCAACAGAGTAAACTTCCCCAAATAGTGTAATGGAAATCCCTATTCTGGTTCTTTTTTATTTTTGTTAAGGTTTATTTGTTTTACTTTAGGTATATATATGTGAGCACCTACATGTATGTATGTGCATCACATGTGTACTTGGAGTTATAGACAATTATAACCAACCTGCTATGGGTGTTAGTGTTAGGAGCTGAACCTGGGTCCTTTGCAAGAGCACCAAATGCTCTTAACCACTGAGCCTATTATTAAATGGCACATTTTCAGAAAACAAAACAAAAAAACCTTACAGCATAATTCCTCTAAGTTATAACTACAAAGGACATGGGTAGGAAGTTAGCTAAATGTGAGCCACTGAGATGGCAAGAGGTGAGGGGTCTTAGTTTCATGCTCCCACTGCCATGGAGCTACCTGCCACCACAATAAACTATATCCCTTGAAACCATAAGCCAAAATAAATTCTTCCTCCCTTAAATTGCTCTGATAGTTGCCAGAAAAATAACTAATATTCCTTGGAAGGCATTCATTTCTATCTTTATTAGTCTTATAATAAGCAAATGTAACTTTTAGAAAGGCTGAGGCAATGTTTTGAGCTCTTTCTGATCAACCCCCCTAATGAACAGTACACATAACACTCTGATCAAACATGCACAAACACAAAAAAAACCATTCGCATATGTAATATATATATAATCACTCTTAATTTTTTGATGCAATTATATTTATTTTCTATATAAACTTGCTTTTATTCTTTCTCTGCTTAAAAAAAGAAACTTATTCAAGTTTTAAAAGAAACTGGCTTCATAACCTGCCCTGCAAAGGGATCATAATCTACAGGTGGAAAAGCTCTAATCAACTGAGCAATATACAGGCTGTGATCAGTGTATTTTGGAAACTTTTAAGTAGTAACAAAACAGCTTCTAAAAACGAAACAAATAGTTGAACATGTGGTTCACATCTTCAGTCCTATCACTGAAGAAACAGAGGCAGGAGGTTTGTTACAAGTTCTTGGCCAGCCTGGTCTACACAGTGAATCCCAGGTTGGCCAGGGTGCTTTATCAAGACTCTGTCTTAAAACAAACAAAATACAAACTCCAAACCAATTTAAAAAAAAATCAAATCCAAGATAAAATTTCCACCTGGAAAAAAAGTAACCCTAATCCTCACTCAGAAAACCACAACACTACTAGACTTGATAAGGTGAAGATTGGACTAGTCCAGTTATGGCCAGTGTCCAACCATGCCAGCAAGAACTGCTGCTCCCAATAAAATCAAATACTATCCTCCATTCCTGCTTTTGAAGTTGTGACAGTGGTAAAGAGGAGATGTACACGACCTGACAATTTCTTCCTGTGTGTGAGTTTCTACATGCTTTTCACCTATGATGATTTGAGGTGCTGTTAGAAAGTTCATTTCCAGAATTAGAAGTATCAGGCAGGTAGTTCAGAAAACCATTTCAGGATGTTCTCTGAGATGAAAGGGTCAACAGAGTAAACACTTTCATAAACTGACTAAAGTAATGCCAAATATGACAAAATAATAAATATTTTGGCGCCTTGAAGTAGAACAAAGGGAGAAGTTGAGTTTAAAGCACGCTGTGTAGTTTTCTTGTTGTGTGTGCCAGGAAGGAAGGTGGGAAGAATCCTACCAATTTATAGGAAAAGTTCCAGGTTAATGTTTTGGTGTAGGTTTCTCTATATTCTCCCTTATAGTCACCCATTCTGCTCCATCCAGGTTTTTAGGGGAGTCCTTACTGAATTTAAAAGATGGTAGAGATGGAAAGCTATAAAGCCTAGTGGTACAGGGATAAAACCAGAGGGCTTACAGAATAAAGCCAGGTCTTAACATGGCACGACATGTTCAGTCATTTCCTTCTATGTCCTCTACAAGCCCTTATCCCCACCTCACCCCTTGGTGGCACCAACTTATAGCACTGCCCCCTTATATCCTCTAGAGATCATTCTGCTTCAGCTTTAGTTGACTACTGGTTAAGTTTTCAAACACATCAGACACACTTGAGCCTTAGGGATCTATTACAAGATGTTGTCCTCTGCCTGGAATGCTCTTCCCACAAGTGTAAATTCTCACCTCCTTCAAATCTCTGCACAAATGTGACCTATATAGTATAAAACTCATCTAAACACTCTCCATGCACATTTTGAAATAAAATCTGACCTCAGTATCCAACACTGATATCCAACTTACTATATATACTTTTTTCCTCCTCATCTTCCTTCTCCTCCTCCTTTCCCTTGTCTTTTTTTTTTTTTTTTTTTTTTTTTTTTTTTTTTGAGATAGGATTTCTCTATGCAACAGAACCCTGGCTGTCCTTCACTTGCTTTGTAGACCAGCAGGATGGTCTGAGATTCAAAGAAAATCTCTGCCTCTGCCTCCTCAGTGTTGGGATTAAAGGCATATGCTACCACACCCAGCACATACTATATTCTTAATGCTATATAAGTATAAACTACTCAAATGGGGTTTGTCTCCTTTCCCAAACTCAGCTGGAATAATTGCTTTAGTAACCAAATATTTATTTTAATAACCAAACCAAAGAACCTAGAGTTGTATCTGATACATGACAGATGATGTTTAGTTAACAGATGAATGAATAACTGCATGGTTTAAGATCTTTTCCTGCTTGGTTATGGCTAAAAAAAAAGGAACAGGGCCTTCAACACAGAGGCAGATACATGACTGAAACGCACATGTTCATCCACACTAAAGTCTAATGACCAGCCTATCAAGATAAATGAATGGAAACAGACTCTTCTCCTCTATTTCTAGGGAGGAGTGGTTGCAGGGTGAGGTTAGCAGACATCATAAAGAAGTCAGAAAGAGCCAAGGCAACAGAGATCCACACAAGATCTAAGAGTTAAAAGTTCACAGTGTATCTTTGAGCTACTTACCTGCTGTGTCCAGTTCTTTGAGAATTTTGTATAATGCATTTTGATCATATTCAGCCCTCTTGTCTCAGATTTATTTCACATTCCCTATCCACCCAATTTGTGTCTTTCCCTGTTTTGGTAACTCATTAATAACAGTTTATTCTGTCTATACACTTGGAAATTCATATGGCTTTTGCTGGAGGTTGGTCTACCCACTAGGGACGGCACCCTTAAAGAAAAATGATTCTTCCTCTTCCAGCAGCCATCAACTGCTAATTGCTCCTCAGCTAAGAATGGAACTTCATGCCCACTTCCCCTCTCCAAATTAGAATTTTGTCTGGCTTGAGCCTGTGGAGGTCTTTTATATGCTAACTCAACTGCTGTGAATTCATATGTGTAACTGCCCTGCTGTGTCCAGAAAAGATGGTAGTCAGCTACCATCTATTGCCCCTATAATGGTGCCAGATATGTATTTTACTTGCCCAGTAGGCCTTAAATTCAATCAGGTATGGGACACTCCCATAACATTCATAACATTCACTATTGCACCAGGAGGCATGTCTTGTCAGGCCAGCCTTTGTTGTAGTTTACCATACTCACTCCTCCACTAGCAGACACAGCACCTTCTAGCATAATGAAAGGCAGCCAGGAGGGATGAAGCTTCCCAGTGAATACCAGCCTGATTTCTCCATGAAAAACAGAAATGTAATGAAGATATTTTCCCTAATATTATCTAGAATAATGAGGAAACATGCACTTTTTAAAACAGACTTCCTTATAGAACAATTTCTTCTCATTCTGGTCAGATTTAAAACGTGAAATTTATTAAAAAGCCAGAACAAAAAGCACCAAGATTATGAGTGTATCTCCTGGTTCACAAATGAACAGCTTGGATTTCCAATCCTGAAACTTTCACAGGAATACGCAAAAACCCAGCAGTGCTGTGCTCTGAATCAGAATCATGGGCTCTCTTCTCTGTGGGAAGGTAGCCCCTAAAAATAAAGAGTAAAGTTCAGAGAAGAGAAAAAAACAAACAAACAAACAAAAAACAACAAACAAAACAAACAAACAAAAAAACAAAAACAAAAAAAAACCTCTCTTCAGTCTCTAAAAGGAGTTAGTGCCCTGGAGAAAGGATAGGTTAATCCCTTAACCAGCAAGTGCAGTCTCTTGGCTACAGGAAAAAATTCATGCCTCTAGGGGACAATTTAAGAAAGATGAAACTATAAAATAATTAATGAGGAAATGGGTTAATCTGTAGCTAGTTATAATCCATATGTCCAAGAACAGCATTATTACAAACAGCAATCTTCTACCAGTCACTCAACCTATCAATTTTTTCACTCCACCTTCCTGCTGTCCCCCATCCCAATCCATATTTTATAATGAAAGGAAGGCTGAAAGAAGGCAGAGGGTTAAATTTCTCACATCAAAATCCCTCCAGCAATTTGAATTTCCTGAAGCTACTCTCCTAGGAGGGGGCATATTGTGACCAAGCTTTTCTGCAGCACCTCCTGCCATCTGCAAAATTAAATTAAATGGTCCTTCTCCTTTGAAATCCTGCCATCAGTGTACCAAAGGGAACATCTGAGTGTACCAGTCAGGGATGATAGCTTTTCCTTTTTACCAATACACACAAATCATTAGGAGATTAAGACTCTGAATGGCTAATGTGCACTTTTATAAAGGAGAAGTTAAATGCTCAGTCTGACACCCATATAGAGGGGGCTAAGATTGTCCTCACTGCTGCCCTTGGAAGATGATTAAAAGCAGGGCAGACAGGAAGCTAATGGCTTTTTTGCTGCACTTTTATTGGAATGGGGGTGTCAGGAATGGACATGGGAAATCAAGTGCCAAGTGTTGAAGGGCAGATGGTGGGGGGGGGAGGAAAAATGATTATATGCCTACGAAGCCCTGGGGGACCCCCCCAAAAAAATAGAGTACTCCATACCCACAGACAGTTCTAAGCTTGCTGCAAAGCCTGTATTCACTATACTACTACAAATGGCTTGTTCTAAGGCAAACTGAAATTTAAGCCAATATAGAGGTGGGGATTGGGTAGAGACATAGATTAGTGTATAGTACCTGTTTAGTATATGAGTCCCTGGGTTTAATTCCTAGTCCCTCAAAAATAAACAGCCTGTAACTTCTGTATTTAACATATTACAAAAAATTCCATTTTCTGCTCCTACAGCCCAGACCAAACAAAACAAAACAACACAAAACCCAAAAAAACCCCAAAAAAAACAAACAAACCAAAAAAACAAAAACAAAAACAAAAACAAAAAAAAAAATCATGCCATTTCTCCCACCTTCCACAGTTATTTCTATCCCCACCTGGTTTTGCTTTAAATATGCCTAAATTTGGAACAACAGAAGCAACTGGGTAAAAAAGGAAAAAGAAAATTTAGGAAATGACAATTTTCAGAAAAGCAGTATATAATTTGAAAAGTAACCCAGATGGTAACAGACTTTATATGAATATAAAATTACACAAAATCATATCTTATTCAAGTCACTTCAATGCAACAAATCTCTATTAAGTACTTACTCCTGTGCCCATGAGTAAAGACCAAACACAATGGGCCAGACACCCATCCAGTCTTTTTTGAAGTGGGCTCCTGTTCATACACCTGGAAGAAGCTTCTTGGAAAATCTAGTATTGGCTCTAGATCAAAGAGATATAATGGGAACTTATACCTACCCCAAGGTCACACTAAAAAACTTTTCAGACCCAACTGCCAGTCATAGAATGGACAAAAAGATTTAGAAGCCTAGGCAGAGGCAAAGAGAGGGACCAGATGGCTGCCTAAAAAGCTAAGAAATATATGCTTCTTAATGAGACATCTGGCAGGAAGAGTGAAAAAAAAAAAATTCCTTACATCAAATTCTTTGAGAAATTATAATCCACAATGGAAGTTATTCACCAAAATTTTTAAAAACCATTATAGCTAATAATAATAATAATAATAATAATAATAATAATAAACTCTTCATTTTTTTCTTACCATCTTCTGAAAAGCATAAACATTTCAGGGAAAGAATTAGGAATAAAAGCACTTCTTACAGAGGGTGTGTTTGTGCATGCCTTTAATCCAGCATTCCAGAAGCAGGGACAGGCAGCTCTCTTCGAGTTTCAGGCAAGCCATGGCTACATAGTAAAACTGTCTCAAAAAAGGAGGAAGAGAAAAGGGGGAAGAAGGAGAGAGAGGGAAGGAAGGAAGGAAAGAAGGAAGGAAGGAAGGAAGGAAGGAAGGAAGGAAGGAAGGAAGGAAAAGTCTACAAACCTTCAGGCAAAGCAAACAGATCCTGCTTCATGTCACTGTCTTTGCAATGGTAAGGTTAAGGAACCTCTAACATCTGCAAACTCTCAGCTACAATAAGATGTGAAAAGTGAACAAAGAGAAAAAAAAAATGGCTAGGAAAAGAGCGGTATTGTCTTTCTTTCTTTTTTTTTTTTTTTAGGAAAGAATTTCAGAAGGTATTTTTAATGTAGGAAATTTGGGACATTTTGATTACATAAAGGCAAAGTTAAAATAGAGTTTTGTTTTTTTTTAAACTCATGCACTAGATAAGTACATGATTATTTGATACATTCAGAAAAGACAGCCTTTAGAGTTTGATGGTTGTGGCAGTTTTGGTAGGATACAATTATAAGGGAGGACCATCGAGTCCATTTATGCTTACAGGACATAGTGCTGAAGTGTAAATCCTGAGTGGGCCAGAAAACTAATGGTGGATATGCAGGGAGTATGATCAACACAAAATGGCCGACACCTGATGTTTGGGGAAGCCAAAGTCAAATGTTGATACAATCTATTGTTATCCTAGCAGAATGCCACCTTTGTCTAGTTTTTGTATAAATGGCCTTGACATTAGAAACAAGCACGTTTGCCTTTGCTAGTGTGTGTGTGCATAAAGGTCTTATACAAGTGGATTCAGCTGTGTTTGAATGGAAAGGAAGAATCTAGGGAAGAAAACAGGAACTACAAAGGTATTGTCTTTCTTAATGAGCATTTTCTTCATTTACTTTTCCCCCCATGTTGCTTGTTTAAGTAAAAAAGTAATGAAATGTTACTTTAACACATGAGCTCACAGCAGCTGTGATTGCCTACACAAGTTCAAGCCAGTCAACACTCTAGCATGGAGTGGGAAGAGGTTCATGAGCTTCCATGCCTGAAGAACCATGGTTTCTCATGCAGGAAGAGCAGTTTTTCTTTAAGGGTGTGGCTAGTAGGCTGACCTCAAGCTCTACCGAATAACCTCATACCCTAGTATATATGGACAGTACAAATTGGACACAATGGACTGTTAAATTTTTTATTTTTTATTTTTTAATTAAAGTTGGGAAAGGTAAGAAGGTAAAAGTGGAACTGGGAGGAGATAAAGGGAGGAACCGGGGTTGAATATCATCAAAATACACTGAATGGAACTCTCAAGTAATTAGTAAAAATATTTTTAATGTTACTTTAAAACTGGCAGGAATAAGGCCAAGTGAGATTGCCAAGTGGCTAAAGGTGCCTGATAACCTGTCAATTTCTGGAAAAAGGAAGGAAAGAACCAAATCCTTAAAAGTTGTCCTTTGATCTACATACACTTGACACACACACAATAAATGTCAGTAAGATCAGCAGGAACACTGAATGTTTTCAGACAATGTTTTAGGGAAGGAAATGGGAAGATGGAAGAAAAAGAAAAGTCCCCTTTAATTTTTTTAAGAAAGAAAAAAATAAGGTAAAGAAAATCTTGGAGACTGGGAAAGGGTATGCATTTTTCTATGTGTGAAATGTAAAGTGTGCACACAGGCTAGAGAAACCTAGAAGGACTCTGGTGGTATACTCACTACACAAGAAAGTAGTCCAAAATAATAAAGATTCCTTATTTCTGAAAGTCTACTCAGAAGAAAGATTTCTACTTGGGCGATTTTTATCCTTGGCTGTGTCACATCTATAAAGCCTGGAAAGGCAATGCTAAAAGCCAAAGCTTACTGTGTGTCAGTAGCTTGTCTCCTGTTTCAAAAAGGGCTCTTGGCTACCACAAGGACAGACCATTTGCTCTCATTTGAGGAGATCTCAGCTCATCTCTTTATGGTCTCCTGGAAGACTAAAGTCTTAATGATTCTTTCCATGAGTCTCAGGAGATGGCTTTCTAACGTGAATTCAGTGGTACAAAGCCTGGACTCAGAGGAAACACCACCACAGAGTGGCCAGAAATAGATGTCATTTCTAGAAGTCTCTGTTCCTTCCAGCTTGGGGAAAAAAAAAAAATCTGTTGGCAGAGAATAATGCAGTAAGATGGTTTTCTTAGTTTTGGGGAGTGGGATGGGGTTGCAATACATCACAGCGAAATTGACCAATCAATCTTCCATGCCTTTAAGGAAGGGAAACAAAATCCTAAAATTTTATTCCCAATTACCAACTGTCTGAGCACCACATTTCTCCCATCAAGATGCAATCTACACTTAGTTTGTCACTCAATGGTCCAGGTCAATGTACTTACTCTGTTACTGAAGTTTACTGATCTTTTTCCTTCTGTGTAAATAAAAGTCCACAGCTGCTCATGTTAAGAGGCTAGCAGGACAACAGAAGGGTTTCCCTGAAGAGAAGTTAGATTACTTTAAATGCAAATAGAATCACCAAAGCCTAAAAGAAAAGCATGTTTAGAAATATACAAGGATACCCTTTGCTTGCCACATAACTGAAAAGGTGCTACCAGCATTTAGTATAAAGGAACAGAAAGGTAATGTCCTATGAGATACAGACACTGCCACACATCCAACATGGCAACAGCATCTACACTAAGAATCATGAAAGCAAGGCACAGTGGCTCACACCTATAATCCTAGCACATAGAAGGCAGATACAGGACGATTGTTACAAGTTCAAAGTCAATCTGAGCTATACAATGAGTTCATTATCAACCTGGGCAAAGAAAGAGATTGTTTCAAAATCAGAGCAACCACAATAAAAGAATCATTATGGACAGTAGTAGATCATACTTTTCCTGGCTTTGTCTTATATTCTCCTAAAAAGGTATAACATTCATTCACTGGGAAATATAATGCAAAACAGTAAACACTGAAAAGGATGTTTCCTTCTATACCTACTCTGTCCCAAAGCTCTGAATGCTGAAGACAATTATTTTCTTATATGTCTTAGAAATACCATATGTATCTAGAACAGAAATAGACAAACATCTGTATCTCTTTCCCTCCTTCTCTCTGTGTGTGTTTTTAATTGCACAGTGTGTCTTGGAGAGTTTTCCAAATATTACATTACAAATCTGCCTCTTCTTTCTACTGGCTACATAAGCATTCAAATGGCTATGCTTTTGTGTGTTCAACTATTCCCATTTTGATGGTTATTGCAAATTTTTTTCTCTATTCTCAATGCTGTAATGTAAGAACATTTGCAGAATAAAGTCTTGAAAGGGAGTCCATAAATGTGTATATATTTTAATTGCATTTATTTATTTACTTATGTAGATGTGCATACGTGTATATACATGTTCATTTCGTGTGTGTGTGTGTGTGTGTGAATATTGGTATAATGGAATGTGGGTAGGTGTATGGAGGTCAGAACATTTTTGGGTGTTAGTCCTTACCATCTACCTTGCTTGAGACAGCGTCTTTTTTGTTACCTCCCTCTTTGATCTGTACATCAGCCTGGCTGGCCCAAGAGCTTTTGGAAATTCTTCTGCCTCCATTTTCCATCTTGCTGTAGAACACTGGCAAAAGGTATACATTATTGCTCCCAGCTTTATGTGGGTTTAGGAATTAAAACTCAGGTTGTCATAGTTGCACAGCAAGTATTTTTCCCACTGAACCATCTCCCCAATCCTATTTTTTTATTTTTTAAGGCAGGGTTCATGAAGCCCAGGCTGGCCTAAAACTTATTCTGAATCCTCTTGAGTAGTAAGATTATAGACCTCTGCCATTATGCCCAGCTTATGTGGTATAAGGTATTGAATCCATTGTTCCATGCATGTTAGGCAAACATTCTAACAACTGGGTTATATTTCTAGACCCCTGCATTATCTCTGAATATTCTATAATACAGAAGTAATTTTCTAAGTGCTTCTCAAGCCCAAAGCTATTAATAACATACATTCAAAACAACGCTATTAAATATCCAACTTGAACTTTTACATAGGTGCTTCTTGCAGAAGTAGGGCGCTCACATTCCATACATTTGGTTAAAAGAAATATGAAGTGAAGTGCCCTTCTGTTTTTCTAACCTTTTTCATATTTCCCATGAGCAACCTTCATCCCCAAAGGGGCTAAAATTTGCCTATATTTTGTCAAACAGGTCAGTTTTTATTTCCACCAAGGAATAAATATTAAACTCAGCTGAATTATGCATGAGTTTATGTAATATGATCACACACCTTCAGAACTTTCATTCTCACAACTTATTTTGGTGTTTCTGAATAGGTCTAACAAGGGACTTGTTCTTCATATAGTTAAACTGTTGGCATGTGTCCCAGCATGGAAATTTGTAATGTTTCAATACACCCATATATTTGCAAGGATATATGTATGTGCTGGGAAGTTCTCTTATACATTTTTTTTTCCTACTTGGCCTGGAGTTTCATCCACATCAAAATTTCAGAGCATCTGCCTCCACGAAATGGTCAGAATATTCAGGACAGGAAAAAAAAAAGTCTGATTTACAATTTATAAGTTTTCCATCTTCCTCGAGGGATGACCATAAAACTACCTAGACTAATGAGGAAAAGCAGATCCCCTTTCACTGAAGCTTCAGAAGTATTCTAAAACTGAACAGACCATTGTGAATGCACTTCATGCTTTCTTATTGCCTGAAGTTTGTGAACAGGTTGCTTCATTCGTATAGCATTAGAGTTCTTCTTTCCTCATTACAATCCCCAGTCACCACTTTTTTCAGTTGGTCCCATCAAGCATAGATGCTGCCTGCTCTTATAACAAGAGATCTCTCATAGACACACAATATTAATTGACTAGAAATGTAAAGTCCTTCAACATGCAAACCTAAGCCCCAGGCCTATGCTTTTTCCAGAAAAATGATAAGAAATCAAC
This sequence comes from Meriones unguiculatus, assembly GCF_030254825.1. NCBI lineage: Eukaryota > Metazoa > Chordata > Mammalia > Rodentia > Muridae > Meriones > Meriones unguiculatus. Next base: position 77,194,380 of record NC_083365.1, read on the forward strand.
ACTTTTATCAATCAACTTCCAAAATTAGAGAAAATACATGGATTATATATACATTTTCATTCTTAATTATCCACTGTATAAGAGCTTGGTTAACATGACTAAACTAGACCATTGCTGCTAAGCCAGCAGACATCTTAACAGTGTAACTGGGGAGGGGCTTAAGAGCAGATAAACAAAGCTCAGATTTCATTTCCAATTAAATACAGCAGATACTAATGAGTTTTCAAAGACCAAAAAGCAAACTATTAGTCCTGAATGTCACTTATTTTGGAGTACACTAACTACTTCCTTTTGGTACAATGGTATCAAGTAATATAGCAAGACTCTCTAATTTTCAATTTTATCTCCTTTCTATGGCATAAGAAACTACTCTAGAAACACTCAAAAGTATTAACACAAGTAGAAAAATATCAAAATGCTAACAAAGATCTTGAAGGATCCCATTTTCTTCTTCTTTGATTTTTTTTTTGAGATTTACCTGTCACAATAGCCTTGCTTATTATTTTCTTTCATAGTTCTTTTCTCAATTTGTTTTTTTTTTTTATTCTTTTTTATTTTACTTATTTGTTTGTTTGTTGTTTTGAGACAGGGTTTCTCTGTGTAGCCCTGGATATCCTGGAACTCGCTCTGTAGACCAGGCTGGCTGCAAAATCACAGAGATCTGGCTGCCTCAGCAGTGCTGGGATTAAAAGTGTGTACCACCACCCCCAGCTTATTTTTTAATCTTAAAAATAAGATAATTTTAAAAGTAAGTTCTTATCTGTTACTCATCTTCCTTAAAAAAAGTAAGCTCCATGAAGGTAGAGACTCCATTTGTCTCATTCAAACTTTCTCCAACCTAACAAACAGTTCATCCACTTCACACAAGCTCCAGTCATCCAGAAAGAGGGAAACTTAACTGAGGGATTTATCCTGGAGGGACAATCCATCAGACTGCCTGCAGGCAAGCTGGTAGGGGCATTTTCTTGATTTGATGATTGATATGGAAGGGCCGAGCCTGCTATGAATGGTGCCTGCCCTAGGCAGGTGGTCTTGGGTGGTATAAGAAAGTAAGCCGTGGAAAGCAAGCCAGTATCTTTCCTCTGTCGTTCCACCTCAGCTCTTGCTTGAGTTTCTTCCCTGATTCCCTCAGTGATCAAATGTGATCTGGATGCACACCACATAAACCCTTTCTTACCCAAGTTGCTTTGGCCATGGTATTTTACCACAACAACAAAGTAACCTAATTAAGACACTAACTCAGTAAAGGTGAATTGTCTACTAAAATGGTGAGGATATGAAGGGTTCTCTGCAGGGACAAACAACCCCTAAATTTCAGTGGCAAACACAACAGAAGCTCATTTCTTTTTATGCTTACATGGGTAGGGAGTAGGGTCTCTGTTCATCACTATAGTTTAAGGGCCAGAACTAACAGAGGCTCTATCTGGTTACAAACATTCACAATACCAAAGCAAGAAAATAGAGCACTGAGCTGTTTCATCCTGAAAATTGCTTCTACTTAGCCATGTTAGGTTTAACCATATTTTGTGTTAAGAATAAGCCACAGCCACTAATAACTTCAAAGAGAAATTGAGAAGTTGAAGCGAATGAGCATTGGAAGCCTGAAGAGACTTAAACAGAAAATCTATTAATAGAACCATGCCATTGAAAATGTTTCATTTGGTCCATTCCTGTTTCTAGGCAAAGTTGAAGTTGCAATTACAAAAATAAACAAATAACAGAGAGGGCCTTTCAAAAAGAAAATATATCTAAATTGCCCAGTCAAGAGAAGACATCTGTATTCATCATGCCACTTAATTTAGGAACAAAGCAAATGATTAAAGTGTACTCTACACTAGTGCTCCTGGCAACTAAAACCCTAGAAAAGAAACAACTGTAGGGAAAATGTGTAACCATATGATGCCAGACTTTTAGGCAACCTGAGAAATTCAGTTCACTGAAATAACACCATACATTTATTTATTTTAACCTAACATATAAACAAAAACAGTAAACAGGTTGCATCACATTTGCCCACTACAATACAACCACCTATTATTACCACAGAAGGCCTACAGCATATGACTCACACTTGATGCTTTCTCTACAATACCTTTAACAGTATTTCCTGCAGATAGAAAACAAGTGAGATTTAATTCTTGTTTGAGGAGGATTCTTTGTTTCTTTCATCTTTCTTTCTCCTCCATCATTCAGTCTCTTACACTGAGATAACCTCCAGTCACACAACTCTTTCTCTAAATGAATTCCCAAGTTGCTATGGTAACCAACATCTTCCTCCAATACTGTCAATATGTTTCCCTCCCCTACAGGCAGACTTCTTGGTATACTGCCAGAAGGAAACACCAATCTCCTAGCACCTGCTTATTCCTCAGACCTATAAATGAAGACTTTTAGAAGACTCTGCTAATAACCAAAGCAGCTATCTGAAAAAAAAAAAAAAACAACTTTGTACCTACTATCTCATTTAATAATTAAAAACAAAAAACTACCTGATAGCTATCATTTGTCGTCCTCTCCCCCCCCCCACCTCACAAGTCAGGGTTTCTCTGTGTAGCCTTGGTTGTTCTAGACTTGCTTTGTCCACCAGGCTGGCCTTGAACTCACAGACGTCCCCCTGCCTCTGCCTCCCTGAGTGCTGGGATCAAAGGTATATGCTGCCACGCCTGCCCATTCAGCTTATTTTTAAAAACAGATAAAATAACTCTAAATCAAAGGTCAGACAACTTGGTCAAGTAACAGAAACAGGATTTGAAATTTCTTAGACCACAGTCTCTAAGATGCTTTAGGTATCTTCTTTCAGCATAAGACTTTGCCCAGATTAAAGAAGTAAACTACAGATCTTGTTCATTAGTCTAGCTCTGCTCCTTTTTCCAAAAGGGTATTATATACTTCAAGACATTAGCATGCTTTTATATCAACACACACTGCTCTTAATCTAATGGCATTTTAGACATGTTGTTAATGATGACAGAAGGCTGAACACTAAACAAGAAAAGCATTTTTCTCCTGTTCTTTATCTCCAAGGGCCTTCATGGAGAACAAGATAATGTGTGCTAAGTGTTCATTACACAGAATGAAGGTACAAGATCAATAATATACCACAGGTGTTGAGGTATCCACACTATGACTGGGTATCAAGAAAGGTCCACAAGGGTTGAATTGCAGCCAAATCCCCTGGATTATCTTCAAGGGCCCATTCAAAGCTTGCACTCAGCCCTCATTGGACCCAGATCCTCACTATCAACCCCTAAACACAAATCCAGAAACACAAAGTAGGTACCATACTCACTTCTTCACTGATCAACCTCTCCCCAACTCCCAACACAGGGATATTTTATATTACCTTGTAAACAAGAGTGAAACATTCAGGATCCCACAGTTATTTTTCCCAGTCTGCCTTTTCTAGTCATGTACGTGGCAGAAACTGATACTCCCTTGGTCAGAAGCGATTTGTGAACCTAGTCTGCCTCCCTCTTTTCCCATCAAAAACTTACTCACTGTGTAGTAGAAGGGGAGTATTCTAAAGAAAACAATTAGCAAGTCACCTAGCATTGCCACCCACTCCACAGAAGCACACAAACAAGAAAATTAGTCCAATTTGGTGTCTATAATAAACAGGCCACTTTAACCATCAGAGCTCTAGAGTTCAGTTCAGGATGACTAATTCCAAGTACTAATGGCTACAGTGACCTCATTCCCTATTTTATTGCTATGTGCTGAAATTCAAAGGCACTCCTTTCCCACCCCATCTTCCCTTGCATGCTTCTGCACATCAATCCATTGAGAATCTCAAGTGTAATTTATCTCATTCACTCTCACCCTGTTATGCTCTACAGCTGCCATGGCAGTAATAGTAGTGATCAGTGATTCAGACTTATTGAGAAACCTTAAGTAGGTTTCATTATTAAAATTTCCAAAGGTTTTATTATTAAAACAAGCTAAGGCAGCCCAGAAGGCCTCCATTGAGCAGTCATTCTAATGATTCTAAAGACTAGTTCAGCAATGGCCATCCATACAATAGAACAGTATGTAACTCTATAAAAAATGATACATGACCACCTTATCTGTATCAACACAGAAAAATTACCCAAGATATAATGGCAAAGACTAAAGGCATTCACCTAAATGAGAACAATCCAGGCCACTTCACCTATCAAGGTCCTAGTACTGTATTAAACAGACTGTATACTGTACTGCCATTTGTGTAAAACAGAGGAAGAAAAAGAGCATATATTCACTCTTGCTTATATTTACATAAATTAATCCCAGATAAGACAGATAAGAAACCTGGGTAGGTGTCACCACAGTGGCTTAGAATGAGTTGGAAAATACTATTTCTTGACCAAAAGAAACCCCTTCCAAATATTTTTCATGTTTTTAATTTACCTTAATATTTAATTCACCTGGAGAGATGGGAGTGGCACAGGAAGCAGAGTCTCTACAACCCTGAGGCCAAATGATGAAGCACATCTGTGCCTGTTAGAAGCCACCAACTTTAGGCCAGAAATGATTTTTATCAGAGGAAGAGCAGACTATGAATAAAATAAATATGGTTTACAATAAAATATATATGGTCGACTACAATAGTGGTGAAGTACAGCTCAGTGGCAAAACATTGCCTAGAATATACGAAGCCCTAGATTTCAATCCAGTACAAAAGGAAATTAACGGGGCTGGGAAGACAGGGTAGAGTGAGATCCTTCTCTATTCCCTTTGCAGTTCTCATTTTATTCCTGGGTTTTTGTAATAGACTTTTAATGTGAAGGAATTTATATCTAAGTCTCTGATGAGATCTATCTTAAGACTACTTTCAACACAAGTGTGATTTTTGAGTCACCCCCAGACCAGAAGAAAAAAGAAAAAGGGCACCTGCTGTTTAAATTACTAGCCTTGTAGGTTAAGAGAAATACCATCAAAATTAATAAAATTAAGCTATCTGTCTAAGACTAGTATCAGAGAATTCTTGTTCCAGCACCAAAGACAACTATACCCTCCTACCTAGCCATAGATAAAGGCAGACATGAATCAACTGCATAGTTACAAGGTCACACATGCTCCACTGTCAGCAGGAGTTGAGATGAAAGAAGTCCCATAACTGCCCCAGCCAAGTGAAAGTACCAGAGGCTGAAGAAATGGCTCAGCAGTTAAGAGAGCGTGCTGCTTTCAAAGGACCCTAGTTGGGTCCTCGGCACCCATGCCTATTGGCTATAACTCCAGCTCCAGGGAATCTAATGCCCTCTATGGGACTCCATAGCACTGGCATACACGAACACATGCACAGACAGACAGACACATACACATACACACACACACACACACACACACACACGATATACATTGTGAGAGACAGAGAGAGAGAAAAGAGAGCACATATCAGCATAAGCAAGCCCTCAACACAGACCACCAGGATACAAAAAGATACTCAGTAGTTATAGATGGCCTGTGATATCTGTCCCTGCTTTCTCTGTCCCATACACTCCTTTAGTATGGCCCACATTAGCTGATGACTGAATTCTTGTCATCATCAATCTAAAACTAAAGCCACTATACTCCAGGCCTGACTTCACAATTCCCTTTTGGATGTTTCCACCTAGATATCTCCTGGCCAAATATGAACTTTTCCCTGGCAACACACAGATTCTGTCCTTCCCTTCCTCAGTAAGTGGTTCTTCCATATATCTTGACCAGTGAACCAGAAGGCAAAGAGCATCCTACTACCTACCTTTGCATCTCCCCCATCAAACTTACAATGAGTTGCTTAAGAAAAGGGTAAAGGACAAAAAGAGAAAGTTGTTCACAGGTTGTAGAATATAGTATCCAAGAAAGAAAAACACAAGGAAAATGAAACAAGTTTGAGGAAACTCTAGGGGCTTTAAACTCTACTGTTTTCTCACCTCCTAAAAATACCTTTCCAAGCCTCACTTCCCCAGCATTTTCAATGGCACCGCATTATTTTGTTACTTCCTGCTTCATTCACCATCATTTCATAGGTACAGATCGCAGCTATGAACTGCTTTGGGGACAGGAAAGGTGTAAGATAAGGTTTTGTTATGTGGCTCAGGCTGGCCCCAAACATGCTGCAATCCTCTTGCCTCAGCCTCCCAAGCGCAAGCCTTACACACAGGTGTGTACCACCATGCCCAACTATTCAGGTGCTTTTAAACAGAATAAAAGCAGCATGATCTCTGCTTCCTGGTAGTGTTACATCTAATTATTTCTCACCCACACTGCTCAGATATGCTCTTGTCTTCTACCTCTCATTCTTTACACTGCACTGAGAGTATCTCCTCAAAATTTAAATTAAATTGCTACAGTAGGGGGTGAACAAGCTTTTCCTACAAAGGTCAAATGATAAATAGTATAGGCATATGGGTCCTACTTTCTCTGTCACTACTATTCAACTCTGCTCTAGTAATGTAAAAACAACCTCACATTATACAGAAGTCAACAAGTGTGACTGTCCCAATACAGCTTATTTACAGAAATATGGACAAAAGGACAGATGGGTCAAATGGACTATCGTCTGTTGATCCCAAGTTAATTAACTACAGTGCTTGTTGCTCCACTGGAAGGAATCCAAACTCCTTCTCACAGCCTAGGAAGCCCTCCAACCTCATCTGACCACCAGCTGCTCCTCTACGTCCACTATGTTTCAGCCACCCTGACCTTTACAGAGCTTACAAACTATGCCACATCCATTCAGTTAGGGTCCCTCACCTACTCTTCTCCCATCATCATCATCCTCTTTCTCAGAGATTAGCTGCCTGAGCCCAGAGAGGCCTTTGCTGATCACCCCAAGACCCAAATGTTCTAACTCCCATGGCTCTATTTAATTTGCTTCAAATTATTTATCATCAACTGAAAAATATCATTTATTTTATACTTATCTGTCTAGCCAAACACCCAAGGGCAGATTTACCCCTACTTCCCAGTATGTAGATCTGTGCTTGACACTTAGCAAGGAGCTCAATCAGTATCTGTTGTCAAAATGTCACTGCCTCCAGCCTCACCCACTTACCCCTACGTGTCATCTCTTGTACCAGTAATCTTTCTAAAACACAAGAGGATTATGTCACTGTTCTGCTTAAAATACTTCAAGGCTTCCCAATGGCTCCAGAACAAAACTACAAAATATGTGGCAGGGCTGCTACATCTTATATGTACCTTCTGGTGCTCTCTTAGTACACTAAGCAAGGACATTTTGAACTAAGCATGTTCATTTTGTTATCTCAAGTACCCAACACAGTACTAAGAGCACTGCCGATGTTCCATGAATGTAGAATAAAATCAAACGACAGGGAAACAACAACCAGCATAATGCTAAGTGTGGCTGTAATAACTTAACAAATACTAAATTTAAAGGCACTGAAGCAAGGTTTTTGCACAGGACCCTTTGGTTTAAGGAAAGGAGGCAAGGAGAAAAGTAATGCAGACTCATCTACTTTGTGTCCTATAAGCAACTCTGGTGAAAGGGCTAGAAAACAAGTTAACAGTTGGTCCCAAATGCAATTTAAAGATTCTTCAAGGATGCCAAATGTTCATATTCTCCCTGTTATCTATTAGCAAAGAAAACCTAACTTTTGTGGTTAAGATAAGCCAAGAGATTCAGCTAAGTTCTTCAGAACTACCTGACTAGTAGAATGGAAATTATTGCTTTTAGAAGAATTTCTATTAGCCCTTTGTAAGACCAAGGGATTTTCACCTAATTGGGTCTGATGGTTATAAGAATAGTCTCTATTGGGAATACAGACTATCAAATTGTCCAGCTAGTTAAGGAAAAAGGAAATGTATTTCTCAAACTCAAAGGAAAATGAAAAAAAAAAAGGGGGCCAACTTAGAAAGTCATTGTTCTTTTTTTCAGGTGGAAAATTGAATCCTAGAGTCATCCTGTCATCTTGACATGACCCCCTTACTTAGCATCTAAAAGCTGTGGGTTGGGTGCAGCTAGCTGAGTTCTCTTCTAATGCCACACAGTCTGTTTCAACAAAGCATATGCTAAGCCATCTCCAGACTCCAGAAATGACAGTCTATAAATCATGTGTCTCCTGTTCATTACAATGAAGTGTAAAGTAACTTGGTCTGAATTATCACTCTCTTCTGCTCTGAGTTGTCTGATGTAAATCAGGATAAAGAACTAGAGGAAAGAAACACAAACCAAAGCTACACCTGGGATTTATTTACTAAGTAGTACTCGTCTTTCACCATCGGTTCAGTTACAAAACATAAAAAAGGGGAAAACAAGGCTATGGGGTTTTCTCCTAATGTCCACATATCCTTTAATTTGGATCTCCATGCAGAGAGGTTAAACAGGCTAAATTAAGCAAATGACTAGCCCATTAACAGACTTCTTAGAACTACAATCTACATTCAAGACATTCCCAAGGTCTACCTCAAGAAAACTAATTGATACACCAGTATCTTCCAGACTTAAAACCATGTAAAATTCTTGTCAAGGATCTGTCTGTATCAATATAAGAGCCAAGAAGCAATTATTTAAAGGGCCGCTGCCAAGTCGTTTACAAGACTATCTCCTCATACAACATTTAACAAAATAGCAGCCCATTATCCGTTCCAACACTCCTTTGCCAATGGCTCAGAGGCAGTGCATCTTACTCCCTGACAGAAAAATATCAGAATGGTCGAGTAAACACCATCCTGAATATGCTAAAATATGTGGGTTATATATAAAAAGAAAGAAAAGATGAAGAACTTACCAGACAGACATATGCTATGTCAAAAGCACACTACAACCCTCCACTGCTTCTGCCTAACCCTAGTTGGGCTGAGGCCAAACTGATGAGACAGGCCTAAGGTTCTCACACTGACACGGAAACTAAGAACCCAGGAAGCAGCAGTAGAGCCTTAAAGACCGGATAGGTTCTTAGTGGAGGGAGGGATTAATATAAATGGAACACTGATAGAACCCACAATCAAAAATGGCAGAACTTAACTGATCCAAGGCAGAAGCTGCTTACTAGATCCATCAAACACACGTGGGCTGGAATAACTATTCTAGTCAGAGAAGCTGGCCCCAGTAGGGAGAGTTTGGCAACCCAAGGCATAGCATGCACAGGGCTAGCAAAATTCCATGTGATTAGAACCAGATATGGTAGCACACATGTGTAATCCCAGCACTTGACAAGCGGAGGCATTATGATCAGACGTCATCTTCAACTGCACAGCAAGGCCAAGCCCAGTTAGAGGTACAAAAACAAAACAAAACAAAGCAAAAAACAACTTCATCTCAGAAAAAGAAAGAAAACGGTGTAACTGAGGCAAAAGTGTAAGACTCAACAGACCACAGCTAGAGCTAAAGTACAGGATTCTCATAATGAATCTCTACAAGAAGATAGAAACTAAAGTCCAATGGAACCATGTCAAAAACATGTGGAGTCAAAGGCAGGTATTTTGGAACATAGCTTTAACCCCAGTACTCAGGAGACTGAAGCAGGCAAATTAGAAGTTTGAGGCTAAACAGAACTACATAGCAAAACTGTTTCCAAAAGAAAACATATAGAATCAGGGCTGGAAAGGTAGTTCAGCTGTTAAAAGCACTTGTCTTCTTCTGGCATTCATGGACACCAGGAAATCATGTGTCACACATACATGCAGGTAAAACACTCATACATAAAATAAATCCAAAAGAAAATATTTTCAAAGATAGGGAGTCAACTGGAAAGGATACCTACTAATCTCAGGCACTGTGAGTATCTAAAATAATTAATAAGTAATGCTTACAATGGGTTAACAGCCATGAAATAATAATCTAGGAGCTTGGGTTTAACCCCAACACCCCAACAAACAAAAAAGATATGTAAGTTTACTATACTCAGGGGGAAAAAACATATTGTGCATTAATGGTCACTAACTCATTATTCCAAAAAACTAATTTAAAAGGAAAGAGGGGACAGGATGGGTATTAGATATTTGTCTAGTTATTGAGGGAAGTGGTTTGGAGTAGACTGAAGTAAGCAAGCACAGAGAAAGCTTAAATAACCTGGAATTCCACTTGGTTTGAGCTATGCTCACATTTCTTTTCTAACAGTGTACTTAGCTGCATCTAGTTGCATCTACACCCTCTTCCAAACAATGCAATAGGTCATTCTTACCCTTAGCACTCCTTGGTAACTCTGCTTTTGTTATTAGTTTTCACTAAAACTTGTCCCAGAACATATCTAAGAACTTGAGGTGGGAGGTTGATCCAGCCTGAGTCAGTTTGGAATGACTGGTGCACAGTAAAAAAAAACAAAACAAAAATACTATGTCCTCTAAGTGAATTTTTAAGTAAAATCTTCTATCTAACATTTTATAGTTAGGCTTAATCGACTGTGCCTATTATTAAAAATCTGATGCATCATGGGAAAAAAACACTTCAGTAAAGGCATACACAATCCAAGCTGGTCAATCAAAACAAAAGACTGCCCACATTATGTCCCTTAACAACCAACTCCTCCTGATGGATCCCATAAAAGAAAATTCACAACAGTAACTGATGCTCTTGAGCACACTAGCTTAAGAAGTCCCTTGCTCCTTTGCAGTATACCCTGTAGTCTCTTAATAAAATTTCTTGCTACTTTACAACTTGTGTGTGCTTTGTTGTTGTTGTTGTTTAAATAAGACACCAAGAACCTGGAAATACCTAGTCCTGGAAAGACCCCAAGCAACAAGATGAAATGAAGTCAGCAATAACTGCTTAATCTGACTGTACGTAGGGTATGTGGAATAGCAGAACTATGTTTCTTTTCTGTCTGTAAGTTTAAACCTTTCCTCCCTTGGACTCAGGCAAAAAATCCAAGAATCCTAGTTTCATTTCTGTTGCTGTGATAAAATATCATGACAAAAAGCCACTTAGGAGAGAAAGGATTTATTTAGCTCACAATTTGAGTTTAAAGTCCACCATAGCAGGCAAGTCACAGGAAGAACTTCCCATCCATATCACATCACATCCACAACCAAAAGCACAGAGAAGCAAATGCAAGCATGCCTACTACTCACCTTCTCCAGGACACAAAGTATGTCACCCACAATGGGCTCAATCTTCCCACATCAATCAATTTAATTAAAACAATCCCCACAGGCATGCCCATAATCCAATCCAATGCAGAAGAGCCCTCTCTTTCCCAGATGACTCTAGTTGTGTCAAGTTGACAGTTAACGTTTAGCATCATACCAAGACAGAACCTAAGCCAAGTAACTTAGGATTTAAGGTGTCTATGAACAGAAGAAACTGTGGTATGGAGGTCAATTTCAACCCTCTTGGGCTATCAACTAAGAGGTGTCAAAATTACAGAGGCATCGGGTTGCCTAGTACTTGATTTGGCATTCTAACTCTCTGTGGGCTAGCTTTCTAAAACATTCACATAGACTACTATTCAGGAATAATTAATTTCAGAAATGAAAAAAAAAACTGGTCTTATAAATGGAGACATTATGTAAATTCAATAAAGAGAAGGTAGAAAATTCAAAGGTATGAGAAATGTAACAAGAACTCATGGAGAAATATGGGTAAGTTAAGAAAGGATCTGAGTAGGGTTTAAGAGATAGCTTAGCAGTTAAAGAGTATTGATCCAGCCCGAAGGTCAGTCGAATGAGACCCTAAGAGAGGGGGTGAGAATGGGGTGGAACAAGAGACACAAAGAATGGAGACAAGACAAAATTCTGATCAAGTCTCAGTTTATTGTTCTTTAGAGTAAGAATGGGCAATTTGGGGGAAGGAACTAGTTTCAGTGAAAATCGCAAAGCAGGCCATTCTCAAGCAAAGTCTCAAAGCAGGAGGACAGTTTTCAGGTAAGCGGGAGGTGAGTTCTCATACTATACCTTGCCAAATCTAAACAGGTGAACAAACCTCTACAAAGCTCAAAGCAGCACCTGTGGTCCAGGGATGGAAAATCACTGTACCACGCAAGGTATAATGTGCATCATAGATTCCAAGCAGGCAAGAGTCAAACAGCCATTCTATGGCTCCACACAGAGTGTTAAGTCTGAAATCACCAGATGGAGACCACCACTCACATAATTGGCAAGAGTGTTTTATTTGGAGAAAACCTGCATGCAGGGGTCTAACCATTTTACAAAATGGCAACGGACCCTGGACAAAGACGTGTAGGCCTCTTTATAGAAAACTAGGGTAATTCTAGCAAGGGTTAGGTAATCTAAAACCTCACTGGTGGGTCAACTCCTGACTGGCTTACATCCAGGGGATCGGTGGGCTATATTCCTGTGCCATGAATGTTTTTTTTTTTATTAATTACACTTGATTTACTTTGTATCCCCCCTGTAGTCCCCTCTCTCCTCTCCTCCCAATCCCTCCCTTCCTCCTCCTTCTCCACGTATGCTCTTCCCCAAGTCCACTGGTAGGGGAGGTCTTCCTCTTCTTCCTTCTGATCCTAGTCTGTTAGGTCTCATCAGGAGTGGCTGCATTGTCTTCCTCTGTGGCCTGGTAAGGCTGCTCCCCCCTCAGGGGGAGGTGATCACCACAAGGAGAGCAACAGAACCAAAAAATCTGGGCACGGGGGTCTAGACCAAGTACATATTTTAACTAGCTTTGGTATGGTGGGAATATTAGTTTGCAATTATTTTGTTCTCTTTCCTTTGCACTTCCATTATAATAAAGAAATAGTACTAAATCTTAAAAATAAACATTGGGGTTAGAGAGATGGTTAAGGGGTTAAAAGCACTGGCTGCTCTTGCAAAAGACCCAGATGTGGCTTCTGATACCTGCATGGTAGCTCTCAGACATCACTGACTTCATCTAGGAGCTCTTCGGCCTCCACAGCCACCAAGCACTGCATGGGATATTACACACATGCAGACAAAACATCCTTACACATAAAATAAGTATTTTTGGATAAGTGAACATTACATAAAAGAGGCAAGTCAGGTTCATAGCAGAAAAGGGGTAGGGGCGTTTAGGTATTTGCTGGAGCACCAGGCTGAAGCAGGGTTCTTGTGATGTTTATCACTCTCTGTTCAGTGAGAAGTGGAACAGTAATCTCTGCTACCATCCTCCTTCTTTCCCTACCTCTCCCTTGAGACCAATACTCCCTCTCAGTTCCTCCTAGTTGCTACTCTTACTTGCTACTTTATAGCCTGCCTCTCATGGTTATTTTTGGCCATTATGGTTATAGGTGAAAAAGACAATGGAGGCAACCCTGCAGACCATTCAGGACATCGTGACAGTGGAGGATTTTGATGTGTCTGACTGCTTCCAGTATAGCAATTCCATGGAGTCTGTCAAGTCAACAGTCTCAGAAACATTCATGAGCAAGCCCAGCATTGCTAAGAGGAGAGCTAACCAGCAAGAGACAGAGCAGTTTTATTTCACGGTAAGGATACTCATTGGCCTCACAGGAGCATTAGTAGATACTGTGACACCAAAGGGAGCTTTGGAATTCAAGAGTTTTTGTCAACTGTCTGAAAAGCAAGCTTTAAATACACTAGATTTGAATCTGGCATACTTAGAAACCATCTCTACACTTAAAACAAAAACATCAAGAAGTTATATATGTCAGCTGGAGATCTCAAAGAAAGGGATGCTCCTCATGTTTTAGGGAAAACTTTAATCAGCTAGTAGGCTTTCATTTGAAAGCAGCCCTCTCAGTCACAGGAGATCATGACAAGGGACTTAGTTTCTTGGGGGTTTTTTTTGTTTTGTTTTAGTTTTTAGGGATTTTTATTTTAAAATTCTTTTTTTTAATTTTTAATTATACTTTATTTAGTTTATATCCTCCATCTAGTTCCCTCCCTGCTCCCCTCCCAATCCCTTCCTTCATCCCCCTTCTCCACACACTCCCCTCCCCAAGTCCACTAGTAGGGGAGGGTTTCTTTTTCTTCCTTCTGATCCTAGTCTGTTAGGTCTCATAAGGAGTGGCTGCATTGTCTTCCTCTGTGGCTCAGTAAGGCTGCTCCCCCCTCAGGGGGAGGTGATCAAAAAGCAAGCCAATCAATTCATGTCAGAGACAGTCCCTATTCCCATTACTATGGAACCCACTAGGAGACTGAACTGTCATGGGCTACATCTGTGCAGAGGTTCTGGGTTATCTCCATGCATACTACTTGGTTAGACTATCAGTCTCAGGGAAGACCCATGTGCCCAGATTTTTTGAATCTGTTGCTCCATAAATGTTTTACTACACGATGAGATAAGGCTGCCCAGACAGATGCCCCATCCTGGGATAAGATATTTTCCTATTCTTGTAGTTATTACCAGGCTGTTCCTTGGATAGGGGATTTTATGATCTTGTTCCTGGAATTGGTGAGTGATGTCCTAGTCCCTGGGACTGATGCCTTTTCTTTTAAAGTCAGGCCTGGTCCTAAAATGGAAATAAAATGGAGTCATCCTCTCAAGAGCACTTGCTCTTGCAGAGGAACTGGGTTTCATTCCCAGCACCCACATAGCAGCTCACAATTGTCTCTAACTCTAGCTCCAGGAAATCCCACTCCTTTTTCAAGCTTCTTTGGGTACCAGGTACATAAACATACACAAAAGCAAAAACACCCATAAAAATAATGATGAAAGTAAAAAAAAACAACAAACAAAGAATAATAATAACAACAACAACACCCAATCATGGTCTAAACTACTGTCCTGGTTAGTTTTTTGTCAACAAAAGTTAAAGTTACTTGAGAAGAGGAAACCTCAACTAAGAAAATGTCCCCACCAAACTGGTCAGTGGGCAAATTGATGGTGTATTTTCTTAATTAGTGATCAATGGGGAGGGTCCGGCCCATTGGTGGTGGTAACATGGGCAGGTGGTCCTGAATGGTTTAAGAAAGCAGAATTGAGCAAACCATGAAGAACAAGCTACTACACAGTATTCTTCCATGGCCTCTGCTTCTGTTTCTACCTCCAGGTTCCTGCCTTGAGTTTTTGCATTGAGTCTCCATTCCTCCCCGTTCCCCCCCACTCCCACTGATGGAATATCACCTGAAAGTTTTAAGATGAAACACATTTCCTCCCTACATTGCTTTTGGTCATGGTGTTTTACCACAGTAATTAAAACCCTAACTAATACAACTACACCAACAAAGGACTCCAGTTCATCTCCATTCACATCCCAGGAGCCACACGCAGTACCACAAAAGGTAGCAATTGTAGACAAAGTTCTCAACAGACCATCTATGAGGATCGGAACTCATATCAAAAGCTCAGTCTAGCCCCTCTCTAACTGCTACTCAAGTAGCAAGTTAGGAAAGCAACCAGAAGGCTTGCATTCTAAGACACCACTGCCAGACTTCAGCAGTAAAGAGTAATCCACTGAAATCAATGCTGGTTACCAAGAAGTTGTATAGGTACAATGAATGGAGGAAAAGCATTCACCACTTTCAAATGCAGAATCCACACACTTCTGGAGGTTATGAGGCTCCAAATGCAGGTTGCCTCCTTCCATCCTCTCAAAGATAAATGAGCAGACAAGCTGGCCAGAAAAACTACTTAGGGCATTACTCTTTTTAAAAAAACTTTATAGGGTCAGAGGGGAATGGCTCTCTAGGCAATGTGTATTCCCTGCAGATTCTGAGAATGATGTAAGAATCCCTTTCCAGATGTGTTTAACACTTGTGGTCATTTGTGTTTCTATCACTGGGGGACACTGTTTGGCTCTTTTAATTCATCCTAATTCAGGTCATCATTAGCAAAGATTGTCATCCATCTGTACCTACTCACAGAATCTTAAACAGACCTTGTCATCTGTTCTTCCAAAACAAAATTGTCAAAGAAAATGACAGGGAGAAAAGGAGAGGAAGGCAGGAAGTGAAAAAGGAGAGAAGGAGAAAGGAAGAGAAAAAGATGGGGAGAGAGGGAGAAGAAGAGAGAAAGAGGCTGAGGGAGAGAAAGATCAGTCAGTCTACTACTGAAAAAGCAAAAAGTGGAACAAGAAGAATAATTAGGAAAGTAATATGCAGGCTCAGTTTTATTTCCAGAGCTGGGTTAATATCCATTTGCTTATGTCTAAATGAAACTTCCAATTAAAAACACTATTGAAAAAAAGAAAAGAAGGTGCGGGGGAGAAGAAGGGAAAAGCAGGCCTAAAATCTAAAACGTGTTAATACAGAAAATAAGACTTGGTAAGGATTTAACTGCCTCATTATTAAATAATGTAACTCCTGGTTCCTAATTTTATGAGTTTTGTTTTACTTGGTATCCTAAGGCATAGTCTTAAATCTTTCTACTCTTTATTCTGGCCACCTAATATTAACACACACACACACACAAAACAAAACACTAAGTTAAAATGAACTTTGTAACCAAAGCAAAATGAAACTCAGGAGATGGCATAGCTACAATACTCAGAACATTTCCCCTTTACTTGTCCCAAAACATCTATCTGAAAGTCAGCATCACAAATGGACATCAAACCTCGACTGAAAATGTGTGGATAAACAAGTCAAGTTCAGAAACTTTGCTTGGATAAAACTGATGTAGTAGAGGCGTGGGGTTTTTGTATGATTCATAATATAAGAGGTTACAGGGAGAATTAAAAATAGTTTTTCTTTCATGAATGATCAAATTAGGGTATCCTGTATCACAAACTGGTAACAAGATGTTAAATAAGCCTGTCTTTTTGTTAATGACACCCCAGGTACATTTTGGTCAATTTACAAACATCTTCCCACCAATATTTGCTTTTTTTTTTTCTTTTTAAACAGTCCTTGTTCACATCATCTTTTTAAACAAAAGACCTTACATGATTACAAAAAGAATGGAGACAAGCCAGCTTCAAGACACTGGCTACATGGGGAAAAATGATTGTCCAAAGAGATGGTTCTATAGTTCTCTGACAACCCCACAATAAGCTAGCTATACATAAATGCCTGAAATAATTAACTTTATCAAGAAAATGAACAGTTGGCAAAAATCAAGGCTTCTAGCCCAAAGGGCTGGCTTGCAGCTGGTCTGGCCAGCCATCAAAAAATCTGAATTTAAGTGGCAGACACATTCACTGTGGCCTGTAACAAAACAAACGGGGTGTCAAAAGCTCAGGATTTTGGTTTCCTTTACACCCTACACATCACCTGCAAATAAAAAGAGAAAGCATGCTTTGATGTTCATGGCACATCTTGTTAGCTACTATTCTCAACAGTCAGTCTTTGGGATTTTTCACATATTACTAAGCCATTCCTATCTATGGTAACGTGCAGAGAAAGACTTCTGCTTAGAGTCTGGAGAAAAAAGTGTCCAATCTCAAAGTTCATGGACTCCTTTCACCAAGGAAACACATGTAAGAAAGACTACAGAATCAGATGTCAGACACCTAATTCTAGACTCACCTTCAGCCAGCTCAATGACTTTGGACAATTCACCTATCTTCTCAGGACTATTATTCTCACATATACAGTGAGAGAGAAAAAGATCAAGTGGTCTCCCAGTTCCTTTCTAATCCATTTTTTGACTTTTCGATTAATGAGTGATACTACCAAAGCTAAAACTGGGACTTAAACACCTTTCACATTACGAACAATCCTATTCTAAACAAATAAGACTATTCTGCTCATATCCTCTCCAAACCATGTGCTCCAACATTGGTCCAAGACACTTTTTCTACAGAGGACACTGATCAATAATAGGATGATTTACAATCAACAAATACCAAGCACTTTGTAAGCACTAAGGATAAAGGAGAACAAACCATTCAAAATCCTTTTCCCATAGTATAGTGAAAAAGAAGTGATTTGAAATTAATCAAGTAGAAAATACCAGTTAGTGCATTTTCTAGAGAGCTATCACGAAGGGTCTGTTAAAAAGGTAACTTTCAAACACAGAGTCAAGACAGCAGAGAAATGAGCTATGAAGATACTCATTTCTAGAAAGGAGAAGCATCAGGGTCTTAAGACAGGGTTCTGTCAAGCTTTCTTGGCATATTAAGGAAAACAACATGAGTCTAGTATTGTGAAATAGAGTGTAAGGTGAAAGGTGAAGAGTAATGGAAAGCAAAATCGCACAGGAAGAAGAGGAAGGATCTTGTGATGCAAAACCAGAGGTAAGTATGAATAGAGAATGAGGGTCTGAATTCCATTTTTAGATCTATTTATTTTTATGTGTATGAGTGTTTGCCTTCATGCATGTATGTACACCATATGTGTGGTTGGTGTCCTCAGGAATCAAAAGGAGTCAAATCACCTGGAACTGAAATACAGATGACTGTGAGCCCAAGTTCTCCACAAGAACAGCAAGTGCTCTTAACAGTTAAACCATCTATCCAGCTCCCTGAATTCCATTCATAAAGGATTTACTTGAGCTGTTTTATTGAAAGTAGATGGGAGGGACAATAAGAGAAGAAGATCAGCTAGGAGTCTACTGAGACAATTCAGCGAAAGGTGAGAGTTCTGGGCCTTTATTAGCAGCAATGAGGAGTGGTGAGTCAGACTCTGGGATATCTGCTGAAGTACAAGACAGTGAGTGTAGCACAGGATATAAAACAATTCTACTGCAGAATCTAAAGCACTTAAAGGACACCAGATTCAAACATCCACTATGAAGGAATTATCCGTAACAACATGGTACCTGGCACCAAAAAAGGTATCCAGTGTTAAAAGAATGAAGATGAAACTGAATGCACCATATATCAAAGAGATTTGCAGTCATCAGCAGATCAAAAACTATAAAGCAGTAAATCATATTTCATTAAGTAATGATCCCCTCCTATAGACAAATGAATTTTTTGTAAAAATTTTTCCTACGTAACATATTTCATGCTATTAAGTATTAAAACTTCCAGAATTTTTTATAGTATATAGCTGAGAATGTAAACAACTCAGCTATTTCCTCAGGAGACCACATGTATTCATACTGTGAAGTATGAATTTCACAGTACCTTAATACCTCTTGCCTAAAACACAAAAATAAATATTTCATGAGAAAGTTCATATTTCAATAACTACTAAGTCATCAAGGCAGCTTAAAAGTATGCTTGTGAATAATATTATTACAATAAACAACTAATAACAAAAGCCAAATCTGTACCATTTCTATAGAGAAGGCCAATGATGATTCTAGAATGTGTTCCACTTCTCTATTGTGTTGAAAACAGAAATTCTACATTGGCACCCTAAAGCACTGCTCAGAGAGGCAACAGCTCTCAGCCTCAGGAGCTCTTCTGTCAAGATAAATCTTTGCATTGTCAAAGTTTTCAACTCACAGAGACTGAGAATATATAAAGTATGTGATCAGAAAAGTTACCATATGGGAGAAATAACAGTAACGGCATGTTAGAAACTGCATTGTGGCAGCAATTTTCTGAGCTAGGTCACTGACCATCTTGGGGGCTAAAATAAAACCCAACATTAATCAGGCATTAAATGTGAACATCTTTCCAAAAGAGAAAAAGGAAGAAGAAAGATATGACAGATAAGTAAGTAACTGGGCACAAATTATATTGTAAGGGAAGCTGCAACACCTAGGAGAGCAGTCCTATACACATTCATCACCTGAATTGCAAATCATTTGATGTGACCCTGGACTAAATATCTAACTTCGTGTCTCTGCCTCCCACCTGTGCCTGACTTCTCCTACTCACTACAGTTACTTCAGCCTTCTCCTATCTTAACAGGGATATTATGCAGCTGAGATCATATCTCTGTAAGTTCCAAAGGTTCCCTGGAGAAAGGCATTCCAAAAACAGAGGTTCTAGACTTTAGGGGGATAAGTAAAAATCAAGATGCTCCTGGAAACTCCCGCCCCATTTCCTGTGGTATGGAGGCTTTCTTTCCCCATATTCATTTGGCTTCCGAACTGAACAATCAAACATGCTAGCATAGCTTACCATCTTTATAGAGACTGTCAGGAGTTCTAGATATAAATGAAATAACTATATTCCGGTGTTTTATAAACATTTAGTGATGCTCTTAAATCATGAGTATCCTTACTGAAATGACCGTACTGTTACCTGTCAAGAGAGAAGGCATTGTGCAGTATGCAGTAGTACAAAGCCCATGATCATTACCCCCTGGGCAAATTCTGGACCTCAGTTTCCACATTTATTATTGGTTTTACAATACTAAAGAAGATAACAGGTGAAATACCGGTGGCCTGGGCCTAGGCTCAGTAAAGAAACAAAATACATGCTAAAGAGTTCTCCTTTTCAGGATGCTCCTTGACAAGTAGTAAATGATGTTAATATTTCAGTCACAGATCCAAGGACACATAAAACAGCAAAGGTTTACCCTTTATTTCTGAGTCATGAGTTTACTCTGATTAGAGCAGAGTAAACAGACCAAATTTTAATTAGGACTATAACATGGGATGTCCCAGGTAACCCAGGCTCATAAACTCCAAACAATTAAGAGACTGGTTTCTAATGGTCTCCTACATGCCAGTCTAGTCAATGACACAAGCAAACTGTCCTTTGTCCTAGACTCTCAAAGAACTCTAGTAGCCAGGCACACATGACTCCAGTGGGATGTGGGGTCAAAGGCTTTCTTTCTATTCTGACCATTCTAATCTAAGAATAGAACTCCCAAGCATAGGGCAAAGAGACTCACAGGAACTGTGTTCATCTACTAGACACATTATTTAAAGCACGTGGTCAGAAAGGCTCCCTGTGAGGTATAGGAAGAACGGAGTATGTTTTTAATATAATACTTTATACAATTTTTAAATATGCTACAAGTTGCACAGACCAAATGTGGATCTTGAGATGCACATCTGTCCTCACTAGCTCTAATCTCTCACTTGGCTTCCAATCAGCCATTGCACAAGGAATGTCAACCTCACTTTAAGAACAGAAAGTAGAAAGTGTGGAGGGACAGAACAGGTATGTATACTTTCCACCTAGAGACAGAAACAACTAAAGTTCACTGTGAGCCTTTGTGTCCTAGGCTCTTTTTACCTTATAGTTACTTTGTTCACATTTTACAATAAGAACATGGAGGTTTCAGAAGAGTAAGCAGTTTAATCTCCCAATTTACATAGAATAGCCAAAATGTGAACTTAAATCTCCATTGTTAGAGCTTGTTTAGATGAGGTTTGGGCTGTAGTTATATATAATGTTTTCTTTCTTGGTTCCTTTCTGCTAATCTAAGAAAGTAAGGAACAATTTCAAAACACACACACATACACATACACACACTTTAAATATTAAATCAACTGCTTTTTACTGATGTCCTCAATTTGTCAAGCAAAGAGAATTAAGTAGCCCAAGATTATCAGCAGAGTCTTTATGGACAGAAACCAGACCATAATTCTAATTAGCTAAATAGACAGATCTCACATCAAAAAATCTTTCTAGGTGTGATTGGGAGGGGATGGGGAAGGGGGCTACAGCTGGGATACAAAGTGAATAAACTGTAATTAATAAAATTAAAAAGTAAAAATAATAAAAACAAAGTGTGGGACCTATAAAAAATTAACTAAAATAAAAAAATTAACTCAAAAAAATCTTTCTAGAAAAGATGGAAGACCTTGAGCCTTTATCTCATCATTTCTGTCCTAAAACCCTCACACTTCATACAGTTTCATATACAGTCATTCCCTAGGATACACCATAATATGGTATTAATGTATGTGGAAGGGTGATTCCAGAATAGAATTAGATACCAAAATCCAAGAATACTCAAGCCTCAAATAAATAGTATACTTACATATAATCTGCCATATTCTGATGTACACTTTTGAAATACAAATTCCTTTTTTGCATTTAAAATCTTATTTATTAGTAATGTGTGTGTAAGTGCTTAAGAGTGTGAATGTTAGCATGGGGACACAAATGCCAACTGTGTGGAGTTGCTTCTATCATTTCATTTTTACATGGGCTCTAGGGAGCGAGCTCAGGTTGTCAGGCATCAGGACAAGTACTTTTACCCACTGAGCCATGTCACTGGTCTTCTCATAGGCTTTCAATAATCTCTCAATTACTTATAATACGTACTACAATATAAGTGATATATAAATCATTGATGCACTGTATTGTTTATGGAATAGCAGCAAGACAAAAGTTTGGACATGTTTAAGATGGACTCAATTAGCATAAATAAAACTATTTAGAATACTAGGTAAACAATGCTCAAGATTAATGTTACAGAGACAGGTTGTGCAAAACAGCAGGAATAGGAGACGCTGTAACTTTAGTCACCTGAACTCAGTGCACAACAAATTATAGTTTTGATTTTTGAAGTTTTCTGGAAATTTTGCCTTTTGTGGAAGAAAGATAGTCTTGTATGTAGCCTAAGTTTTCCCATTTGTGGTCCTTCTGTCTCTCTTCTTAGTGATGGGACTTTCCCACTTATCTTTTTATGTGTGGTTGGCTGAATATGCATATATGGTTATGAAAAGCAGATCTGAATCTATACCAGTGACTGGCCTGGTACCTTGCAGTTACTAACCCAAAGGCAAGTTCTTAAGACTGGATGAATAGGAAGGTTTTGCTTTGTAAAGACACTTCCTTTCATTCAACTCCAATCTAGAACACTTCAAAAATAACAGCTGTGAGCTTTAACACACTCACCGAAACTAATAATTTGGCAGATTAGGGCAAGATCAATTCTCTAGCCTTCTTCCTTCCAAATGTATTACAGAAAGTTATCTACACTGGAATCCTTGCCATCTCTCAAATCAAGGCTAGCAGTGTGAAGACAGGGGAAGAGCAAGAAAAATTTAGTAACAATACTAAACCAGAAAATCTAAGTGTGACATAGTCTAAATCAAAGCATGTTCTTGTAACCATTTGGAAATTATTTTTTCCTGAGTACTATAGTCTTCATTTAACTCAGGTCTGGGACCTATAGGTGCTCCTCATAGTGACTTGCACAGATATTTTATAGCTTACAGTTTGTTGCTGCTGCTGTTTTGTGGTACTGGTGATTAACTCGAGTCTTAGATATGCTACGTAAGTTCTCCACTACTGAACAACCTCTACAGCCCATTCTGTTATTTTTATTTATTTTTATATTTTAAGACAAAAATCTCACTAGATTTCCCAGGCATGCTTCCAACTTGTGATCCTCCTACCTTATCCTACTAAGTAACTGGGATTACAGGCCTATGGCATAACCTTCACATGGTGCCTATATGTATATCCAAGACAGGTATCCAGGATCTGGCTCTAACATGGTCACCACATCCATGGAGAAGCTGAGGCAATTTTACCCTCTTCTCTTCCCTTTCAGATGAAGATAGCTACTGGCTAACTCATAGCATCAACAGAACATCATCTAAAATATTAAGAGCGTGGAGATCTTGAATAGTTGAAGCACATAGTTAGCATAAATAAGACCATTTTCTCAACAAAGTAAATGGTTTTCAAGTCTATAGGCAGTATTTTCCCTATACTTGTTTCTCACAAATTTTTATCAATGGTGAAAGAGATGCCAAATTTCTATGTCCCACTCTTAAGATAAAATTTGTTCTTAGCCAGGCGTGGTGTGCATGCTTGCAATCCTAGCACAGAGGCAGAGGTGGGCAGATCTCTGTGAGTTCAAGGAAAGCATGGTCTACAAAGCAAGTCAGGGACAGCCAAAGCAACAGAAAGAAATCCTGTCTCAAAAAACAAAACAAAACAAATAAACAAGAAAAAAATCTGCTTTATATTAAGAATAAGAAAAGAGGGGGAAATGAGATTGTCTTTTTATACATAAAGAAATGAGGAAGTGCAATGATTTAAATAAAGGCCTGATCTTTTTCAGAGAATGTGCTTACAGGTAATGTCATGGCATCCTATATCATGTTCAAATTAAAGTTGTATCCTTTTATTAATATTAAATAATAAGTAATGGGGGCCGATTTACACACACACACACACACACACATATATATATTTGCCTTACATTATCTAGATCAAGTTAAGTTCCAAACCAATGATCATCTAAGGACAGTAATAAGTATGAGGGGTGGGAGGATGCTGCCTGGAGAAATGGTTCTCTATCATACATCAGACAGGAAAGCCAGATGATCAGACCAATTTCCAGACACTAATATATTCAAGTCAATGAATCTGTAGCCATATTGAGTGACCATACTTTCTGGTTGCTCACCACTGTGTGCTATAACTATGTGTCATGCATTTCAAGACTAGCCTTTTAACTTTCAAAGTCAGTGGAATTCTGAAGTCTGAACAACAACAAAAATAAGCTATTTAAATTGTTGAAGGCTTAAGCCACTTGGTCTCTCTCATCAAAGATGAGAAAAGTAGTTCCATCTACCAAGTGCATTTCTGCAGAAGAAATGAGCCAATTGGGAGATCCGTTTCTTGAGACTTGACGTACTCTTTCTCTCAAGATGTCTCAGAAAAGAGGCATCTCTTCCTCCATCTCAATATAAGAGGATAAATTTCTACCCAAACAGGAAGGTCTGGAGGATGCTACCAGCTGTCATGAGTTTCCCTGTGACTTGAAGACTCTTCAGCTCTAGCCATTCTGAAGCATCTTGTTTCCTGTTCTCTGGCTTACAGCCCAGGCTAAGAATAGCACTCCATTCATGTTACTGTGTACACATCCCTTTTATTTGCAGTTTTCTCTTAAATATGTGTGAAACCCTGTTCCTGTACATTATCCAAGGTAAATGGAAACATTTTTTTAAAAAGGCCCAAGGCAGCAAATTGATTTCCTGCCCAATCTATCAAAAAGGCACTGCCTGTGGGAATTCCACTCCAGAACTAAGACCTATAGGAACTGAAGGGGCATAAGTATCCTCTCTACAATTCCTAACAGTCAGCAATATGGCAGCAATATATAGCATGCTCACATTTACCCAGGACTTGATCTCTATGCATGTGCTAAGCCTAAAAATATAGCAGAAAGCTGTGAAATTGATCTCTTTTGATAAGTCAAATTCACCTACAAAGTGCTGATCATATTTATTAACCAAAACAATCCTAAAAAACAAGCAAGATTTGTGCTGATGAGCAAAAAGGCAAAATTCACTGTTGCCCAAGCGGCTCCACTCCAAGCAATTTCCCATTAATCTTTAGTGATCAAACAATTCGCAGAACACCTTGTGGTGGGTTTTATTTGGGGGGGGGGGGGTTACTGTTGTTGTTGTTGTTGTTGTTGTTACTGTTGTTTTGGTTTTGAGACAGGATCTCACTGTGTAGCCCTGGCTGGCCTGGAACTTGCCATGTAGATCAGGCTACCCTCAAACTCAAGAGATCTGCATTGCAGGACACCTTGTAAGCCAAGCCTTCAACTGATTAGAGACAGCCACTAATCCATTCATTTACTCCATATCCATAATCATATTTTTTCTTGGCTCTTGTGCACTCACAGAACTGCCAAGTGAATAGACAAATAGAATAATTTGAAAACTGTTATAATATGAACAAGTACCAAGTCAGAACTTTCTACATGCCTGTTACAACATTTCTCAAAAAAATTGAAAGTGACCTGGTTATTTGTATACATGCCTCTGATTAGATGATGGGCATATAGGGACATGAATTGTATATTTGTCTCTGAATACTCAGAATTAATCACATTTTAAATTTTTTTATGTATGTATGTGTAGTGTGTATATGCCATGTTCATGCTGGTTCGTGCAGAAACCAGAATAAAAAGTTTGATTGATTCCCTGGACCTGGAGTTACAGGTAATTATAAGCTGCAAGATGTGGGTGCTAGGAACCAAACTCCAGCAGTCTGAAAGAGTAGGATGCTTTCTTAACCACTGTTATCACTTCAGTACTTCAGCACTCTTTTTTACACACAGTCCATTCTAATTGATGTTTCTTGGATGACTGAATGACTTTAAGAGATTGAGTGGGCTCTTTGTAAAATAAATTGAATAAGCAGCATTTCTGCTAGAAAAAAAAAACTTTCATTTTATACTTCAGACTAGACTACTAATTATAGCTCAACTCTAGAAGGAAACAGAACTACAAAGAAAAGAAGGAGGGGTAAGACACAACACACAACACATTGTTAAAAATAAAGACTAAAATTAGATACTAAAATCTGCTCCTAACTAGGAGTGCAGCATCTTTCTCAGTCTAACATTTTACATTTTTAATTGGCTTTCTTTACTTGATAAGTGCAGAATAGTAGTAGTAAAGGAAGTACTAAGTTTACATAACTTAAAACAAGAGAGGACAAACTCAAATCACCACATTTTCCATTTGTCATTTTAAAAAGTATCCATTGACAGGACAAAAGAACAGGCACTATTCTCCCAAGAGAATAACATTATCTTTTATGAATTCAAAAAGGTGTAAAACAATTTTTAATCTCACTCATATAGGCAACAAAATGGGTAATTAAATATTAAATTAAAGGATCAAGGTAACTGCCAGGCTTTCAGAGTTACGGGACACACAAAGACATATGTGAGGAAAGCAGTTACTAGGTAACCCTTTAATAGAGCCCCTTTTCTAACAAGAAAAAAAAAAGCTGAAAATAAGCCTCAAAGAAGCTTATCTTGGAAAGGGGAGAAGGATCTCCCCTATCATTGGACTGGGGGAGGGGCATAGGAGAAAAAGAGGGAGGGTAGGATTGGGAAGGGGTGAGGGAGGGGGCGACAGCTGGGATACAAAGTAAATAAACTGTAATTAATAAAAATTAAATTAAATTTAAAAAAAAAAAGAAGCTCATCTTGGGCTGGGAATGCCATTAGCTAGTACAGTGATTGCCTAGCAAGACAGAGACCCACGGTTTGATGTTCAGAACTACATTAGACTGGGAATGATGGGACATGCATATAAGAGATGGAGGCAGAAAAATCAGAAGTTCACGAGCATCTTAATTACTTAGTCCGAGGACAAACTGAGTTAGAAAAGACTGGCTCCTCTTCCCCAAAAAAGCACATCTTTCAGAGTTATTATTTTAACGTAGCCTTTCCCACCCTTCAAATAATTAAGGTTTTAGAAAATATCGATGTACATACCATCCTGCTATGCTTTTATCTATACATTAGCTTCTATTTTTTGTTTCAAAGATAAAAGGGTTTATTATTTTATTCAGTTATTATTATTATTACTGGGTAAGGTCTGATGTATGTGCGCACACATGTGCTATAGTTCATGTACAGAAGTAAGAGGACAACTCTGTAAAGTTGGTTCTCTCCTTCCACCTTTACATAGGTTTTAAGAATCAAACTTAGATTGTCAGGCTTGTAAGGTAAGTGTTTTACTCACTGGTCCATCTTGGCAGCCCATAAGAGGGCTCTGTAACGACAAATACACAGCTGTTTTACCTTCAGGTTATATGTTTTGGTTTTCCCAATTTTTATAAAAATACAACCATGTGATTATACTGTTCCAGGCCTCCTATGGTTCTTAAAACATTGTGTGAGCTTTATCAACTTACCTGTAAACATGCCTCTTCACTCTTCACTTGGCAATCTGTTTAGATAATGCTTTTGTTTTCCTTTAAACTAAAGGGAAAGCTTGCTTTGAAGAATGGGTAATTACAAAATATTAATGTAAATTATTTCATGCAAGAAGAAAAAATACTATGTACTTGGAATAGTTAAAGGGTATGAGAAGAGACTTTGATGTTCCCTACAACCTCCATAATTTCTTCAAGGGTTTATATTTATGGAATGTGGGTGAGATGGTCTGGCCATTTACTAAAAAGCCCTTACTGCACAAGCATGAGGACCTGAGTTCACACAGAAAGCCTAGCACTGGAGGATCCCTGGAGCTCCCAGACCAGCTACTCTAGCCCATTGGTTATCTCCATGTTCAGTGAGAGACCTTGCCTCAAAAACTAAGGTGGAGCTGGGGATGGTACACGCCTTTTATCCCTGCACTTGGGAGGTAAAGGCAGGCAACGCTAGGCTGGTCTACATAGAGAGACTTTGTCTCAAAAAATTCAAAATAAATAAATAAGATAGAAAGCAACTAAGGAAGACACTAGCATCAACAACTTCTCACCAATACACACACGCATGCATACACACACAAACACACACCACTGCAATAACACATACATACTACATACAATAAAAAAATACTATTTCCAACTATAAATATACTCTTGTTTAATAGTATATACATTCCAGAAGGAATAATATATAAATTCTGACTTTAAAATAATTAAATCTAATTACTTCCTTTTTAGCATTTACCTGGAAATTAGGGAGGTTTTATTGAGAACATTAGGGAAAAGGCACTCTTAAGAGAAAAGGGTCCTGGTTCAAGGCATCAAGCTAAATCTACAGTGAAGAATGTTTTCCCACATACAGTATAAACTTCGATGCTCATACCCACGGGATAAATTGTTATTCCACTCCATCTCAAAGACCGCTTATTGACGATAAATGCAATATTCACCAAAATGATTTTTAAAAAGTACAATATGGCAGAAGGTCAGATTACTTATGTTTTATTAATCTTTATTTGTGTGCATACATGATGTGTGTGTACATGAGAGTGTGGGTACATGTCTGCCATTAGTGTACATGCAGGGGTCAAAGAACAACCCCGCATGTCAATCCTCCTTTTTCCACTTGGTTTGTAATAAGTCCCTTTGTTGTTCACCACTGCGTAAAAGAGACTAGCTGGCTCACAGTTGGCTGGTAAGCTTCAGGAGATTTTTCCTGTATCCACCTGTCATCTTGCCACAGAATCACTAGAATTAGGAAAGGGCTTCCTACTCATCTGGCATTATGTGGATTCTAGGGTTCAAACTCAGGTCCTCGAGCTTGGGAGGCAAATGCTTTACCCAGTAGTCCATCTCTCCTACAGGGCCAGATTAATTTGTTTTGTTTTGTTTTGTTTTGTTTTGTTTTGAGACAGGGTATCTCTGTGTAACAGCCCTGGTAGTTCTGGAGCTTACTCTATAGCCCAGGCTGGCCTTGACCTCACAGAGATTGGCCTGCTTCTGCCTCCCGAGTGTTGGGATTAAAAGCATGCACTACCAATGCCTGGCCCAGACTAACTTTTAAAAGCTACTGAGTGAAGTTTACCCTTGTACTTTGGTAAATTCTTACATAGATGACCATGCTCCAAGTACTTTGTAGTTTTATGTAAATGAAATTTACAAGTAAAAGTAATCTTAGGGAAGATGTCTGCCTAGCATCTATAAAGCATCAGGTTAGAGTACTAGTGCTGTACAAACCTTGACATCATGCAGTACATGTCTGTAATCTCAGTACTTGGGCAGTAGAGGTAAGACAATCAGAAGTTCCAAGTCATCTTCAACTACATAGTACATTCAAGACCAACCTAGCCTACAAGAAACCCTGTCTCAAAACAAGTAATTAACTTAGAAAACAAAAGTAGATACAGATGGTAATAAGGGGCAGAGGGGAATAACGGAATGGGTGTTTAAGTGGGAGGGTCAGATACAGGAGAGATAACTAACATTAAGGCCATTTGAAAAAGCCATATGGAAACCTATTTTATAAGCTTCCATATATTATCTGTGTTTATATTATTCATATAATAAATATATAATATATGTATATTAATCTAAACCTTAGAGAAATAAATCAGGTGTTTTCAAATTGCCACTATTCAAATACCAATTACAGATTAACTAAAGACAGATGGGCTACAGCACCACACTGCTTCAGAAGTAAAGGAAGTCTTTATCTTAATGAATTGATCTCCTCAATTTAACTGCACGTTTGATCCCGAGACCCTTTGTGGGCCTAATAACCCTGGGGAGGCCTTGAAGTTAAACAGTCTCTAGGGTGGCCCACTTCATCACAACCATCAGGAGGCAGGAAAAGCCACTGGGGAGATTCTGATTTTATTATGTAAATTACAGTAAGCTACATTCAACTCCCGCCTCTCTATTACAGCCTCTCTATGTCTACCCAGTGAGGTCCACAGAAGTGGATGAGGAAGTCTGTGTATAAAAAGAAAAACAGACAGCACTGGGTATTCCTCTTGTGGTAGTGGATGACCCTCCATCAGGAAGTGAACACCCACAGTGCAGCTTCTCTAGTCTCTCTCTTAAGCCCTGTTTAGTTCACTTAATTCCACAGACCCCATGAGGTAAAATAAATGGTCAAAAGTCAAGGACAAATTCATGAGCCCTGTGACAAAAGCACAGACTGCAGAACCAGTTCCTGGAATCTCATTTCCCAGAACCTGTGTGATCCTCAACATGTTTCGCTGAGCCTTATGTTCCTATCCAAATTGTGAATAAAAATAACCATCTCACAAAACTTTGCAGACTACCTCTGGACCTTCTAAGGCAACAGATCTGGGAGGACTACATGACTCAGAAGTAGAAACCTGGATATGAAACTGAAGAAGAATGTTTACATATGGTCTAGGTATAAACAAATTCTGAGGTAGCAGAACATGATACAGACCAAAGACAGAAAGACTTACACAGGCCTTAAAAAAAAAAAAAAAAGCTTGGAAATCCAAGGGTGAGAGCCACTAGAACTGGATGGAGCCAATGATACAGTGACATATGCATTCCACTGTGTCTAAAGGTGACCAGTGACTTGTCATAATTCTAGAACGCACACCCTCTGGGTGGAAATTTAAGATACCAGTGAGGCTTGCAGTCAGTTCATGAGGTTATATGTAAAAAACATATGTAATAGGTAGAGCATGCAAGAAAAGGATGTACTATACACATGATCCAAAAAGCCAGCTCTATGTAAATGAACCAGAATGTCTACTAGGTGTGACATAGGAACACCTGTTCTTTGTGTAGCTTGTCTTTTGAGCTTCTGAACTTTCTCCCAGCTCTGACCCTTTTCCTCCCTTGAAAGTGTCTTAGTAATTTCTCTCATTCTGCTTGTTACTATCCACGGGTTTGTCTAGTGCTTTGTTCCTGGACACAAGAATCTAAGTGTCCTCCAGAGGTGCTCAACATGATAAAAAATTGGCAAAAAAAATTCTGTTTGCATGTACAGTTGTGATCCCAAGTTTCTAGGAGCTAGCTCCATGAGTTTAAGGCCAATGTGAATCAAGTGTCCAAATGGGTACAGAGCATTTCCATAGACATATTCAACACCACTCCACAGCTCTTTCTCTATTCTAGAATTTCTGAGTTGGCCAACTGAATCTACTTCAAGATGAAATACAAACTCTGTTCAGCCAATGTCTTTTTTTTCGAGAGATGTAAAGTAACCCAAAAAAGACTCAAAGAATCTATCCTAAAATGAATCAGACCTGCTAGTAATCATACCTTCAATCAATATCTACACTCTTAAGACAACTGTCAAAAACTGTTGCATATAAGTAGCAAAACTGCATAAACTCCCTCAGTCTAAGAAGTATATTAGGAATCCTTTCATTTAATTTCTGGACCACACTGAATTTCTATCTACTTAAGCCATAAAAAGTTCTTGTAGGAAGGGAAACTAGAGAAGGTGGCTTCTAACTAGTGTCTACCTCACTGATGTTTTCTTCCAACACTTTAAAAACAGATATAAAGCCGGGTGGTGGTAGTACATGCCTTTAATCCCAGCAGAGGTGGATAGATCTCTTGTGCATTCCAGGACACCCTGATCTACACAGAGTTTCAGAACAGCCAGAGCTACACAGAGAACCCTATCAAAAATTAATAAATAAATGAACAAACTAACAAACAGGAGTAGTCTGAAGTTCAGAATTGCTTTGCAAGGAAATTAAGTTGGATTTAGGTGAGAGAAGAGGACCTTGCTTTATTGTTTTTGCTCTTTTTGTAGTCACCTTCCTCATCAAACGGCTTGAAGTTTAGCACTTTCTTAGATTCCTTTCTGGCTGTAAGTGAATTTGCCTGGAGTTGCCTTGTCTGCAGCACTCAAAAAGTGTGGACAGACAAAAGATCTTAACTCTTAAATTCAACTCAAAACCAACCTTGTACCAGCAATTAGGAAAATCGCTTCCCTCAACCTGGCTCCCACTGCAGCCTTTCGATCTTCTGTCTAACTCCCAATCAAGAGCTCTAAAATCCAGACTACTGTTTGTTTTGGCACCACCAAACAGAAGGATCACACACATCCAGGCTACAAAGCAACAAGAATTTTATATGGGCCCTGCCAAAAGGGATAACCCTGAAAGGAATGTGACAAAGTCTAATGTCCCACAACAGCTTATTTTCACTGCCTCTTTGGTTTTACTACTCATGTATCAGAAGCTGAATTCAAATGCTCTATGTAATACCTTTTCATTTTCTGAAATCCACTGGGTACCTACCCTGGTTATTAGCAAGCCCAAATTAAGAGCTAGTCTCTCCCTTTAGACAGTCTCTGAGGACATAAGGGCCCTTTCCACCTGCCCAGAAGGACCTTATACCCATAAAATAAAGCAATACCACTATAAAAACAAACTGTACCAAATTATTCAAATATTCAAGGCTTAGACCTTATTATTACATCTTCACTGGATCCTAAAGCTTCCTCATCTATACACAGGAATAATACAACATACCTTGCTATATTTTCTTTCATGATCATAGAGATTAACAAAACATATAGCATAGCGCCTAGCAAATAATAACTGCCCAACAAATATTAGTGGTTATTGATATTATTTTAATTACATTTATTCTAAGAATGAGGTGAAGTTATTATTTAAAAAAATAACCCTTCTAAAATGTATGGTTCAACCCATGTTTAAAAGGTCCACAGTTAATTCTCAGTTTCTTTTGTAAACACAAGGAACTGGTTCAGCAAAAATCCTAAACCATAAAGATTGTCATCTTTATGTCATCTTCAGTATCTTAAATATAGTGCTTATCTATCATACACAGCAAAAAAGCTGTTGCACCGACTATGTATAATGCTGTTCTAAGTGTGCATGTATGTAACTGTGTTTGTGATACAAATTCATACATACAACCAATACATATAGTTAAGATATATTCATATATAAATGTGTGTGTATACAGAGACCCTGAGAACACTGAGCTGTTTGCTAATAAGCCTTTCTATTGTGTGTATGTGCTCACATGTACTCTAATCAACCATGCTGCAACCTTTGCCAGTGACAGTAGTTCATAGATATACCCATTAATTATGTATTAATTCATATTAACAAATTAACAATGAATACAAAAAAAGAATGTTTACAAAACAAAAAAAGGTGAAAGGCTAGAGTGATGGCACAACAGTTAAGAGCACTGGTTGCCAGAGAACCCTGGTTCAATTTCCAGCACCTACATGAAAACTCACAGCTGTCTATAACTACAGTTCCAGCAAATCTGACCTCTTTTCTGGCCTCTGCAGGTACCAGTCACACAAGGAACACAGTTATACATGCAGACAAATTACCATACACATTTTTAAAAATTTGGAAAGATTCAGTGAAAAGCATCTTGCATTTCACTGCATAAATATATATATATTTTTTCAATGCAGTTTATTCAGGAACCTTGAACAATCATCTGACCCTGGGGAAAGCCAGCCCACAGCTTAAATAGCCTCTGGGTAGCCAACCCCAGCGTGCCATGTGGGCAATGCAGATAGGTCCACATACATGGAAGCAAGCCAGATCTCCGGCCGTAGCCAAATCTTCGTGACAGAGAGCACTCACCATCGGGAAGGTGGAAGGAGGAAACCAGCTCCATCTTTAAGGCGCAGCATTCTGCAGCTCTCTACAGTTCCCCCTTTTTGTTTTAGACGCATCAGGCAAGAGTAGAGGTCTGATCTCTGATATTAGAAATAAATTGGGACTTTGTACTGATGTTCATTTAGGTGTCATCCACCCAAAGAGCATCAGACCCGTCCGATACCTTTTTCTCAGAGGCGGGACCTGGGGCATCAACCCGCATGCAATCAGACATGCTCTTCTCTGGGTCCAAAGCGGCTGACCCTGAGTGCAGTGCTTAGGCTCGCATCCTGAGCGTAACATTTTAGCTTTTTATGGTAGCTAACCATGCTTGGGGAGACTGTCTTGCTTCAATGGCTGTAAAGGCCTGAATGGTCATGGCTGCATTACTCTGTTGTGAGACTCTAATCTTGCATATATACCACAGGCAAACCAAGGAGACCAACACCAGAAGGCCTGCTAACGCTCCCATGCCCACCCATTCCTTCAGATGTTTCATGGCTGCAGCAATCCATGATGATAATCCTGTGGCTAGTCCTGCGTCCACTCTGGTAGAATTTACCATGACAATGGCCACTCACAGCTGCTCCATCGTAGCATCGAATTCTCCAGTCCAATTACCTAAAATATAGCTCGACAATTGTTTAGACAGATTTGCAGCACAGGAAAAATTCTCATGTTGTATGCTAGTGACTCAAAGTCCAGCATATTTTCATTGACAGCCAAGTTGAGCGATTTGCCAATATTTAAGAACTTGTTTCATCTAAAGAAACTGACACTTAGAAGGCTGATGCAGAGGGATCACAGGCTCAAGGCCAGTCTGAGTTCATTAGTGAGAAATAGAAAATATGAAAATAGGAATACAGAAAATAGAAAAATGAAAAAGACCCAGAGATACATTCAATGGTTTAGTACTTGTTCAGCAGGCTTGAGGACCCAGGTTCCAACACAAAGTCAAAAAAGAAAGAGTGACAGACACACACTACTGACTTAATTGTCCCAGATAAATGTCTCTAATCCATCTGCATGTTTCTCTTAGGTTGATAGCAAAGTAATGTTATGTCCCTTAAACAAAGCCAATTGTGTAGCAGAGAAAATTGGCTGAGACATATTAAAAACCTCAAATAGTTAAGAGTGCAGGTAGAATACTGAATTTTAGCCCTATTTCCAGAGACTGAGATGTTAATGCCTGTGAAAAGAGAGAGCTATACACTGACTCCTTGTAGCCTGAACTAAGTGTTACTTAAGCTTTAGCCTCAAGTCTGAATAGTCTGTCAGCTGATCTGAGCACATGACATCCTAGGTTGGCATGTGAAATGACCTCTGCTGCCCAAAAACATCTCAGGTGAGGCAGAAAATCTATAAACGCCCATTAGCAAAAAGGAGTGGGAGGCCTTCCCAAGACCCCTTTACTGTTGCTTACGATAACTGTTGGATTTCTATATGACAGAACAAGAAAGTTGCACCTGAGACAACATCACTACTTCTCACCAGAGCTTTCTGCTGTCAAGATGCTGCTGGTAAAGAGAGAGAGGACAGAGACTCGGATCAAGACAAGCATATACCAGCCTGTATTAAAGGGAACTTCAAAAGAGTTTCAGGCGCCAAACAAATCATTACAACAAATATTTAATATACAGAGAATCACATTAATGAAGGAGAGAAAATAACTGTTACTACCCCCTTTCCTCTTTAAAGAATAGATGTGAGAGAATGAAAAGAAAAAAAATAGACTGGGAAAGGCCATATGCTAGAAGGCTGATTTTATTTTTACCTTTATAGCAAGGTAATTCTACAGCACCATTTAACTGTCTCACTAAAACAAAATAGAGTAAGTCAGTTAATGCTTGCAATTCTACACGTCCAACTCCACACCACTTGTTTTTCCCCAGAAAATTAAATTGATTCTCACAAAATGATACCCAAACGTGTGCTTTCAGAGGCAGATCCCAAAACAGAAGGGATTCTCAATGGAAGGATGTAAAGGCATTTTCCATTTCAATTTGGAGTTAAAAAGTGATAGGTTTTGTTTTTTTCAACAGAGGTGGGCCTAAATGACTTCCAAACTCCCTCTCCACCTCCAACTACATGATTTTAAAGAAACAAACGGAAAGGAATTTCAATTACCCCTGTCAGATTTTAAGGCACGTATTTGAGCAAGAAATCCTAACTTGAGAACTGTCAATCAATGGAACGAATTTCAAAATAGGTTGTAGAATCTTCTTCCCCAGAGACAGTTAAAAATAGTCTAGACAGCCATCTGTCTTAGTAGGGTGCAGCCGTTCCAAAAAGGAGGGCACCAGAACAAAACCCACTTTCCACCCAGGGTGTCTATGAAGAAGGGATCAGGCTACACAGCAGAAACAAAGGGGCAGAAGCCCACCTGAACCCAGGTACAGCTGCAGAAAAGGGAAGTGACACAGATATCCTGTAGAAAGAAAAGATATAAGACCATAAGGAGGAGAGTATGAGGGAGGAAGGAAACAAACAACACAAAACAAATCAGAACAAAAACACATGAAATAACCACCTAGCTATGAGCTCTTTGGAGACGTTTGAGCCAACCTACTTCCTACCTATAACAGCTCTGTCTGGCCCAGTGGACTAGGAGCTCAACCACAGCTCCTTAAGAGTTATTGTTCCTTTCCCTAGTTCCCAAATAAGTGTATACATGAAGCCTAAAAGAGAACCAGGAACTGTCAAGTAAATCCACAATCCTACACCCAGTCCTGTGTGACCAGCAGCACCAACACAGTGTCTCCTAAAGTTTACCTTTGAAATTCAGAGTCTCTTTTCTTTTTCCTCTACCTGCCTTGGCTATTTGTACTCCTAGTATTCCCTATCATTCTTTAATATTTCTTTTGTTGTTATGGAAAGCCCTCTTGGAGTATAAAAAAAGAATGAAACATTCCTGGGCCTTTGGAAACATAACTCCAATGGGAAATGAAAAAAAAAGCATGGCATTAGCCTATAACCTGTGCAAAAGCAGAACTGTCTTTTTGCCTGCAGAAATGAACAACCATTTGAATTCTTTCTCTCATTTTCTCTCTCATTCTCTCTCTCTCTCTCTCTCTCTCTCTCTCTCTCTCTCACACGCATACACCATCTGTGGGCAGCCTTCCCTGATATACACTTGTGCTCTCTACTAAGTCTTTGTTCCAACCACTACGTCTTCCTGAAGCACACTAAAGTCAGAACACAGACATCTGAGTACCAAGCTTTACTGGAAGACAACACAGGAAACCCACTCTTTTCTATGTCTCCATAATGCAAAAGTGGGAAAGAGGGCAGTGAGGTCAAAGAGTCAGAATCAGAGATTCACCAAGCAGATGTTGCCAGCAAACTAAAGAGAAAAGCAAGGAATGGCCACCAACTTTTGACAAACAGGCTCGAGGGAGTACAATGAAACCAGTGCCTCAGGCTACGCTCTAAAAACTATTTCGATTAGGGTTGCCAGCAAGGGAGAAACCTGAAGCTGAAGCAGGTAGTCTGGTTTGTTGCTATTGTTTCACTCTTCTGAAAGTCAGAGAAATTTGTAAGATAACTAGAAGAAAATCAATACTGTAGGGATGAGTCCTTATAGGAGAAATCTGAGTCTATTATGCCCTTACAGTTATCCCAAATCAGATGAGATAGGGCTTTCACCTTAACAAAAGGTACCAAATAGGAAATGATGATTTAAAAATGGGCTCTGAAAACTCAAACAGCCCCAAATGAATGAAAGTGATTATTATCATACCACAGGGATCCCCAACCCCTGAATTAGGTGACTAAATGGAAGTAAACCTCATCTAGAAATGTGAAAACTGCATTCTGGGTCACTTTCTGTGAACACTACAGAGGTTCAGCTAAAGTAGTCACATCTTCACTTTGCTAGGCACAAAGCCAAAGGACTGCTGCATAACAGCCCTAAGAGCAGTTATGGTCCAGAGCCAGCCCTCTGGAAAGGAAAGCCTTTGATCCTTTGCTATGTTCAAGATACTATGAGCAAAATCCAGGATATGAGAACAGCACAATTAGAAAGGGCCTGTCCACACTTACAAGCTTATGGACACACAACACAGCAAGGGCTCTTCTATGACCTGTTTTACATACCTATAAAACCCAAGGTTTGCTCATTTGTCAGAGCTGGGATCTTCAAGGCCTTTGGGATTTGGTCACCTTATAGAGGATCTAGACTAATTAAGGCCCTGGGGAGTTGCAACTAAGCAGCAGAGAGCAGGTTTCCAAGGAGAAGGCTGAGTAGATATGCAGAAGTAGAACATCCTCTAGAGGTCATCTCTTCCACCAGCCCACCACCCTCCTCCACCTCTCTGCAGGCTACAGGAAAGGAAGTGCAGACAAGGAATGGGTGTCCAGTTTCTCAAGTTCACCTGAAAAGAAGCCACATTATCTTTCTAAACCCTGAAGCTGTGAAAAATCCAAAGAACTCAAAACAGAGTAACCAACCCATTAGCTTCCTATTCAGTCTCATAACTCAACACGGTAAAACTGGCTAACTGCCAGCCAGTACTGTTCCAGAAGGGTACCGATGAAAAGATATAAATCAGAGTATGAGACTGTGAAAAGAACATCAAAATTAAAGGATTAGGCATCAAAATAATGGGGAAGGGGCAAAGGAGCATAGGAGGAGATGTGGGGGGTGGTAATAGAAATTTTCAATATGTAGTTAGTCAAAACTTGTTAAACTTTATGTTCAAAAGGTTGTGTTTTATTGTACATAAAAAAATAAGATTGGCTGGTTGGTTGGTAGGTAGGTTTGGAGATACAGGCTTCCTATGTAGCCCAGGCTAGCCTGGAACTCCTGATCCTCCCTCTTTAGCCTCCTAAGAGTGGGATTACAGGTATGTTTCACAAAATCTGGCAATTGAGTTGTTTTAAAAAGAACTGTGTTATACATTCTAATTCTACCCTTACTATTTAACTCAGGCATGTCTCTTAGCCTAATGCTTCAGTTTTCCCATCTTTCAAAATGGGACTAATAATTTCTGTAATGAAATAATACATATTAACCAACCCATTTTTATTTTTAAGATTGATGTGTGTGAACAAATGTGAATATGCATGTATATTGCGTGTGTGTGTGTGTGTGTGTGTGTGTGTAAACATATAGAGGACAGAGGACGGCCTTGAGTGTCATTCTCAGGAACACTGCCCACTTTCTTTGAGATAAGAGTCTCTCGTAGGCCTAGAGCTCATCATGAAGTAGTCATGAAGCTCAACAATCCTCTTGTCTCTGCTTCCCCAGAACTGAGATTGTAAATGCAAGCCTACCACATAAAACATTTTTAATTAAAATGTACTTTAATCATCTCCTGCCTATAACTCCAGTTCCAGGGGGATCTGACGCCTCTGAGGGTACTAGCACTCACATACACGTATACATACAAACACACCTCACCCAAAAATAAAATAACTTGAGATGCATGTGTATAGCTATTGTTAACATGTGTGGGGTGCAGAAGAACAAAGCTGCCTTCTGCTGTCTTCTATTACTCTGCATTTTACTAATTGAGGCAGGGCCTCTCAGTGGACCTGATTAATCTAGCTAGCCAGCTTGCCCTAGAGATCCTGTCTCAACCTCCCAGTGCCGGGACTACAAGAAGCCACCACACCTGCCTGGCTTTTACTTGGGTTCTATGTTCTCATATTTTCATAACAAGTACTTTACCCCCTGAACCTCATCATCTCTAGCCTAAAATAAAATAATTTACACTTAAAAGCATGAATACTGCTCTTGTACAGGACTGGAGCTTAAGTCCTAGCACCTACGTCAGCTGACTCACAATTGCCTTATAACTCCAGTTTCAGGGGGATTTGACACCTTCTGGCCTCTGAGGGTACCAGCATTCACATATACCTACCCATACACATACATATAAATTAAAATAATAAATTAATTAATTCAGGTAGGTCCAACTGTAGGTGCCCAAACCTTCTAATTCTAACCATATACCTGCTTGCTTTTCCCTTATTAAACTGATATTTAATAGTGTTAGACTAGCAGTTGTCAACTTGTGGGGTCACAACCATCAGAAAACACTTTTTTTTTAATGGTCTTAGGAACTGGGACACTACTCAGTAGCAAAATTATAGTTATATAGAATCAATGAAACTAATTTTATGGTTGGGGGTCACTACAACATGAGGAACATATTAAAGGGTCACAGCATTTGGAAGGTTGAGAACCACTGTGTTAGACCCTCATCAAAGCTGCATACAAGAAACACATGCAATCTCATGCAACAATATAAATAAGCAAATAGCCTTTTGAACTTTTTTTTTAAGATAACGCTAACAGTGTAAGACATGCTGTAACTCATCCACCTACACAGAACCTTGACAGCAGCCATAAAACCTTACCCAATTGATAGTTTATACCCAGGCTGGGAAGCAGTACCAGAATACTAACTAGTCCTAGTTAATTTCTGCCAATTTGACACAGCCTAGAGTTATGTGAGAGGAGACATCTCAGCTGAAGAACTGTCTTTATTAAGTTAGTCTATGGGCCTGTCTGTGATGGGCTGTCTGATTATTAACTGATGTAAGAAGGCCCAGTCCACTATGAGTGGTACATTTCTTGGGCAGGCATAAGAATGTGTTTCCCAGAGAAAGCCAGTTATCAATGTTCCTCAGTGGTATGTGCTTTAGTTATTATTTCAGCTTAATGATGGATTGTGACCTGGAAATATAAGCCAAATAAATCCTTTTCTTCCTTAAGTTGCTTCTGGTCATGGTGTTTTGTTTGTTTGTTGAGATAAAGTCTCAATAAGTAGCTCTGGCTTGCCTAGAACTCACTATGTAGACAGATCAGCACATATGCATCTGCCTCCCACCTGCTGAGATTACAGATATGTGCCACCAAACCCCCAGCTGGTCATGGTGTTTATCACAGCAAACCGGAAGAGTATTCTTCCAGAAAAGTGCAAGCAGGCTTGCAGTATCTGCTCAGGAATCATCTGCAAGTTTCAAGTGGACCAGCAGAGCTGTGAGTGTTACCTTCAAACCTGACTTGTCATCTTACATAGCCTGTTCTTTAAGGAAAGGTGTTACATATCTTGCCTAAGTGGAACTGGAGTTCCAGACATGTACCCCTACACTATCACATTTCCTTGCAAATATTTCTTTTATGCCCATATGCTGAGAATACAACTCATTCAGGTTTTACCTATTAGAAAGAGAAAACAAGGCTCACATATGCCCACCTAGTTTAACCCAGCATCTTTTCAATCACTGCAAGAACCTTACAACTGGTACTCTTTCTTCCATCTTTTCACCCACTAACACCCATTTTCTACACAAGCAGAATAACCTTAAAAACATAAATCAGTAAGATGTATCACTCCTCTACTTACTGCCTTCCTGGATTTCCCACTGCACAGACAAATCCAGAACCCTTAGAATGTTTGCTAGTCTTTGTATAGTCTGGCCATATCTGCCTACTTCATGTCACATGTATCCATCCCTCCTCAACGTGTTCTCCCTCTTTTCTCTGTTCTTCAAACATACATAGCTCTATCCACTTCAAGCCCTTGGACCTGCTTCCCCTCAACCCATCTTTCCTTACACAGCTCCTTTTCTTCATCACAGGCATCATCTCCAAGAGACCTTCCCTGACCACAAGTGAGTAAGTTCCCTCTTCCCTTCCAGGCATGCTCCACACCTCTTGTTCTAGTTCCCTCAGAACATTCAAGTTTTAAGTTGATACAAAAGGAATTGCAATTTCAGAGCATGAAAATTTTAAATTAATATAACTAGACTAAAATATATATTTATTAATCAAAATGGATACTGTTACAATCAATACATTTTCGCTAATGAGAAACAGTATAATTCCTATAGTGTAAAAATCTGTGCTTCAGGATTAGATGAACTCCTGGAAAGCATTTCCTACATCCTGCTGGTTGTGAAAACGTTTTACCTACAAAAAGATGCCTGAATGTGGCGGTAATCACCATTTAGTCTCAGCACTCAGGAGGCAGATGCAGGTGGATCGCTGTGAATTTCAGGCCGGCTTGATCTATCTATACAATGAGATCTTGTGTCAAAAAGAAAAAAACAAAAACAAACAACAACAACAAAAACAATCTGTCAAGATGAAGTAGTAGTCAGTGATGAAGATCAGGCAAATAATGGCACCACCAGGCAAAACTTCATAGCCTAACTCAGTTGTTTGTTTGTTTGTTTGTTTTTAACAGTTCTTGTTTCTTTTTTGTGTTTTTGTTTTTTTTATTAATTTTTTAAAATTTATTACCAATTATTCACTTTGTATCCCAGTTGTAGTCCCCTCCCTCGTGCCCTCTTCGCACCCTCCCTCCCTCTTCTCCTCCCATGCCCCTTCCCCAGTCCACTGAGAGGGGAAGTCCTCCTCCGTTCCATCTGACCCTAGCCTATCTGGCCTCATCAGGACTGTCTGAACTCAGAGCCAGCCACTGAGTTCATGTCAGAGACAGTCCCTGTTCCCCTTACTAGGGTTGTTTTTGTTTTGAGGCAGGGTCTCAGTATATAATATAATCTGGCTGGCCTGGAACAAAGAGATTTGCCTGCCTCTCCCACCTGAGTGCTAAGATTAAAGGTATCTGCCAGCACACCCAGTTTTGTTTAAGTTTTGAAGCCTTGGTTGTGCAATGTGCGTTCAGGCATTGTAGGGGAGAACTGAGACCTTTCTATTGACCAATGCTGGCTTCAGGTGTTGCAGTTTTCAGTACAGCCCATCAGTCTGCTGAGCACTACTTCTTAGATATGTGTTTTGCCAGGGTTCAAGAGGCTGTAGATCAGACTAGCAGCAGTGACCATGCAAGTTTGGCTTTGGGAAGTGCTCTGGAACTTCTTTTCAGTCTAACCACTGAGCTGACGATGGCCAGTTATATATACTATCTACTTTACTATGTCACAATCCAATCAAGAAATTATTTCTTACTGTATAAAATAAGAGAAGACAATAACAGTTCAAAAATGGTGATTTTTCTTTTTCAACTAGCTCATGTGACACCCATTTCTTAGGCTTTTTTATCTTTCCAATTTGCCTTCTGTCAATGCTAAGTCTATGCTAAGTTCATGTACTTGTAAAAGGATCAGCTTTGGATGATTACTCTCAATTAGTCATAAGCAACTTCCAGTGGTCAGTGACTACACTCCTCATCTGCAAGGCTCTTATTTCCTTTGA
The DNA here is from genome assembly GCF_030254825.1 of Meriones unguiculatus. Lineage (NCBI taxonomy): Eukaryota > Metazoa > Chordata > Mammalia > Rodentia > Muridae > Meriones > Meriones unguiculatus. The sequence goes on from NC_083365.1 coordinate 77,236,907, forward strand.
AAAACTTAAGCCACAACTGCATGCAATTTTGTGCCTCGTCCATGTTGTCTCCATTCTGAACTTGAATTAAATATATATATATATATATCTGAATTTGCTTTTTATCTAACATCACATCTACAGTATAAAATAAATAGCAAGCAATAAGTCACTAGCAATAACACAAAATGTGCAATAAAACTGTAAAGCATAACCATGTTTTTTTAAATATATTATGATCTCAAGTGGATTTCAACAATGCAAAAGCCACAATTACTTTTGCACCAACATAATAGCTTAAAACAGCCTATAAACTTTTTATTTATTTATTAAATATTTCTCTAAGATTAAAGTTCCACAAAAGCAGATATTTGCTCAGTCTTATCAATAACTCTATCTCACACCAAACAAGCATTACCATGTATTGAGTACATAAGTAAATGAATGAACAAATGAATAAATGAATGTGTTTGGAGGTTCTGGAGACAGGATTTCTTTGTGTAACCCTCACTGTCCTGGAACTCGCTCTGTAGACCAGCCTGGCTTCAGAGGTCCACCTCCATCTGCCTCTCTGCCTCTCTGCCTCTCTGCCTCTCTCTCTCTTTGTCACTCTGCCTCTGCCTCTGCCTTCTGAGTGCCTGGATTAAATGCATACACCACTGTGGCCCTGCAAAAGAATGTGATTTTAGATAAACAAACTGAATGTATTTCAAAACAGGGCAAGACCCTTAGGTAGATAAACAGAGGCCATGTCTTGGGTCACATTTGTACTTGCGAGAAATATCAAGGCTGTCAAGAAATGTCAATCTAGCAAATGTTTCAAGGGGAAAACACATCTAAGAGATGCAGAAGTGAGATCAAATATCATCAGGCATTGAAATAATTAATCATCAGTACTTATAGGCTAAGATAACAACTTTTGCAATGACCCAAAGGAAACATTTTAATTTAAACTGACAAAAAGGGCTGTCATTTTATTTCCATTATAAAATATGCTTATGCAGCAGAAATATTTTGATAGATTAAACTTCCTTCTCTCAATACAAGCTGCAAGTGATCAGCTCACAAAGATTCAACTCAAATCAACAGCAGAGAAACATTTCCTCTTGATGTATAAAAACTAAAGATATTAAAATATACACAAATACTTATTTTTATATATTACTGTGATGCATACCTTTAATTCCTACACTTAGGAAGCAGTGCAGGATTTAATAGATTTCTGCCAGTTCAAGGCAACCTGGTCTACATGGCAAGTGCCAGGGCAGCCACGCCTACACAGTGAGACCCTGTCTCAAAAACAAAACAACCCAATATATAAAAACACTGATACTTGAAATTCTCTCTTAAAAAAACACTAAGCTGTCACATATCAATAGTAATTTCTGTATTTGTGAGGATCACAACTTCAAGAGGAAGAAGGTAGTGGCTCATGCCTTTAATCCTAGCACTTGAGCCAGCAGAGACAGGCTTTCTATGAATTCAAGGACAACCTGGTCTACAGAGCAAGTCCCAGGACAGCCAAGGCTACACAGAGAAACCCTGTTTCAAGAAACCAAAAGAGGAATATTATTAAACACAAAATAAGCTATTGTTGAAATAGGAGAAGACAGATGGATATATGCATATACACAAGTATGTACATACACACACATTTTGGTCAACAATGGACTATATATGTTCCCCTAAGATTATAATGGAACTCAACTATTTCTAACTCCTAAATGATATCATGGCCTTCATAATCCCACATAACTTAACACTTTACTCACATATTTGTGGTAATGTCATGTCAACAAACCTACTACATTGCCAATCATATATACATAAAAGTATAGCACATAATTACGCATGTATATAATACTTGATAATGACAACAATTATACTGCTTGTCATTTATTAAGCTATACTTTTTATGTTAGAATATATTATTTATGTAAAAATAAACTTCCTGTAAAATAGTATTCTGTATTACTAGTGGCAGCAGACTCAGACATTTGCCTTCATCACACCTTGTATTTTGCATCCACAGGTGAATAATTAACCTACACCTATATCTAGGCTTCTCTAAATACTTTCCACCATATTCACACTATGATGAAATCAACTAATGAATGCATTTCTCATAACATGTTTTTGTGGCTGCACAAAGTGACCAACAGATCATCTACTGTCCCTGCCTCAGATCATTGACTCCACAGCCCAGCAAGTAATGCAATGTGTCACTTCCAACATGATGACTCTACTTCCTGTAGTTCTGCAGCTCAGTGTAGATATCTGTTTAGTATGTAAAGGCCCTGGGGTTCAATCCTAGTACCACAGAAAGAAAGAATTTACAGTATTGTCTCTACAACAAATAAATGAAATGACAGAAGTAAAGGCACTTGTAATTCTCTGAAAAAAAAAAAAAAACCCACAAGTACAAATACAGACAGTTTAAAAAGACAGCCAAGGTGTTTCAGGTAGAATCTTCAGATTTCAGAGACTGACCCCAGGCTGTCCTTCTCTACCCTGTAGTCCTCTCCTCACAAGGGCTGTCAGTGAGCAGGTCCTCACTCCAATCAAGCTGCTTAGTCCAAGGCCTTTTGACAACCAAAATACTAAGACGTTCAGGCATGGTGTGGCCTGGCCAGGCAGGCCTGTGCGGGTTCCCACCACACCCAGGTTGTAGGGTGGTGGAAAATGGAAAGAGCTAAGAGTTTAAACGAATTGTTAATGATTTAAGCATTCAGAGTGACAGGCCTGAAGATAAGACAAAGGAAACCTAAGAACAGTGAAACCAAATCAAGCCAAGAATATATTTGATCTGGGGTGACTATATTACATAATCCCTGCATAAATGAGAGAAGCTGCCCAAAGAAGAATACAAATGAAAAATATATCTTAAAGTACTCAAGCCCACCAGTGCTAGCTGACAAAGTAGTTCAGACTTTTCTTTAAACTCTGTCGGGAGGGTATCTGTAATTGGATCCTGTTGCTCTACAAACACTTGACTCAGAAAATGTGAATGCTCCCTGTAGAAAAATGTTTAACAGTCAACATTAATGAACACCTATTTGAATCTTAACAGTGGGAGGCACAGGCAGGAGCCCACCTTTGATCCCAAGCTACACAGTGAGTAACTGTCTCAAAATCTGGAACATCTCATGAAGTAAAAATGACTATAAACATTCTACACTTACTGTTTCTCCCTCTTGATATATTTTTCTGAAATAGTCCTAAAAAATAAGAGTTTGGAAATGGTTTTCTTACTTAGTTGAGAAGAAATGTCATCTTAAAGAGGGTGCGGGGGGAAGGTTATGAAAATAATGTACCCTACTAGGAAGCCACCCAGAAAACCTGTGCCTTTCTTTTATATAGTATTTTACAATCAAATTTGATTTTACAAACCCAAATTTATCCAACTTAAAGAAAAAAGAATAGTACAACATCAAAATGGACTTATAAAAAGGACATCCAAGTTCCCATTCTCATTTCACCAGTGGCAGGAACAAATGAAGTATGAAATAAATCCTTCCAGCCACACTGAATCTGAAGAATCTTAGTTAATTTACCAATATGGTGCACTGCATAACAACATTATTTGCCAACTTGATGAAGTTCAAACACACTTTGCCATAAAAGGCATGCTATCTGTGTCATTCAGTTTTTAAGATGGCAAACTCCTAAGACCATAATGCAACTAAAATGCACTAGCTATACACAAATCAAACACAACACAGAAAACTGATGTAATATGAGAAATATCTGACATACAGACGGTACTTAGTTAGCTACAAAGAGTTTTTCATGTATAAACTTAACAAGTACACTATGGATAGGTGACTATTTCATCATACATGGTCATATTTTCTTTTTCTTTTTGGTCATATTTTCAAAGGAGGAAACAGAAAACTGAAATGTTTCAAAGTAGCAAAGCTACTGAGTGGCCAAGGATCTCAGACCAACACATGCATACATACATGCACACACACACAAGAAGTGGGATGAGAAGACTATCTGGAGGAAAATTAAGTGAATTTCAAGTCTTGAAAGGAAGGCAAAGAGGAAACAAAGGTAGAGGGGTAAACTAATCTAAGAAATAGACACTGAGTCAGTCCTCACCACTATGGCATTAGGCTAGGACAGCAGCCACAACCCACATGTGCATAAGTATGGGTCTCTCCCACACAGTTAAGAAGGCATCTATGAAATTACCAGGCAATGATACACATAATCCCACACCTATGTCTTCCACAAAAATCCTTCCAATTAAATACAAATACCAAGTTTCATTCATTTATTTATTGATCCCTTCATTCATTTACCCAATAGGGATTAGCCATGTGCCAAACACTGCATTGAATATTAGAAAAACAAAGAGAAGCAAGAGCAGTCTCTGTTCTCAAGGATCTCACAGCTTAGCAAGTGACAAAGAGGTATAAACAAATGAATGCAAACAGTGTTACTGGGATGTACTCATTTTGTTAATTAACTAGCATAGCATTGGCACAGTCACTCTTCAAGCATGAACAGAACCCAATAGGCTCCCCAACATGCTCGACTTGGTTGACTGGCTAGATATCATTTGCCCATCATATACTGAGGCCCAAACCAACACTTAGGCCAAAGGTACATTATTAATCACATATTTACCAGCTAAGTCATGTTCCCAATGTGCCCATGTCACTGTTTTGTTTCCAAGAAGGAAGAATATGTATGTTCAGAAATTTCACCTAAATTGTTTAAAAGCAACCTTAAACTGGGGCAGTGCAAAAGGAGTCCACCAAAGCAAAGCATGTCATTTCAGGCATGGCCCGAAAGCAATACGTGATTCACTTTAACAAACATCCTCAAGTCAGCATTATATAGGTCAAGCCCCAGTGAAACAAACACCAAGAGACTACCTATATTCTTCTGCAATAACAAATAAAACCTTAATTCACGTTTGTTGGAGCTGTGTAATTTACAAAGCCTGAATTATAAAAATTTATACACCTATATGAGTATAATCTTATTGAATCAACACAACCCCTAATAGTAGACACTATGTTTCTTCTTATAGCTGGAAAAGCTGAGACCAGGTAATGTTAGGGACTTACCCAGGGGCATAAGTGTATCTGATAACACTAGCGCTGGTACCCAAGACTGTCAACCTCTGGCTGTTTGTTTTATTTACAAACAGAGTCTTTACAAACTCTGATTTGGCATTCTTAGCCCAACTAGCTTTGTTACTCAAAAAAAAAAAAAAAAAAAAAAAAAAAAAAAAAATGAGTGAGGAGTAAACTCCTATAGTTTCCTAAGATTCAACAACTAGATGGGAAGTAATTTACAAGCCACTTTGTTCAAAACAAAACACTAATAATTCAAAAGCTTTGGAGATGATGACAGGATACATTAAGTTTAACTGTTAATACCTGAAATGTATTTTTCTACTAATACCTTTAGCATGATTCCCTCTTTCAACACTTCCTACATTACGATTTCTAATCAAATCCCCTATCAGAGAATCATCTCACCATCCCAGATTTATTAAAATTAAGGTGATTAGCCACTCCTGCCTCCACACCCAGAAACAAGACTAGCACCACCCAGGCATGTTTTGCTGAACTCAGCCTCTCCCACACTCCCTGGAGTGCCTTTAAAATAACTTGGTCCTTATCCAGATCTTTAGTTGGATAGGCACTTAGGTGGTAACAGGGCTTGACTTGATTTTTCTTAAGCTCCCAGCTGACCTTCTGAAGAAGTTTCTAAATAACTATCAAGGCAGGGCAGCATTGCAGAACTCAAGGTTTTCCATTCCTTGTTTAGTTGTGCTCATCCCCTGCAGAGTACTAGGGAAAAAATGCTACTTAATCCCATACACAATCACAACATGAAGTCCCCTTCAAGAGACTTCTCAAACTGAAATATAAAGAAGCTGCAAATTAGGTCAGGTGTTTGACACATACAGGAGGTGTCATCTCTTTTGCAGGTTTCTCTGCAACATTCCCAATTTAGAAGAAAGGAAAATGACAGATTTAATGATGGGGCTGAGGGTGGCACTGTCACAGTGCCACCTTAAAGTCAGGATGTCTAAAATAATGTTCATTTTCTTAGCAACTGCAGCATCTCTTCCTGGCTTTCATCTGTCTTTTTATGCCATGGTCTCTGCTCCTCTCAAGCTAGAAGCTTCAGGCGTCCTTGACTGTTCTCTCACCCTCAGTCCCCATCTGCACATCTCACTTTTCCATCTTTCCACAGAGTGTGGTCAAATACAGTACCAAAGGTTAAAAAACCTGAGGTACAAACCCCACTTCTCTGTAAACCAACTGTCAATCAGGAATCACACTTTCAGTGGCTCCAGGAACTGATTACCAGGCAACAGACTTACAGCAACTCAGGGCAGGGCCCAGCACACACTAAGTAGTATACCCTGTATGGACAGGAGCAGGCCTTCTCCTCCCCTCCCTGGCCATCCAGGCTGCCCAGAGTAACCAAGAAGACCTGAAATGCAACATCATCATTGTACTGCTCTACAACTTTGACTGCCTCCATTGTTCTCCACTACTCAAGTACAGAGTCTGGCCTGATCTTACTTCTTTGTCTATGACTCAACTCCAATCAGACACATTTGTTGAGTGCCTACCATATGCAAACATGGGGCTGGATGCTGGGAATGCTGAAATGAAAAGCACCCATTGCCCACTATCCAATATAACTCACAAGCTTTCTAGTACAGAATGTGTGTCTAAGAGAGAAATGAGAGGGGGTGAGAGTACATAAAACCATCATTGTATTAGGGTGTAGGAAGTGAGGCAGGAGTGGTGAGCACAGAAAGGGCTGTGGGAATGCCACTAAGGGAAGACACACGGCCTCTGTTCTGCCCTCCTACTCTCAACTTAACCAAGTCCCACTCCATAAATCAAGGTCTTATTCACTCTGGCCAACACCTCTCCCATCTCAGAATTCCTCAAGTGCTTATCAACATCACTCATTTTTAGTCATCCCCAGCCTGATGTCATCTCTTGTATTTCTGTGGGTTTATTTTTTTAATTATTTTTCTTATATGCAGACTGTTTTCCTTCTCTGATTTATATGATATCAGAGGCAAAAATCAAGATCCTAGACAGCCCAATATTATGGAAACTATCTAATAATTATGGCAAAGGCTCTACACTTGGCACTATACTGACAGTCACGAAGTCACATATACATACATACTTTCAGTTCACTTTTTAAAAAACATTGTTCCCTCACTGCTAGATCCTGACTTCTTATTCTTTGTATCTAACTCAAAATGACAGAGAAAACTCTTGGCAATAGAAATAACTAGAAAACTTTAATCCAAGTAAAATTTGCTAAAATATTAGTCTACGCTGGACATGGTGGCACACAACTGTCATTTCAGCTCTAGGGGAACAGAAGCAAAAAGATTACAAGTCTGAGGCCAAGTTGAGCTACAAAATGAGTCAGAAGCCAATGTGAGTTGGTGTTTAGTGAGAATCTGGCTCAAAACAACCAACAGATAGGTAGATAGAAAGGTAGATAGATAGATAGATAGATAGATAGATAGATAGATAGATAGATAGATAGATAGATAGATAAAGGCAGTACTACTTCAACATAATAGAGAATTAGTCTTGCCCACAATCTTTATCAATCTGAAGTAAGCACAAAGATGAATACTACAAATCAGTGGAGAGAAAGGGTTATGAAGGTAAGACAAACACTCATACTGAATATAAAATAAAGTTAGATCCCTAGCTCACAGCATTCATAAAAATTCCTGATTTATTAAAAGTTATATATCAAGTAATACTCTTTAAACTCTTAAAAGAAAATACAAGTATGTTACAATTTCAACATAGAAAAAATATGTGTGAACATGTGTTTTAGACAAATCCATGCCATAAAGAGAGGTGAGACAATTTAACTGTATAAAAAATTGAATTTTCTTACATATCAAAGAATTCAATAAAAAGATAAATAAACTCTGACAGAAGGTATTTCAATCAATAATCTTCAGCAACCAGTGTATATAAGAACTACCTATACATCAATAATAAGAAAAGAAGACAGCCTAAAAGCTCTCTGAATCATAATTTAACAACAATGGGCCAGTAAGATGATTCAGCCTATACATGCATCTTCTACAACACTTGATAACCTAAATTTGATCTGTAGGACCTACATGCTGAAAACAAAGAAACACTTCTCATAAGTTGCCCTCTGACTTCCACATGCACACTGTGACCAGTGCTCATGAATAAAATTGCATGAACATACACTCACCACAAAAGTACTCCTTTGATATCTAACTAAGACTAAAAGATAGAATAGTGAGGTAGCATCTTGTCCCACTTACATATGTTACTATTTCATTACATATTATAACATTTACTGCTACTTATTATCTCAGTTTATATACAAAACTCTGGGATGCAGGAATAAAAATATTCTATATTATGTTCTTCTATAGATGAGAAAAAACTTTGATTTTCCTATTAATAATCTACAATACTATTTTTTAAATCTCACTATATAAAAATCTGTACTTGAATATTCATTGTAGCTTTATTCATAACAGCCCAAAATAGAAAACAACCCAGCGACCCTTCAATAAGTAAATGGTTAAACAGTCAAACAGCCATACCATGGGACAGTATTTAGCAATATAAAAGAAAAATATTCTGTTTTTAAAATTACATTTATTTATTTAGGAGGAGGGTGCCACACCCAAGTCTGAAGTCCACAGGACAACTTTCAGGAGTTAGTTCTCTCCCTTCACCATGTGGGTCCCAGAGACTGAAGTCAAGTCATTAGGCTTTAACTGAAATTTGTTCCAAAGATTGAACTGAACTTGTCAGTCTTGCCTGACAAGTACCATTCATTACCTATTAAGCCACCTCACCAGCCTAAGTAATGCAGTCTTGAATGCAGTCTTGAAAAAAGTCAATCTTTTTTTGTTAATTTTTAAAATTACATTTATTTTGTATGTGTGTGTGTGTGTGTGTATGCGTGTGTGTGTGTGCGCGCGTGTGCATACTAGCTATTGCCATGGCACACATGTAGAGATCAGAAGAAAACTTCGGGAAGTCAATTCTTTTCCCACCATGTGGGTCCTAGGGTCAAACTCAGGTCCTCAGGATTGCTGGCAAGCTTCCTTACTCACTAAGACCCCCAAAAGTCAATCTTAAAAGGCTACGTGCTAACAGATCTATTTTTATTATATTCTTGAAATGATAAAATTATACATGTGGAGATTATGGTGTCTACAACTACAGGACTAAGAATGGAGCATGGAAGGCACATTGTGAAAGTATGAAAGAGAGGGCAAGATTTTAAGAGCAACATGAAGGATCTTTGTGCTAATAGAAATGGTCAGTATTTTGCCTGGATCTAATGTCAAGGTCCTAGTTGTGATACCGTGCTATCATTTTGTAAATTATATTCTTACAACTGCGAGTAAATAAATACAAATCTCAAGATAAAACATTTCCTAAAAGACAAAAAACAAAAAGACCTGTTTGTAGTACAACTGGATGCCAAAATAAAGTACCAGAAAGCACTCTCATACTACCTATGTCTCTATCATTTAGGTGTCAACCTTCCCCATTAACCAGCCTCATCAACCTGACTCAACATCCCCTATCGACAGGGTCATCCACTGTGATCCTCCTGCAGTGTCTGTGTTGTCTGACCATACCTATAACAGGCTGAAGTCTTTAAAGATAGAAACACTTTTTCTTTATGCATATGTCCACAACTAACAGCACCAAACACACAGTAGGTTCTATATAAATGGGTGCTGGACTGAAGTTAGTTCATTCTTCCTGTTCATACAAAGTGTCCCAACACTAGAGGATGTACGGATGGGAGGGGACTAAGAATAACACCCCAGTAGCCAAGAGCCAAAGCCTTGTAAGTTTCATGAATAACTGCCTGCTCCCCAAGGGCTGCGAACCCAAATGAAAGAAAAGTCTGCATAGCACATGTGGTGGAAGCAGTGAAGATAACAGCTCATTCAGCAAGATTTTTTTTGGTTTTTGTTTTGTTTTGTTTTGTTTTCCTATTTCGAGCTCTGCACATGACAGAATTAACCATTTATAGTTTGGGTCACTTAGAAGAACACAATGAAAAGGTAAGCTGGATTGGTTGGGCTCCTCTAGAAAGGATTTTAAAGGTTAGCTGACAACCTTTTTCCTGAAATGATTAGGCTCAAGAATTAATTTCCAGGAACAGAAGACTTCACTAAACTAAACGCTAAGATCACTCGGAAACCTCACACTCTGTGTCTGGGCAAACATATTTGGCTGATGGAGTGGAGAGAGGGTTCCCACGCCCTGAAAACAATGAGAACTCCTCACTCCTACTCCAAATAGTTTGAGCATAAAAAGGCACAAGCAGTTGCTTTGCTGCTCCTAATGTTATCGGATAATTTTTCAAATTCTTACTCAATTACATATCATTCTTATCTGTAATCTTCACAGGCCAAACAAGCCTGCTTTCACATCATGCCTACTAAGCCCACAGAACACAAATATCCCTCCCAAGTAATTCCTGCTCTCATAAGCCTGAGATCATTTAATATCAAGTCTTGAATGAGAGAGTAAATGTGTGTGTGTGTTCATGTTCTTTTTCTTCTAAAACCAAAAGAAGAGGGAAATGTGCCACAAAGGTAAAAAAACCTAGGCAGTTTGTTTCTGCCACCATAATGATTAACACTTTTGCTACTGAATCCAGAAAAACTGGTATTTCTGTATGCATGCTTTTAACTCTAGCACTTGGAAGGCAGAGGCAGGTGGACCTAAGAGTGTCAGGCCAGCCTGGTCTACACAAAGAGAGAGAGTTCCAGGACAGCCAGGGTTACACAGGAGAACTCTGTCTTGAAAAACCAAAAAGAAAAAAAAAAAGGAAATCTCTCATCTCTCTCTCCCTCTGTGTCTGTCTGTCTCTTTCTCTCTCTTTCTACAAATATATACACACTACACACTACACACTACACACTACACACACACACAAAGATGTAATTGGTAAAAATCAGTTAACCAGCCAATCTTTGTTGCAACTTTTGGCTGCAACTACTGTTGCTTGTTGGGGAAAGTAGGTATTTCAAAATTGTGTTATTACTAACATTAACACACCCACATCAAAAATTTCATTAATCCAAGTAACAGATGCCACCCCAAATGCTAAAATGTTTGGTTTAAAATTTCTGACAGCAAAGAGCTGAGACAATTTATATTACCACAAACCACTGAATAAGTATTAGATGAAAAGATACAGCACAGTTGACCCTAAGGATGCCTAAAACATATGGCCTATTTATGTTACTTAAAGATGAAACTTAAACCAAAAGTAGGAGCTCTGAGAAAAGCCCAGGATAGGTCTAGTCTGTCTTCTGTCTTCCTCCTGAGATAGTAATAATCAGTATCTGGACTCTGTGGCAACTCACTTAATGCAAACCATACTTCTTTTGATCATACATCCCAAAAAGAAATGGTATTGCATCCTTTCATTTTTCTAGTTAAGAACTGAAAATTCTGAGGGTGGAATGATCAGGATCAGGTTAACTTGTCTTACAATACCCTAAAACCTCTCTTCCCATGAATGTATTTCTCAAATGCCACAATGATGAAAATTCGAGCCATAGTTATTATTAGTGATGCTCATTTTAAAACAACAGGCTGTTGCTTAGCCTATTCACTGGGTGAAAAGAAAACAACTGTGAAAACATTTCAACTATTCCTCTTTCAATTTGTCTACCTATTAGACACATCTTCCTATCAGATGGTAATACCTAAGCAAATACGACTACAAATGCTCTCTGGGTCTGTGCCACGCTACCATGAGCTAGACAGAGTCCAGCCTCTATGTGTGCAAGAGCCATCCAGGCACAAGAGCTAAGGAGAGTGTTAGACTAAGAATAGCTTGTGTACCCATAAGTAGAAATGTATCCTACAAGGGATAGCTTCAACATCTTAAATAAGTAAAAATAATGAGCTCTAAAGGCTTAAAAAAACAACCAACCAACAAACAAAAAAATGTAAAGATATTCTAATTTAACTTCTAATTTCACAAATGAGAAAACCAAGGTATGGACAAGTTAAATGTATACCAAGAAGACATTTAGAATATTGAATTAACTTTTTAGCTAAGACACTGGGAAATAAGAAAATCAACCAAACATGTGGAACATCTCAGAATAGCAGAGTTTTCAAATAAATTATTTTGCTGTTGGTAGTGGTAGTTATTTTTGAGACACGGTCTCATCTAGTCCAGACCAGCCTTCAACTCACTGCATAGCCAAGGCTGCCTAACTCCTGATCTTCCTGCCTCTACTTCTCAATTGCTAGGATTACAGCTGTGTACCACCATATCCAACATCCAAATGAACACTTTAATGCGAGCCTCACAGCAGTATTAAGTCAGCCTGGGCTCATGTCCTGTTTTTATCACTTACTTACTAGTGTGCTTTGGAGCAAGTCATTTAACCTCATTTTGCTTCATCTGTGAAACTGGGATGATAATAATAGTTACGTCATAGAGCCATTGGGAAATTCTTAGAGTAATATATGTAAAGCTTTCAAAACACAGCTTAGACCTATGAGGCCCTTAATAAATGCTAACCATCATCTTCATTACTAGTAAAAGCAAGCCAGGAATTATTGTCCCCATTTTGCAGATAAGAAACACAGCTCCAAAATAACTACCTCTTGTCAAGATGCCTCCAAAGAGCAGCTTACTCATCCAACAAGCTCTGATACCAGTATGTGCACACACACACACACAGAGAGAGAGAGAGAGAGAGAAAGAGAGAGAATTTCTGAATCTTTTAAAAAAGGATACTTTTTTAAGCTCCTGCCATGACATGTCTTGACAAGTTTCACCCTCTTTCTTGGGTCCCTTTGTTTTCTGTGCTCTAGCATCCTGGAGTCCTGGCCATCCCATGGCTATTGAAGTCTTCTCCAGGGAGAACATTCAGACCCTGCCTTCTATGTCATGATCCTAACTACAGAAGCTGGGCTTACAGCAGTACAGATAATGCCAACTTTCACAATACCTTCTGAGTTACCTAGTGACTGATTAATGTATTTGAAGCAAAAACAGATTGGTGGGGAAGAAGCTCTTCCTTCTACCAATAGATGGTATCCTTTAAAAAAAAAGAAAAGAAAAAAGAGGCACACATCCTAGCTTGTTTTCCTTCCTCAGAAATATATATTTCCATTTAAGACCATCCATTCACAAAGCACAAATAAGGTCAAGGCTACTAAACACCAAATGATTTGAAAAACCAAGGAAGAGAGTTTTCCTGTTTGTCCCTTGGACTTTTCCTCCCCATGTGTTACAGACCATGCAGCTGTTTCTAGTCAGGTAATAGCTCTTGCGAAACCCATGCTTTTAAACAGAATCCTAACAATTCCTTCTGCAAGTTAATGTTCTTAATTCTTGGTCAAGACAGATGAAAATTTTCTCAATTGGAATTTCTGAATATCTGTTAAAAGTGGTAACTAAGTTCTAGATAAGTACAGATGTATTTTGCTTCAACTACAAAAAGGCTTAATTTTTGTTTTGAACTCCTGAAAATTTCACACTAAATATTTTTCTTGTATAGTGGCTCATACTCATAATCCTTGCACTAAGGAGTTTGAAGAATAAGAATTACTACAAGTTCTGGCCAGCCTGTGCTATATAGTGAGTTCCAGGACTACAAAGTAAAACAATGTTATCATCACCATCATCATTATTAATGTCTATCTTTTTTGTTTCTTTTTTACCCCCAAGGTAGAATATATGATTGAAGAAATCTAAGCAGTTCAAATACAGTTCTAGAACATTAGATTCAGAAAAGGATAAGAATGTGTGTAACAAGAATCATGTCTCGCTTGCAGGGGAGCTCCATCATGCTTGATAATCAATATTTGTCCTTATGAAAGGACAATATTCACAATGTTTAACCTGTTTTGAATTTCAAGTAACATTAGGAAAGGGAGTGGGCTTTTTCTGCAATAGAAGGACAAGTGCGGTAACATGGTAATATGTCACATCCAATCTTAACTCAGAAAACACTTCAGTTTAACTATTTATGAATAGTTTGGGGGTGCGAGCCTAGCCTTTAATGGCTGAGTGATCTCTCCAACCCTAATTTGTGAATATTTTTGAAGTTCTTAGTAAGTACTGGAAATCAGACACATTCGAATAAATACAATGGGCAGAGATATGCTGAGAAGTAGGACAGGCTTCTGGAGGTGGTTGCATCTAAGTGGAGCTTTAAAGGATAGATAAACTTACCAATGAAGAGAACCCAATTCTAGGAGAAAACAGAACATGGACAAAGCAAGACACAGGACAGTATAGTACAGAAACTAGAGACAGTTCAGCTCTTCAGCAATATGAAATGTGAACAGAATAAATGTGAAATAAGGACTGTAAACAATCTTGTATGCCATGACCTAAGCAAAATAATGAGTGTTTGTTTCTAATCATTTCAGTGATTTATCAAAGTCAAACTTAAAAAATACTTGTAAAAGAAAGTATATTTCTAGATCATCCTTTTTCTCATTCACTATCTTAGTCAATAAATATTTACTAAAATCTACCATGTAGGCTATAATAGTATTCCAGACATCTCTCCTATGTGAAAGGACTCATAACAAGAGCTATTTACTTAGCATTTTAAAGTTATCATATTGAGTTAATATTTTTCACAGTACACTTACAATAATAAGAAGGTAAGTCTTATCTACATATCACAGAAGACAATGCTTGGAAGAGAACTTGAGTAACAAACAAAAAAGTGATACAAGACTCCAACAACAGCTATATTCTTTGCATTATATAAAACAATACTGAGACAGCTGTTAGGATGAAAGGCACCTGTAATGCCCATACTAAGGAAGCTAAGATAAGACAATCATAAATTTGAGGCCAATCTAAAGACCCTATTCAAAAAGCAAAGAGGGCTGAGGAGATGGACCCAGGTTCAAAAAGGACCAGAGTTCAGGTTCCCAGAACACATGTAAATGCTGGGTAAATATAACTGTAGGTTTGGAAGACAGGAGATCCCAGAAGTTAGCTGGCTAGTGAGACTAGTTTTATCAGCAAGCTGTGGGTTTAAGAGGGTTTACCTCAAGAGAATAAAACAGAAGAGCAATCAAAGAAGATTCTTGACATCAATACACGAACACACACACCTATATATGCACTACATATATATAAGCTCACCACATCCACAAAAAGAAAAAAAAACAAAACAGTAACTCCTAATAGAAGACTGAAATACAAATATTCAAATATAAGGCAGTCCAAGATCAATTCCCTAGGAGACCTATTGAGCAGTACTATGCGGGTGAAATAGAAGAGTCTTTCTGGTCATAATAACCACAGAAGGCATCCCAGAACAGATTTGACTAAAAGGGAGGGATTTTTAGCAAATGAACATGTGGGGCTGGCCAGGAAGTAAGGAACATTTCCATGACAGCACTCAGAACCCTGGTGACAACCTAGTTCTAATGCCTGTTTGTAGAAGAACAGAATATTCACAGGGGACAGACCCGGGTTAAGTCACCGAATGACCTACCCCTCAGTTTCTTCATTAACTAAATGTAATGGCAGTAATATATTTCTTATGCATGGATTATAATATATAAAGCCTTTGGGATAATACCTAGAGCATGGTAACCCCAAACAATATTGTATATAGTGAGTCTGTTAAAGGAATAACAAGCAGACCAGTCTGATCTCCAGTTCTCTGAAAGCCAAAAAGGAAAGCATGATTGAAATGGTAGGTTGCAACCAGATGAAGACAGGGTTCATGTCTACCTATCAGAGCTGGTCTCTTTTCAGCAAGCAATTGAGAATCAGCCATTAGAAGTCAAATCATATCCACAGCTTTCAGAGATAATCTCCCGTGAGAGTCCCCACCTGTCCCCTTGGCATCCGGCTCACTTACAACCCCTTCTATAGAGGCATGATACCATGGGACTGGTTCTAGCAAGGTCTATAGGGTAACAGATATTGTCACTTGTCAACTCCTAACTAGCCCAAGACTTTGCTCTCTTCTCTCCTCATTTTCCTCTCCTCTCTCTCCCAAAAATTCAGTAATGGCTTACAGATAATTATTAACCCAACCTCCTAGAGAGAGTTTACTTTTTTATTTTTTTTTCATTAAAGTTAAACCAATTTTCTAGGAACCAGTGTCAGTAACTTACAGCATTATTTATTACTTTTTGAAATTTGGTAATTTCTGGCTTTTGCCTTTTTTGGCTCCAAATTAATCTGTTTTCCCATGTACAGTTATTATGGTTCTCATTTTTTAATATTATAATGAAATAAGATTTGGGGATGTTAAACTAACTACCATCTGGTTATATGTACTATCTTAGCACTGATGGTTCCATAGATATATAAATTATGTACTTTTTAAATTTCTTAGTGACAGGAGTTTTATGTAGCTTAGGCTAGTCTCAAACTGGCTTCTCAATCAAGGATAACCTTGAACTTCTTGATCCTCCTGCCTCCACCCACTCAAGTGCTAGGATTACAAGCCTGTATACTACTATACCAGGTTAATGCAGTGTTGGAGATCAACCTCAGAGGAGCTGAGAATCAAACCCACAGCTTTATGCATACGAGGAAAGCATTCTGTCTATTCTGCAACTAAACTACATCCTCAGCCCTAAACTTTATGCTTTAAATGTCTTTTAAAACTTAAAAACAAAAGCAAAAACAAACTAGCTATGGTGGCATATACCTGTAATCCCAGCACTCAGGAGACAAAGGCAGGAAGTTCACTGCAAGTCTGCAGCTAGCCTGGTCTACATGAAAGTTCAAAATCAGCCAGGGGTTATCAAGAAAGACCCAGCCTCTAAACAAAACAAAATAATCATAAAATTGTTTAAAACAAAGAATATATTAATGAATATAAATACTAAAAAGTATAAAATTTTATTCTTAAAAAATGCCCTGCTCATATTAAGAACATAGCTACACATTCATAATACAAAAATATGAATACATGTATTAAAACTTTAACTCTAAAAAGTTATTGAGATAGTGATTATATAGATATGGATGTATAGGCTTGTAAAATATTGGTATAAAACATGTTTTAAGAATGGGAATCATGGGGGCTAGAGAGATGGCTCAGTTGCTTTTCCAGAGAGTTCAGGTTTGATACTCAGTATGCACATTGTGGCTCACAACCTTCTATAACTATGGTTGCAGGTATCCAATTCCCTCCCTCTTCTTAGGTACCAGGCACACATTTGGTACATAGACACACATGCATACAAAACACCCATACATACAAAAATAAAAACGTTAATAAAAATTAAGAATAAGTAAGCAACTATGCTCATAGTAGTATCATTCCAATAGGTAAAGGTAGAAGCAACCAAGTGTCCATCAACAAATGACTAAAAAATAAAATGTGACAGACATATATTCACACATGGAGTATCATTCCATCTTAAATATGTGACAACATGGATGGACTTTAAGGACAATACACTAAGCAAAATAAGCCAGTCACAAATGGATTGGTGCTGTATGATCCCACTTATATGATGTGCCTAGAGTTGGAGGCAGAAAATAGAATGGTTGCCAGGAGCAAGAGAAGAGTTACTATTTGGTGCATACAGAGCCTCTATTCTGAAAAACTGAAAAGAATTGTATGGACAGGTGATTGATAATGGCTATAAAACAATGACAATATAGTTAACGACACTGAACAGTACCTTTAAGAATAGCTATTATAAAAACACTTATGTGCATTTAACCACAGCTTAAAAAAAAAAAAGGAAATCAGAGTTTCTATACATTGTCATCAAAGGCATTATTCTATAATTTTAAGGCTCTCTGTATTTATTTTGAAACTAAATTTCTTCAAATGTAATTTTCAGAGATTCCCCACTGAAGCTAATACTGTTTAAAATTGTTCTCTTGAATTTTATTACTAGAAATCATACACTGACTTTTTCCTTCAGCATGACATAGTATTTTTCTAATATAGCCATCAGAAGTCGAGGATGTGGGATAGACATGACTCCCCTTAAATAAAGGCTTTATTCCAGAAGGGAAGCTTTACAGGGACCACACCAGGACAGCTCCGTTTCCTGAAGCACACACAATTTAAAAATCAGCATCTGGGAGCTAGCTGATGCTGAAAATATAGCAAGCCAGGTCATATTCTATAAACTTCACAAGGGCTTATCTTTGGCTTTCAGCCTGAGTGGTACAAAAATCAATGATATCCCAAAGGAAACTTCTATCCCTATCCTTCCTAGAGAATGTCTAACTAACATGGCAAAGCTAAGGAATATTCCTAAACCGTTTCCATCTGCTGCTGTTTTGTAGTCACACAGCATGGCCTAACTCCTGGCATTCCTTCAGGGTCTTGCAACTCTGGGTGCTTGAATGTTCTCAAGAGTTTCATTTAAAAAAAAAAAAATCACTTTCTTCTAAGAGTCCACCT
Organism: Meriones unguiculatus; assembly: GCF_030254825.1. NCBI lineage: Eukaryota > Metazoa > Chordata > Mammalia > Rodentia > Muridae > Meriones > Meriones unguiculatus. Next base: position 77,255,322 of record NC_083365.1, read on the forward strand.
TATTGCTAAGTCTCTGTGTTCCCTAAACGAGGGAAGAGTACTCAATCATCTACCAGGAAGATGATAGCATCTGCCTGAGGATTCCAAAGACATGTTTTACTGCAGCTTTTTACAAACTGATTATATTTAAAGTTCCCTTGGGGAGTAAGAGGGTGGGGGCACTGGGAGGAAAGGCACTTCAGGGAAAAGACCTTTGTTGGCATAAACTATGAACTTCTCAGCCTCCCCTGAGAACAAGCTTGTTTAATACCACCAGTTGGCATTCCCAAGCACGAGTGCACACACAATATGACTAGAGCTGAAATTTCATCTCCAGCTCCCAAAGGGTAACAAAAGAGTTAACCTGTTTCAGGAAATTGCTTGTGCTTTTCCTATCAAAATGCTCCACATGCAAATTATAAAAAAATTTACTTCTCTCTGACTAGTAATGTGCTCTGTAATCCCAGCATTTGGGAGGCTAAGGTAGGAGGATCACTGTGAGTTCAAGTCCAACCTGGGTTATATACAGTAAGACCTTGTCTCAGCATGTCTCTGAGTTTGAGGCCATCCTGGTCTATATAGAGAGTTGGAGAACTACATAGAGACACCCAGTCTCAAAAAACAAAACAACAACAAAAAAGACCCTATCTCAAAACATAAAAATGAAAATAATTTTACTTCTTGTGACTGTGGTACAATAGAAAAGGGAGAGGGAAAAAGACCCCTTAACATCTAATTAAGAAATGTCTTAGAGGTATTGTAGGCGGTAATATGAATTCACCCAAGTCCCACCCAGACAATCATCTCTATTCTATGTCCCACTCTTCACCACCATACATTGCTTAAGTGCCAGCAAAGATGCTAACAGGCTAGAGGTCAAATGTACAGTTTCAATCATGAATCTCATCAAGGCTGTCAGGAATTTCCAGAAATTCATGCATATAAAAGCACTTTATAAATTTGGGGGGAAAAAAGCTATGTAAAAAGTCTAAGAATATTGGTGCTTTTGAGTTGGACACTGAAAGACATGAACTTTTCAAAGGAATCCAAACACCCACAAACCAGAAACAATGGTGGTTCTTAAGAGCCACATATCGGACTGACTATTGCCCGGTAAAACCAGAGGTTAGGACTGGTGCTAAAACCTCAGAAGTTCTTCAGAGCACATGTAAGCAGGTGCTTTTAAGGAATAATAATGATAGGAGAGAATAAAATAAAAGAGTTCAAAGTCTACTTAGAATCTACTTGATTTAAACAATTCTGACTAAAAAGCAGATACATATAATATTTTTAGACAGTTTACCTATTCATACATAAAAGGAAATTAATATTCAAAGAGTATGGAAAATTTTTGTTGGTGGTGGGTCTATTTTGGTTTTGTTTTATTTTGTTTGTGGTTTGTTTTGTTTCTGAAACAGGATCTCGCTTTACTCTAGGCTGGCCTCAAACTCTTGCCTCAGCCTCTCAAGTGCATGAGCCCCCATGCCTGGCCAAAGGATTTAAATGACAAGCACGTTACGTATTTTGTTACTCCTCAACAAACTTAAACTAGAACTGTTACATTCCTACTCTGGTTTCCTACATTCACTAGCTGGTGCTTTGAGGGTGAGCTCAAGGCAGCCTGTCTAGTTGGTAAGACAGAAGTCCCATAAAGAAGGTAGACTAGACAATCATTAAGTACTCTCAGGTACCAGATTCTGTGCTACAAGAACTCTGCAGAATAGCTGCCTTATTCCTCACAAGAATAGGAAATGCACACTACTTTGCCAATTGTCCAGTTAAGAAACTGAGACTCAGACAAAGCATGTAACATAGTAGAACAAAGATTTAAACCTGGATTCTCTGCCTCTAACACCTCCACTTTTAACTGCCATACCAAATTGATGTATAATTTTTTTTTAATCTTGGCATCTCTAAGAGAAGTATATCTGGCAGGACCATGAGTTCCACAGAACGCAAAAAAGTCGGAAACTCCACTTGCAGAGTGCAGGGGCTCACACCTGTACTCCAAGACTCACAAGGCTGACTCAGGAAGCCTGTCAGGAAATCAAGGTCAACCTGAATTACACAGTGAATTTCAGGCTACCCTGGCCTACAGACTGAGAGACCCTATCTCTAAGAAGCAAAACAAAACACAATTTCTTAAAAAGCTGAAATTCTTAATTCAGATAGAAGGTCAGGTAGTCATCACCAGTGCCAGTGCCAACCCCAACCCAAGACACTTTGAATTCAAATTCTATAGTCTCCCACCAAGAGTATGGTTCTAGAAATGCAAGCTCCATAAGGGTCTGGAATTCTGTCTTCTTCACTGATATGTAAAGTCCTAGAACACATACTAGGCACTCAATAAACAGTTAATAAAAAAAAAAAAAAGAAAGTAAAGCTGCCACTTTCGATTGTGTGACCTTGAAAGGGTGTTTTATCCTCTCATAGCCTCAGTTTCCTCAGGTCCTCAAATGACAATAATGCTTCCTGGAAGGATGAGAAAATTATACCAGACCACTCACTGGGAGGCAATGGAGCATAACAAAGTAAACTATTATCACATCACTACTATTACATATCACCTAATTTTGCCCTAGGAATTTTTTTCACCGTGATCAGATGCTATTTTCACTGCAAAGATACAGAAGTCCATGAAACTACATGTACATTCAGATCCACCACCTAGTCGTGTGACCTTGAACAAACCTCTACAGTTCTCTACATTCTCCTCAGTTGTAATCTGAGGAATAAAGCAAATCAGTTCCAAAAGCATTCATGGGGCACCTCCTTGAGAGAGAAATCAGGGTCAGCCACCTACAAATTCCTACACTCTGAACAGAGCCAATGGAAAATATTGACACAAAACACAACAGTCTCTAGCCTGTGGCAGGGCTGAAGAGAAACTCCAAATAGCTAACTGCATTACATCATCTCAATGAACAATATTTGTAAATACACGAAGTATTTAATTGTTGAGATACTCATGAGAAATCCATTACCAATTAAAAACTAAAAATCTCAAATTCTAATATCTGTCAGCCCTAAACAAAAAAAAAAAAACAAACAACAAAACAAAACAAAAACACCGTCATGAAAAAATCACTTTGCTCCTCAGTCAAACGGTGTGCTTACAGAGAATCACCTGGAAAAAGTCAAAGTTGTTAACACTCCCTATGTTGCCATAGGGAGTTAATAACGGGATGCATTTTTTAATGTCATATGTAGCCAAAACTATAGTGAGGCATTGCAAGAGCAGAATATGGTGCACCTGGACAGGACATAGAGGCCAGCAGCCATTCTGTACAAAAACAGGCTGGGATTATGAACAGTGACAAGAGGCCAAGACCTCAGCTATAACTCAAAACCCCACCTCTCTCAATTCCAATTCAACTGAAGCTATCATCATTCAACTACCCATCCTGGTAGTTGATAATAAAACTGACCAATATTTGCAACCATGAGGATTGAAGGTCCTTTAGGGTACCTCCTGCACTGACCAAACCAGTAATATATTTTTTTAAATCCTGATGACACAATGATGACTTCAAACTACCTTTCAACCTTTCAAGAGATAAAGGGACTACCTGTTTTCACACTCTACCTCTAACCCACATCCAAGGCAATCATTAGAGAGACGTGGCCTTTCCCAAGTCCTCAAGATAGGAAAAGGTCTCCTAGCATTGGTGCAGGGAAAGAAGGAGGGGCCCCTCCCTCTGTACTCTGAAACAAAGGAAAAACCCAACCATGTGGTGAAACATTCAAGGCCACCCACCTATCCCACTTCCCAGCTAAGGTCTCAATGGGCTGAAGCCACAGGGCTCTTCCCAGTGACTGGTCAGGAAAGGGCAGTGCCTTGCACAAACACAGGCTAGGGCTCCTTCTCAGGCATGACACCTCTTAGGGGAAATGCTGGATGAGGAACAGCTATTTGGGTATGGGCTTCGGTTTGAGAAGCCAATTTAAGCTGTGGACGAGATGAAGAGACACTTGGCTTCCCCAGGTCTACATTCTGCTGTATCCCTTCACATTTTTGGCTGAAAGGGAAATGGACCTTTAAAGGCATGTATTCTGGAGCAGAGGGTGACACCTATTTCCCAGTTTCAGCACCACTCTGAAACCTTAATAGTTCAACTCCTTTAAGATTCAGATGGGGGTGGAAATCAGTTCGGATGGTCTTATTCTTTCTGTTCTGTGATCTTTGGTTGTATGCAGGGTGACCATGGGCCAGCCAAGTACAAGGTGCACCCAATATAGCTAAGGACTTCCTGAATCCAGTGTCATGGATATCTCAAGCATTAACACTGTACACCAGAAAAACCCCGCCTCTCCCAGGTTCTCCAAATTGTATACCCCTCTCAAGGTTGCCTTTCTGCCTGGACTTCTCTTCAACCTTTGAAATAAATGTCCAAACACCTGTCAGATTTCAGCTGTCCTTCAAGGAAGCTTGACTCAAGACGCCCAAAGGCGAATTGCAGCTTTTTTTTTTCCCTCTCTCTCTCTCCGGAGACCCTCCTGCCCCTCCCCCACCTTAACCAGCCTTTGGGAAAGAGCTGCCAAAATAATGGCCAGCCCCACAAAGATACTCCTAAAGCCCACTTCCAGTGCCTGTAGCCCCTGACACTGTTGATCATTCCAAGGCTCTGATCCATCTATGAAACCACCTCTGGGGTCAACTTGCCACCTGCTCCACCCAAGAAATTAACGCCCTGAAAATTGGGGTGGAAACGCACGTCGGCAGAAGATATGCATTATGCTAATTGTCAAAATTCTTACCTTTGACCTGAGTATCGTACTCTGCGATGATCTCCTTATCCTTTTTGAATTTGGCTGGAGACGTCATGTTTTCCTTCTTTCTTCCAAATTCGAATTGTGAATTGATAGATCCACGAGAAAAATCCAACCACGGAAATCAATACCTCCAAGGCCACTTCTCCCACGGGCAGAGAAGAGCCCCGCGGTGGTCTCCAGAGCTCCGGGGGAACACGCAGCCGGCTACCGCACACACATGCAGACTGTGGGTGCTGAGGCCGGGGAGGGGGGCGGGGGGCGGCGGCGGCTGGCTTATGTACTAAAGCCCAAGCCACAGCCGCAGCATTAGCCAGGAGAACTGCAGCGCCCGGAGGCTGGCCTGGGGTCTGACATCAACGACACAGGCGGGGAGTGGAAGTCCTTCCGCACAACATGGTGTAGGGGATGCGGGGGTGTGGGCGCGCCCAGCTGTGTCCCTAGGAGGGAATGGGTTTGTCTCGGGGTGCCAGGGGTGGGCTAGGCGTTCTTCGCCGGGATTTTTGTGGTACCAGCTCAAAGATGCTGCTAATCAAATCCCAAAAGGGTGCCGCTGCAACGCGGAGTGGATCGGAAGTCGTTTGCTCCGGTTCACTAGCCTGTAAATGCAAGAAAAGGGGGGAGGGGGGATCAGTACGAAAGCAGATCCTAATCGCTACAGGGGTGGGGTCGGGGATGACACTCTAAGTCCAGCTTTAGCCCATTCATCTTGACCTAACACCGCCCGCTCGGCCCGAAGACCCGGTGTGGCGCGGTAGGGAGGAAAAAAAGCTTCCTCCGGATTTTGTTTTAAGGCAGAAAGAGAACACTTTGGAGCAGCCGGCACCGCGTGCTCCGGGAAGGGACTGCGGCGGGAAAGCAAAGCTGCGGGTGGGGACTGCGGCACAGCGGTGCTTTCCCAGCTCAGCTAGCCCAAGAGGGGGCCACCCGCCTAGCCCACAACGCGGCCCCTGACCCGCAGCTGGGGCACCTCCCGGACCTCTACAGGATCAATACCAGAGGGGACAAACCAGAAAGCACAACTTTTTTCTCCTACCGCCCCTCCTCCCAGTTGTTTTGTTTTTGGTAACTAGCTTCTCCTGGCAGCAAAACCGGGGGGGGGGGGGGGGGACGTTGCAGGAAGGGCCCTCTCCGCACGGGACATCCAGGAAAACAATGTGGTCGACAGAAGCAGGAAACGGGCTAGAAGCGAGGGTCTAAACCGGGAAAACCCGGATTGGGAGGCGGAAAGCGGCGGTCGCCTCCCCCAAGCCAGGTACGAGGGTGCCTCTAAATGGCACCCCCCAGTATTTTTTGCTCCCCAAGCCCAGGGATCACAGATACCGCACCCAATCCCAGTCGGGTGGGAGGCATTAGTGAGAGTCGCCAGGAGGCGAGGGAGGCGGCGGCAGGGAGGCTGAGGGAAGGGCTCCAGTGCTGCGGCGGGCTCCTGCCTCCCAGGCAGTCCTGTCTCCGCCGGCGCACAGGCGGCTCCAGGCAGTGTCGCCTACTCCCGGCGACCGGAGGAAGGGCCGCGCGCAGGAAGAGGGAGCCGAGGCCGCGCAGTGCGGCAGGGCAGGAAGCGGGAGGCGGGCGTGAGGTGGGGTTCTGAGGCTGGAGAAAGACCGAGCCGCCCGAGCTTGGACGACCAGAGAGGGCGCCGAGAGGACGGGTTTTGGGGGCGAGGCAGTGGGAGAAACCGCGGTGGGCTGCTACATGAAGTACAGGATGTTGGCAACTTTGGGGACTAGCATGAGGTTCGGATATCAGAGTGGGAGGAGAGCCCTGGGAAACAGACTGGAGGGCTGAACGGAGAAAGAGCCCCGCAAGCCGTGAGGAACACCCATCTTTCTGGATCCTGGGCTGCCAGCCAAGGCCGGGAGACCAGGGACGAGGCCAGCGGACCGTTACGGCGAGGCCCCGAGGTGGACCCGGCCAGCCGTGTGCAAAGGGGCTGCGGAAGGACGGTGTCGCCGCGTGAGGACAGTCCTCGGCAATGCGGGGATGGCGGAGAGAGGAGCAGACCCTGAGAAGTATTATGGGCTGTACTGGGGGATTTGGAGGGTCGCGGGCCGCGGTTTGGGGACCACGGGTGGCGGCACCGAGAGCAGCAGCATCCGCGTCGCGTCCACCCGCCCAGTCCGGGTTTGTTCAGTCAGGGCAGCAGCCAGGCGTACGAGAATGGAAGGGGAAAGGAGCCTTTACCTGGCTCTGCCGCGACGGGTCTCAGGCCCCAGGATCCGCTTCCCACTTAGCGATCTCCTCCCCGCCACCCTCTTCTACGCAGTTCGGCCCCCCAGTTCCCTAAGGAGACTCCGCCAACTCCGCAAGACCCCGCCGGGAAGCAGAGCCCGCCCCCTGGCCAATCACCGCACGCTTCCTATCGACCGATGGGGCGTCTAGCCAGTAGAAATAACTGATCCCTAGAAGCCAGGAGTAGGGGCGGAGCTGACTAAACTTAGAGGTGTGGCAAATACTAGCTGCCAGGCGCAGCCCCAAAGTGATCTCTTCCCGGGCCTGTGGAACCTGAAGCAGAACTGATGGGCGGGATAAAATGAAAGAGACAACCAAACACCTCCCTCAAGAGAAGACGGGACCAATCCGCCCGGGAAAGGGAGGAGGGAAGTTTAGCCAATAAGCAGGAGAGACTGGCCTGGACATAACATACCTACCAATAAGAAACTGAGGTCTGTCTTCCAAGTTCACGGGGGGGGGGTCACTCAAGCAGATGCTGACCAATGATCTTAGAGGCCGAGCCAAGCTAAACCAATCAGAGGGCCGATCTGACCTCGGCACCGTTAGTGGGGAGCGGCCTCCGAGCTCACGTCAGGAGAAGGCCCCTGGCCTTCCAATGTGGTACTGGGGCAAATTCTAGTCCTCCCAATCCGTGCTCGGCGCAGGCAATTCAAACTGACAGCGGGTTAGAGAAAGCGGAAGAAAGAGTGAAGCCCGGCGTGTTCGGTGACTGACGCCAGGTGCGGACGGAACTTAAGCCGCGGCCTCTCATCCAATACCACTGCCCACTCCGGAGCGACCGCTGCCGGAAAAACCTTAAGGGTCACGGGCGGCGATTGCTGAGGGAGCGAGGACGCCAAGGGCCGTGGTGCAAGGGAGGGGACGCGCGGCCTAGCTCGGAGAAGGGGGCGCGGGACAGGGCCGAAGCCGGCGTGCCCTGAGTGGCGTTGAATCCTGCGAAGAGGCCGCGTGGAGCAGAGCAGGGATCGGAGCGCTCTGCAGGCAAGACTCGCACTGGGAGTTGTCCGAGAAGCGAAGCTTTAAAGGGTAGAGCCCCTTGGGAACAGGTGGGAATCTTTGAATTCCGGGGCGGGAGCTGAAGAGCTGAAGATTCTTGGAGTCCAGAGAAAGTGAACGGCGTTGTTCCCTTCAGCTCCACTTGTCTCTCCCCACCTCAAACTCCATTCCCTTTCCCACCCCAAGCCAAAAGCAAGAAAAATTTGCTGTTCCCATTTAATAAATACTAATTTTACCTTCCCACCAAGAAAACAACTCTCTTCCCAGTTTTAGAGCTTAAAGAACTCAAAGCCTTCCGACTTGGCTTGTTAACCTGGGGGAATCAAAGTACGAAGGGTTATTGCTTGTTCCCTCTTTCAAAATTCTGCACCTCGTTCTACGTGGGACGCTATGTCTACCAACAACTGTAATTTCAAGGACCGATGTGTGTCCATCCTGTGTTGCAAATTCTGTAAACAAGTTCTCAGCTCTAGGGGAATGAAGGCTGTTTTGCTGGCTGATACCGACATAGATCTTTACTCTACAGACATCCCTCCTACCAAGTAAGTCATACGGGCAGCCCTATAACTAAGTGGGCAGTGGATGGCTTGGATCCCTGGGGGTCAAGGTTATCATTTAGTGTTCCAGCCACTCCCATCAGCCTAATGATTCCCTTGGAGTTTATCTAAGTGGGCAGACCGTCTGGACAAAGTCTGTGGTTTACCCAAAGTGGTCAATACTGAGGTCATGCTTCTAGGCACTTAGAGTCATGTGACCGTGCATCTCTTAAATTGGCTCTAAGGCACAATGCCTTTTCCAAACACCCTTTCACACTGAAGCAAATCTTTAACAGTCACTTGGAAGGAAGCGAGTAATAATTCCTTTAAAGTGAATTAATAATGATAGTAAAACTGAACACTTTCATATATAGGAAAGTAAAGCTAATATAGTCTCTTCACCCCTTGAAATCTCTCATGAATTTCCTTAAGTATAGTCATTATTCATACAGAAATAAATGGGGTGCTATTTTGTTTGTGTATGTGCACTTTTGTGGTGGGGAAAAAAAAGCACCAGATGCTAAAATTGTAGACCCAAATGTCCAGAAAGTTCTATGATACAATGTGTTGTTTTAGTTAGACATGCTCACACACAAACTTGAAATATTCTATTTTTACAATAGCTATGGTCATAAGGAAGTCTCAGGTGAGCTATTACATGCTGGGAGTCTAGCATAGAATCTGTATTGTTTGTTGGAGTTATAATCACAATGGAGCCATGTGCTAAGATGGGTATTTATCTTATTTTGTCACTCTGTGTGTGTGTGTGTGTGTGTGTGTGTGTGTGTGTGTGTTTGAGGAGGGGTGGATATGTCCATAGGTGCTCTTGAGGCTAGAAGTGTAAGATCCTCTGGAGAGGGCAGTTGTGGCTTGCATGATGTGGGTGCTGGGAACTGAACTGCAGCCCTCTGCAAAAGCAATGCATGCTCTTAAACACTGACCTATCACTCCGGCTCTCACTTTAGATTGTTTTATAGTAGAAAATCTGCCACATGTTCATAGTGAGCGCAAATATTACCGCCCTGTACAAAGATTAACTATATATTTTAGAATCTAGTCAGCTCTGAACTTACGAGATTTGTGCCAAGTTACAAAAGTGCTATTGATTGTGAGACTGGAAAAATCAGGGCACTTGCATGCTGCAGGAATGTGAAATAGTAAAGCTGCTATAGGAAAACAAATTGGTGGTTCTTTACCAATTAAACACAGAATTGCCACATGACACATATAATTCCACTTGTAGGTATAAATCCAAAGAACTCAGATCAGCGCAGCATGATTCACAATCTGAGACAGGAGCAATCCAAATGCCCATTGACTAATCTAGTAAGTGAATAAAGACCGTTGCCTTAAAGAAAAGAAGTCCTATCATGTGCTGCAATGGGATGAACCTTGAGTACATTATGCTAAATGAAACCTGTAACCAAACAATAAATGCTGTACGAGTCCGCTTATGTGAAGTATCTGAAGGAGAATAGGGATAAAAATTTTGGTATGTTTGACTGTAATTTTTTTTAATCCTCCAGCACAGTGGATTTCATTGGAAGATGCTATTTCACAGGAATCTGCAAATGTAAACTGAAGGACATCGCATGTTTAAAATGGTAATTTGTGGCACTGTTGCAGATAGAGTTTGGAAGGTGATATTGACATCAAAACCTATAGAAAGGCTGTATGAATCATTGAGCCATTAGAAAAAAACATTTGTTTCTTAGAGCTATTCTTTAAAATCATATTTATCTGTTTATGTACATGTATATGTGTGTGTGGCATGGCACGTGTGGAGGTTAGAGGACAACTATAGCACAAAGGTACAGTAAGCATTTTCACCATCAAGGTAAAAACCACTCATGGTGCCATTTTAAAAAATGAAACAAGACATTCCCTGTATGTTTGCTACAGTTAGCATGAGATTTGTGAAAAGAAAATTTGAGAATGAGAAACTTGGTGATATGCTGAAGACAACCAAACTATTTTCAATTTTCCCTAGGGGCTGGAGATTTGTTTTGATTCTCCCTCCGAAATTACTGCAACTAAATGAGAGTTGCCATCCTATGTTTAGTTTACAAGGCCCATGCCCTCACCTACTTCTCTGCTTTGTTGAAACAATTTTTAAATGCTTCAACATAAAAAAAAAATTCACCTTGTAGTAGTCCTGAGACTAGCAAAATCCTTTACTTATAGACCTGAGTTTATTTAATATGTTTTCTCGGTATAGCACACATAGAGTTTTGAGTACTTTCTAGAACAAATCACATCCTGAAACTAGCCTTCAAAGAAAGTATGAATAACTGGAGCAAAGAAATACACAAAGATGTTAGCACTGTTTCACTTGCAGACTCCATAGGCTGTGAGTACTGTGGGGTAAGGTCCCTTCTCATAGCCAGAAACAGGCCATTTAGAGGAAAGGGGTGAAGCTTACAGGGTTTGTTTACATTAGCAGGCAAATGTTTTTGTGGTCCAGGTATTACCCCCTACAGGTGCTAACTACTAACAATTCCTTTTTTTTTAAGTGGGAACATTGTAGGCTATCATGTGATTGTTCCATGTAGTTCCTGCCTTCTTTCCTGCAACAATGGACACTTCTGGATGTTTCACAGCCAGTCCGTTTATGGTATTAACAGACTAGACTCCACTGGTAAGAAACAACTGTTTTACACGTTTCCTTGTCACATTCCTCAGTCTGTCTCTGAGGAGAATCCCCTGAAACCTTCACAGGTAGATTGGATCAGCAAGTGTGAAATATTCCCCTTTCCCCCACACATTCAGTTATGAAAACTACTAGCCAAAAATGTTACCACTTATCATTGAATTGAGGGAAGGGTTCAACTTAATCAAAAATTCTTAGGCTTTATTGTTATCCTCTGGTTTTGGTTTTATTGAGATAGTCACCCTAAGTAGCCCAGGCTATCTTCTAACTTTCAGTCTTCCTATCTCAGCCTCTAAAGTGATTATAGGTATGTGCCACCACATACTGTCTTTTTAAACATTGTATTTCTGTGAACTAGTACCTTAACACATATTATGTTACAGATACCTTTTGAAGTCAGTATATGGATAGTTGAGGATGTGTATGCATGCACACATGTGTAAAGAAAAGAGGAAAAGGGCCAAGGCAGTAAGGAATAGGAAGAAAACTGAGTATCCTCTATTTAGCAAGTCTTTGAGATAAATATATTTCAAGGGCTGAAGGAATGGCTCAGTACTTAAGAGCCTTACCCTTACAGAGGACCAGGGTTTGGTTTTCAGCATCCAGATTAGGCAGCTCATAACTATCTATAATTCTAGTTCCCAAGGATCCTATAATCTCTTCTTACTTCCACAGGCCTTCCACAAGCCTGCATGCTTGTGGTGTACATTTAGACAAGCAGGCAAGCACACATATACATAAAACAAAAATTAATAAATCTTAAGCTATATATGCACATATGTATTAACATGTATATTAATAATTTACAATAAAATTCTAGTCAAGGGAAATATTCAAGGCCAGTGTGTTATACAAATTATTTCAATAAGAAAATAGGCTAGGGCCTAGAGAGATGGCTCAGTGGGTAAGAGAGCTGCACAAGGGTGAAGACTTGAGCTTGAAACCCCAGCATCATGTAAAAGCCAAGCATGACTGAGTGTACCTATATCCCCCTTCACTTGGAAGACAGGAACAGAATCTCCTTGACAGCAATCTAGCCAAAAAAGCAAACTTCAAGGTCAGTGAGAGATACTGTCTCAAAGGCATAAGTAAGAGTAATACAGGAGAACACCCGATATCCTCCTGTGACGTCTGCACACATATGTGTGTGCACACACATATAGAAAGGAGAAGGAAAAAGAAAGTATATTATAGATTATTTTTTAACATCTTTACTACATTTTATTTAGAGTTAGGGTGTGTGTGTATGTGTGGTGTGTTTATTCATGTACATACACAATGTCATGCATTGGAGATCAGAGGATAACCTGTGAGAGTCAGATCTCTCCTTGTTCTGTGTAGGTTGCATTCATCAAACTTGGGTTATCAGGCTTAGCAACGGGTGGCTTTACCCACTGAGCCATCTTGCTCACCCTATTATCACTTCTTCTTTTTAGGCAGGGTTTTATGTATTGCAGGCTGGCCTCACACTCACTATGCAGCGAAGGATGGCTTGACCCAAGCTTGGTTTTATGAGGTCCTGGCATTTAAACCCAGGGCTTTGTATATGCCAGACAAGTAGCATCTTACTAACTGAACTACATCTCTATCCTGGCATACTCCTTTAAAAGTGTGTATGTGGCTCTGTGGCCCTGTGTGTGTGTTTGTGTAATTTGCTTTGATAGACTAAGAAATCATGAATTGCAGGCCAGGTTATCAAGGATTTTAGACCCTCCAATTATGCTTGTGTTTTTAAGACTGGTTTTTTTTTTTTTTTTTTTTTATTCCCTGGGATTCAACAGTGGCTTTTCAATGCATCACTGCAGCCTTTTAATTTAAAATTATACATATATGTTAAGGTGGCTATTTTCAAGCAAGGACTCCTCTAACTCCTACAAGTAAAAGATAGGCTCCTAATTTAGTTTTTTCCACTTTATATTTGGTTTGCCGAGGGGACACATTCAAGAAAGTTTGTGCTTTGATACAGTTTTTCCTGCTTCACGGGATTCAAAATAGGGTGGAGATTTTTCAGTTTTTATTTACTTTAGAATATTGGTCAATTTTTCAAACATAAAAGACCAGCATTCTTTCACTTGTACTGACTCTAATCCATGAGAAACAGATGTATCACAGGATTTCCTTCCTTCTTAAAAAAGAGGAAGGTGGTTCTTCTGTCAGATCCAATCTCCACATTTATTTATTCTCCTTTGAACCGATTGTGCTAAGTTGCTTCGTGGTTCCTGAATACAAGCTCCAAGAATATCAAACTTCTCCTTTGTAACTCTAATATTGTGATTTAAAGTAAGATTTCCTGGATGCTTGTCAGGAGATTTTTAATGGCTTTGGAACTGTCCTTGAAATTATCTGAATAAGTAGCACTAAAGGAATGTATATACAAGTTATATAAAATTCTAGAATGTTCAGCATGAAAGTTCTCTAAAAAGTATGTATCTTAGGTTAGCCTACACATATAAATCTAATTTCCCAGAGCTTTCCCAAATATGATTGGGAAATCATCTCAGATTCCCTAGGCTATCTCCAAAGGTATTAGGCTCTCCATTTACCTTTATGGATTCTAATTTTTACTTAATATTTTGGCCTAACAATTCTTTACAATCTGGTCAGCCCGTCAGGACATATTACCAGAAGCCGATCACCATTTATTCTGGGGATGGGTGTTAGGAAATGTTTTTTTATACTAAGCAGTTCAGACACAAAACCATTAAGGAAAAGAACACGGTAGATATCTATATATTCTGTCACTTCAAATAAGGGCAAACTTCTTGCCTCATTAGATTGCAGTATCTCTGTTAAACAAAATATACCTGTATATTCCCACTGCTTCAACCATGTACACATCTCTTTTGATGCTGAAGCAAATTGGACCCAGCAATGACAGGCTAAATCTTCAACATATTTTAAAAGATTTAAGCAGACAAGATGGCTCAGCAGGTAAAAGCACTTTGCTGCACATTTTGCTTGATAAACTGAGTTCAGTCCCAATGAGAGCTAGAGACAGGAGAATTGCCTGGAAGTTCAGATACTAGCATGGCTGGGATATACAGCACAGTGTAGTAGAAACAAGAAAGACCCCACCTCAACAAGGTGAAAAGAGAGACACCCAAAGCTGTCCTCCAGTGCTCCACATGGCACCATAGCATGTACACATATGCCCTACCACACCAGCTAAATTAAATTAAAAATAAAAGATTTCCAGTGCAATACTATACAGAATAAAAAAAGTAAATGAGCTAAATCTACACTACATGTCAAACAGATAAAATTCAGAAATAAGATGAATGAGATAAATTAGAAAAACATGTACGATACAATAGCATTCTATAAAAATTTTAGGCATGTATGGTGGCACATGCTTGTAATCTTAACTTTTGTAAGGTAGAGGTCAGAAATCAAGAGTCCAAGGTCATCCTCAGCTACGGAATGAGTTAGAGCCTAGCCTAGGCTATATGATGCTATCTTAAAAAAAAATTAGATAACACAAAGCAGTAATATTTATTGTCCACAGTTATGTACACTTGTAGTAAAAATGCCAATAGTATGCAGATAAAATATTGCATCAGTCCAGTGAGATACTATGATTTTAACTTATCCCTTGCAAATGATCAGTGGTCATGTGTGTCCAATATGGTACACGTGGAGAATAAAGAAATCTGTATCTGGGTGGGAGAACAAAAATATCAATAGGGCAGAAGCCCTGGCTCATTCCATGCCACCGTATGGCCTCTATTTCAGTGTAGCGCAGATACCCAGAACTGGTGGGTCTTCCTTTTGCTCACTTCACCAGCTAGACAATTTGAAATTGTCTCGTGATAGTTTTTATTCTCTCCTAATTTGGTACTTTTAGTCATCTCACTATCCTCAGTATGTTTGGCCCAGTACTATACATCTGTGCTAGACTCTGATATAAAATCTGATTATTCTCTGTCAGTGCTACTTAGATTATTTTTTGTTATAGTGACTCTTGTAACCTAGTCCAAAAGTTTACAGCTCTACCTTGAAGCCTGTAGTCTGGAGCCTGCCTGCTTTAGGAAACCACCACTTTATAAGCAACTGTTTTAACACCAATGTACTGGGGATTGAACTTTGGGCTTCATACTTCTAGGCAAAGGTGCCACCAATCAGCTCTCCCTAAAGCCTCTTACTTTTTAGGACAGTATCTCAGGAAGTTGTTCAAAGCTGGCCTAGAACTTGCAATTACCCCTTTAGCTGGGATTATAGCCTAATCCAGAAGGCCCATCTTGTCTTTATCAGAAAATTAAATTAGCTACTGCTCCATATATTGAAGAAATGACTTATTTAGGTACAAAAAGGTACTCAACCTAAAAGAATCTTATGCAATCTCTATTCTAAAATCATTGAAATATATTTTAAAATTATCACTATAGAGTATGAATGGCATTGTGTAGCTGGAGGCAGCGTTGGTGCAGATAGGGACTCCAGAGTTCCTTTTGAGTTCTAATTGCCTAACATTCCAACTCTTCCTTAAAAGGTTTTTGTTTTTGTTTTTGTTTTTATTTTCTTAATGTTCACTTTGGGGGCTAGAGAAATGGCTCAGCAGTTAAGAGCACTAGACTGCTCTTCCAGAGGTCTCAAGTTCAATTCCCAGCAACCACATAATGACTCATAACCACCCATTTTGGGATCTGATTCCTTCTTCTGGTGTGCATGGAGACAGAACATTTATATACATAAAATACATGAATAAGGAGAGAAAGGAAGGAAGGAAGGAAGGAAGGAAGGAAGGAAGGAAGGAAGGAAGGAAGGAAGGAAGGAAAGGTAAAAAGTGTTATGTTGTAGATGGATAATATTAGATACTTGTATTTATAAGACATCTTTCTCTGCTGCTGTCTCTAGTAGTGCTGCCATAGTTTATATGAGAAGCTTGGCATATAAAGTTTTATATGTCATGTTCTGAATTGTAGTAGTAAGCACTAAAGAGTTTTATGGCCTTTTATTTTCAGGTGTAAACTTTCTACTTTGGGGCAACTTGCCAGAGACAGAAGAATGTACAGATGAAGAAATGCTAGAGATTTCAGCAGAAGAGTATATCCGATGAATGAATTAGAATGTATATGATGTATTTTATAATTTTTCTATTTAAAATATTTAATTGGTCAATTTTAACATTGCTAGTAAAGATTTACCAGTGTTTTAAAATGCCAGTGGAGCATTTACTATTTTATTTTCGATTTCAAATTAATTACTTCAGTTTAACTTAAGCCAGTTCTTTTCTTCTATTTCTACTGCTTCCTCTCCCCCAGCCCTCTGCTCAGGGTTGCTTGACTTCAAATTGAAAGTTTCACATGTTACTCAGCTACCTTCTAAATGGACAAAGATTTTCTACAACTTGATGCCCAATAGCATAATTCTTTATTCCTGAATAAGAACATTAATACTCCCTCATATCAGCCACACATAATATGAGGCTCAACTGAATATAATAAGAATTATATATTATATAAAAAAAAAAAACAGGCTGGCAGGTTTCCATGCATACTGGTTATTATATGCTGTATTGGTAAGAACTGCTTTAGTATTGAAAACGGTGTTAGTCATGGGTTTGCAAGAAAAATATCATTGTATGATGCTTAGCAATGTTAAGTATTTATGTTTAGGCAGACAAGATGGCTCAGCAGGTAAAAGCACTTTGCTGCACATTTTGCTTGATAAACTGAGTTCAGTCCCAATGAGAGCTAGAGACAGGAGAATTGCCTGGAAGTTCAGATACTAGCATGGCTGGGATATACAGCACAGTGTAGTAGAAACAAGAAAGACCCCGCCTCAACAAGGTGAAAAGAGAGACACCCAAAGCCATTAAAGCTATTGTACCATGAGAGCCAGATAAAGTAAAACTTCATCTTATAAGTCCACTTCCTAGGGAATTGTTCTGTGAATACCAAATTTTAGATAAGTAGTCTAGGTCCAAAACCTACAAGAAAAGAAAACAAAAAACTAAAGGGGTGATTACTTAAGACACCACACATTATTTCTTTTTGCATTGTTTCTTGTTTGTTTTTGTTTTAGATATCCAGTTTTACTGTGTGGCTCTGGCTGGCCTGGAACTCACTATGTAGATCAGGCTGGCCTTAAATTTATAATCCTCTGCCTCAGCTTCCCTAGGAGCTAGCACTACAGATACAGACTTATATTCAGGCCTGGCTTGCTCTTAAATCTTTTTTTTTTAATCTCTTCATTGATTCTTTGTGAATTTCACATTATGTCCCACAATCCCACTCATCTTCCCATCCCTTTATATCCACCCTTTACCCTTAAAACGCCCACGCAAAAGAAAAGAAATCTTGTTGAAGCTATAGCGTGTCACAGTGTGTCCCACTTCTTTACCTGCAGATAATCACTGCAATGAATCATTGGTCTGGTTGGAGGCCTGAGGCTTCTGCTGCAGTATCTATACTGGATCCTCACTAGGATTCCTCTTGGATATCCTGTTGTTGTCCTGTCTCATAAAGATCCTGCAGCTTTGTATCTGTAGGACAGGCTCCTTCACCCACTCCAGCAGTTCAAAAATGGGGCAGATGTTGTCATGGACCAGCTCAAAGCACTGGATCTGTGCCTAGGTAGTAGCTGAGCTGGTCAGCCTGTCAGCTCTTCTGCACTATCACTGCTAGTTCACCCAATGCCACGGCCAGCTAGGGGCAGAGCCAACTCTCCTTCTCTCATGCCCTCTTAAATGTTGTACAGAAAAAAAATAGATACTTGGATAGGCTTTAAAACAATAAAAACAAAATTCATAGCACATTATATGTTCTTCAGTTAAAGAAACAGTTTAATGCTAGAATTGAGAATGTTAAAACTCAGGGCTAATCTTCTATAGAATTTGTCAGGTTGATAGAATTCTTCAGATCAAGTCTTCAAACACTGTTTAACCTGGGTACTCTGTGAAGAGACGGTGCCAGTTAGAGGCACTCCAACTGAAATAAACTCAAGTGCTCCATTACAGATGGACAGTATTTCAGATGACTCAGCTACTTTTAAATGATTCTTTTATAGAAAAGCCCATTTTGGATAGCAAATGAATTCATAAATTTTTATCTAGAGAAATACATTTATGGGATGGGTGAAAGATAGCTCAGAGGTTAAGAGCACTGGCTCTTAACTGGGTCCTCTGGCTGTTCTTCCAGAGGACCTGGGTTCAGCTCCCAGCACCTACATGGCAGCTCATAACTGTCTGTAACTTCAGTTCCAGGGAATGCAACACCCTCACACAGACATACATAGAGACAAAGCACCAATGCACATAAAATTAAAATAAACAAATCATTAAAAATATTAAAAGGAGAAAAATACATTTATGAAGCTTCCTTTTAAAATAAAATCCCCTTTAGTACTGGAGATTGAACCTGAGGCTTTCGGCATGCTATACAAGGGCTCTATCACTAAACCACTTTTTAAAATAAAAACAAATTACATAGTCCAGAAAGACCAAAGCAGAATCATGTATATATGTAGACTAAGTATATGCTTTCTGGTCTTGGCATAATTGATAGTTTTAAAGCTATCTATGCATTGGTCATCTTTTAATAATCCACTAAACAATTTGTATTATTCTATCATGTGGCAAGAACTGCATAATAATTTGCTTACACTTGAGGGAGAATGCAGGGGTTGGAGAGGATCTAATTCAAGGCAGCAAGTGAGTTAACAAAGGCATGCTTAAAGTGCTATGACTCCAGAGACAAAGCACAATCATACTGAGTAATAGGAAAGAGTGGGAGTTGAGAATTTCTTAAAGAAAAATAATATTTAAGACAAACTTTATGCACAGGAACTTTCCAGCTGGGATGAGAATTTGGAGCAGAGA
Organism: Meriones unguiculatus; assembly: GCF_030254825.1. Lineage (NCBI taxonomy): Eukaryota > Metazoa > Chordata > Mammalia > Rodentia > Muridae > Meriones > Meriones unguiculatus. The sequence goes on from NC_083365.1 coordinate 77,274,307, forward strand.
GCATATGAAGAAATGGATGAGAGGATGAAACTGTCTTGCTTACTTAGGAAATTATAAGTGGCCCCATACCTTGTAAGGAAATATTAATGATTAATTCAAGATAAAGCACAGTTTGTCATTGTTAGTTTAGACCTCACCCAGAAGGAATGTGGTTATTGAAGTTTTTTTTAAGAAGGGAATAAAATTACCAGATTCAGGACAATAGTTCTTTTAAAATATAATCAAGTTTAGTGTTCTAATGTTCTTTCCTTGAAGGGCTTAACTTGACTGTCTAAATGATATTTTTTTCACCCCTTAAATCCATGTAATTCTTGAAGTTACCTGAATCTCTTGTCTTTCAGAGAGCCCCTTATCTGAGGTGGGCACTGCCTTTTTCCCTCTCCATCTCACCATTCCTGAAGTTCAAGGAAGGGACAATGACTCATCAGCTCATTTGCTGAGGGTTTTTCTGCCACTTTATTTTTCCCTCAAACCAGTTTCTCAACCCCAGGCTCTGTTGAGGCATCTTGGGTGGGGACCAATCTTAAAACTATAATGTTTTTAATAGCCCCCAGTTTTAAAAAATAGGTCCTTAAGAATTAGTACTTTAGGGAGGTTATCCTATTAAGAACTGATCTTTTGACCTCCAAGTCACATGGAACTGATTAAGAATAATCTATATTTACTTTGTTTTGATAAGAAGGCAGTGACCATAATATAGAAACAAGTATATAGAAAACAGCTAACCAGAGAGAATCCAAATAGTGGATTGGAGAAGTAGGGAGGAAATGGATTGAATGTTCTTGAATGATGGTGGCTCTATATTTTAACTTTCATGCTCATAAAAGGAAATATTTTCCTTTTCAGCCTCTCTCTCTTTCTCTCTCTCTCCCCTCCATCCCTCTCTCCTTTAAAAGCAGACTAAACCATAGTTTCTTTCTTTCTTTCCTGGTATTGAGTGTATGCCAAATCTGCCCTAAACTGCACAGCTGGAAAAAATTAGTCTATGTCTGTGGTACCTCTGGGGTTGAATATATTTAGTACTTAAATATTTAGCTAAAGGTTCTTCCAACACTAAAGAATGATTTTTTTTGTTGTTATTCGATGTACAAACTCACTGATATAAAAATTAACAATATCATGTTTTTATATTTTATTGAGAGCTGTCACATGTACTTTAATTCTTGGAATCCTTTTGGGGTCATCATTTTATTTCCACTTCACAAATTAAGAATAGCTCCTCCCTACCTCCTAAGGCTTCACTGTTTAGCATAGGATGGCCTTAACTTGCAGCTATCCTCCTGCCTCAGTTTATCAAGTACTGAGATTACATATATGTGCAACACTATGCCTAGCTAAGCTAGAAAAAAAAATCTTAATTATAACACCTAAAGAATTAGAAGACTTGGTGCCGGACGCAATGCACATGCCTGTAATCCCAGCAGTCTGGGAGGCAGAGGCAGGCAGATCTCTGAGTTTGAGGACACCCTGGTCTTCAAAGCAAGTCCAGAAGAGTCAAGGCCACACCAGAAACCCTATCTCAGAGGGTGAAAAAGAATCAAAAGACTCTAAACTCGATTTAGAGTTTTCTTATTTTCTTTAGGGATCTCTCTTACCTTTCAAAGTGACCCTAAATTCAACTCTGTTTTCCTCTCCACTTATGGAACCTAGGACAAATTTTCTAGATTTTTTTTTTACTCATCATCACCTGCACTGGGAATCAAATTCAGGGGCTCATACATACTAGGCAAGCACTCTACCACTGAGCAAAGTCCAAAGATGAATTTTCTCTGACTTTCAAAATTCAGTTACCTGAATTAATCTATTCAACAAATATTTGTGGACCTCCCTGTGCACAAAAGAGATGCTAGAAATGCAGCCATGATACTGGAGGTAAGAAAGAAAACAGGGAATGCTTATTGAGTGTTTACTGTGTGCCAGCCATCGCTCAAGGTGATTTCTTGGTGTGTAATCCCTAGTAGGTAGTTCCCATTATCCTTGCCATAGAAAATATGAAAAAAACAAACTGAGGCAGAGAAAGGTTTTGAAAAAATACCTCTCCTAAGCTGGCAGAGCAACTAAATAACAGCACTGTGAGATGTAGAGGAGTCTTAGTTAATCAGCTTACAACTGTGTTTCCTTATGTGCTCAGTATCATTAACTTCCACTCAGATAAATCAAGTTTTCCATTACCAGTCTTCCTGTGAATATGTTTCCCTGTTATCCCTCAGTGATTTTGTTGTAAATTGAGATGAGAACAACGGTATCTCACTTTTTAGCAAGAGAGCCTTGTTTTACCACACTGATAAGAAAGCTGGTCTTATACATTATGGGGGACGGAAAGAATTCCTAGCTCTCAGCTTCTCTGTATGTCTATCTCGAAATGGAGTCAATTTCACTAGTTCAGACTTTCATCTTCCAAATAACAGAAGTTCACAATAGAATAAATGCCTATGCTGTAAGCTTCGTGTCTTTCTCAAAAAGTGAACCAAATGACCACCTTTTGCAAATGTCCCTAGTCTCCGTTTTCTTATATCTTTATATTTAAAATGCACAATTTCAGAAATTATCTTACCTCAGGTGAGTATTGTTTGATTTCCATGCAAGATTATGCATATGTTACAAGAAAAGCAAAAGCAGGCATCATATTTACATTCAGACTTTGCATTTTTATATCTATGGTAGAGTGGCTTGACAAATAGCTAACAATCAGTTGGATTTGGCAAGGATGGGCCCTACTGAAGTTTGTCACCAGAATGTATCTCTCCACCTCCGTTCACACAAGCCCTTTCATCTGCCAAGGGGCCCACAGCAAAAGCAGGCATATGGGAATGATTCACTTGAGGGAAGTTGTACCCAGAATATCCCAACCGTTTGCTTTCTGCCTCTCTCTCCTTGCCATATTTTTTTTTCTCCTCAGAGGAAGCACCTGTTATTATGGCTGTGACACCTGAAAAGCACCCTGAATTTTGCAGGAGATTGCTTGTGCGTGGATGGATTTCCAGGGTGTTCAGAGAAATTTTTTAATGTTTTTTTTTTTAGGAGAAATATTTTCAGCCATTGGAACATTGCCTTGTCTTATCAAAATGGCTCTGTAACCACATTCACAAATACCTTAGAACATTCAGCTACAGATGGAACTCAGTAGAAGACATACTGAGCTAATTTCCTTTGTACAACATTACCCAGAGAAATCAAGCTGTCTGTATCCTCAAGAACAAGCCGGCAAAGAGACCTGGTGGCAAAAGCCACAGGAGGCAGAAATGATTAAGAGTTTGGCCTTTGGGAGCTTCTGTCCACCCTCACAAATTCACTTCTAATGAAAATTTACTGCAAACAAACAGATCATGCTTGTTTATTTAAAGATGATTCTAAAATAGTAAAAGCAGTAGGAAATATTAGGCTGAAGTAATCTTGAATCTGAAAGCATCCTGAACATTTGCAAGGTATATTTACAAAGTGAAATAGCAGAAACATAGGGTTCTAGGCATACAGGATGTCATACTCTGGCCTAACTTGGGGCCATAATCTCTAAATCATACCTTTTATTTATCAAGCATTAGTTAAGCCATTTAGCCCATGTTTAATAAGAATATTTATATGAACATTATTTTTAAATATTACAGTTTTTTTTTTTAAATAAACTCATAAAAGGGGGAAAACCTTTAGTACCTTTCTGTAACACACTTTCAAAAGCTGTTTCATTTCTGAGATTCCCTTGCAGCTAGCCGTTTGGATATGATTTAGTTTTTGCTAGCTATTTGCACATATATATTTGTACAATCTTGATTTCAAAACCAATTTCAGTTGGGAGAAGGATGGTGACTACACAATGATTACCCATTTTGCTGATCTAAAATGACTTTTTGATATGGCTTGAAACATAGTTGTTTCCAGATGCCCAGATCATGACTAAGGTGATATGGTAGGTTTGTCAGGCAAGGTAGTACACACCTACAATGCCAGCACATGGATGGAAACAAGGGAATCAGGAATTTAAGGACAGGCTCAGGTACATAGAAAATTGGAGTCCCAGCCTCCAGGAGACTCTGTTGGAAAACAAAAAAGCCATGCATGCTGCTTCACATATATAGTCCTAGAACTTAGTAGGTGGAGGAAGGATGATCAGGCATTCAGCTATATGAATCTCTGTTATTCATTCTATCTCTGTCTCTCTCTGTGTCTCTCTACACACTCATACACACAAACAGCAATAATAAAGTGATGGTGTCAATGGGGCTGGAGGGATGGCTCAGTGGTTAGGAAAACTTATTGCTCTTGCAAAGCACCTAAGTTTGGTTCCCAGCACCCACATTAGAGGCTCACAGTGGCAACTCTAGTCCCAGGGAATCTTGCCTGTAAGGGCTCCTGCATGCACGAGGTATACCTAAATTTATGTAAGCAAACACACACAATGTAATTAAAATAAATGATAAAAAAAAATATTTTTAAGTTTCTGGAAGCCATGCCTAGTACTTGCCCCTTTAGAATTTGCAAGCCTGAAATTCACTATCTTTCAGTTCTCAATTACTGTGTAATAATCATCTTCCAACTTAATTAGGAGTGGTTCTGTTGATCTCACTTGGCCTCAGCTATCAGCTGTGCTGGGCTAGTAGGCGCTGTAAGATTCCACTCACAAGCTGGGATACCCTAAATGCTAAGCCCTTTCTCCTACATTCACCTTCTCAGCATTTCAATAATCTAGCCTGAGGGCTTTGTTTTGTTTTTTATGTAGTGGATGTCTTCTAAGAGGTTAAAAATGTGAGCTAAATCTGGAAGTCAAACAACATCACTTTTGCCTCATTCTGTTGGTCAAAGTCAATCATAAGGATGGCCTTGATCCAAGGGGAGGAAAAAAAAATAGACTCCATCTCTTTATGGGAATTGTGGTTAAGTCATATTGCCAAAGGTCACGTGGTACAGGATGGATTGTTGTAGCATCTGTCTACCACAACTATATTTAGTCCTTTGTCCTTATGGAACTTGCTGGGAAAAGCAGGGGCATATACACTTACCAGTAGTTCATACTCTCAAAGAGAGTATATTCTCCTCAAATACCCAGAGAGATGCCAATGATAACACTTTATGAAGTAAAATAGTGGTCAGCACTTCTTTGTCTTAGTTATAAACTGTGGGTGTGCTTTCCATATTCCAGGTAGAAGGCAGTGTTTTGGTGAGGAGCAAGAAGATTTAATGAAGAGCAATCACTTAACAGCCTGCTGTAGAATTTACTCTCTGTCCAAATTAATATTGCTTAGTCCTCAATATAAGGAAAATAACCATCACTGTCTATACTAGTATTCATACAAAACTGAATTCTTGGTAATAGAAGAGTTGTATCTCAAACATATAAATGTGTAGATATTTATAGTCCTATCCAGTCAGAGACTGTGAATCAAATGTAACTGATGATTGAATTATACCAATGCGTCTTTCCTTTGGGTAGTTCATGGCTTTAGTGCCAATTGTCCCTGAGACTTTTTAAAGAACTCTGCTGCAGAGTTGACACTGAGTTTGTCTGATATTAGAACTCTGTGATCCCAGATGATGGTTGGTTTGGAATCTCTAGCAATTATTTTGTTGTGTGCTTTAATCAAGAGCATGCTTACTAGTCTAACAAGCATCCACAGCCATTATGAAACATTACTCAGACTCTGAAGCATTTTGCCCCCACTCTGATCATATGCACCTGAGCTTCTGACTCATGGGTAATAGGTTGCTCTGCTGAATCATCCTCAGTGGGATGGGGGCAGTCTTCCTGCTAGAGCTGGATCTTCACCTGATGATGATAGTATGCTGGAGCCTGTGGGCCCAGCCAGAGGTCAAGTTACCTGGTTTCGCTGTCCTACTGCATATTAACCTTCTATATGGCAACCAGATAACAATTAATCCTTCTACATAGCGTATGTTTCTATTTGCAAATATTTAATAGGGTCAAAGACTTATATACTGTTTCCCCAGAAGATGCCACCAAAGCCTAGATGTAATCACCATCATTGGCATATTTTGCCACTCTTTGACTTAGTTGGCAAAGTGTGATAGAACACTGATAGACTGTAGACTGAGCTAAAAGGGGACTAATCCCTAATCACTGTGTGGCCTTGAACATTATTTCAAAACAGACGGATTAAGCAACATGTTTTCTGAAGATGCTTTCCAACTCTAGCATTCCACAGATTCATTTAATTTTTTGCAAAGAACGTCTTATTCATCTGCCAGAATTAATGATATCCATTTGCAAGGGCTGCTGTGACAAAGCACTACAAGCGAGGGGACTTAAACAGCAGAAATGTATTGTCTCCCAATTCTAGAGGCTGGAAGGACAAGAACAGAGTGTTGGCAAGCTGGTTCTTTCCGAGAACTTTGCCTGAAGAGTCTGTTCCTGGCTTCTCTCCTTGGCTTGTAGATGGGCATGTTCACATGGTGTTCTTCCTTTGTGCTTTTCTGTCTCCAAATTCCCTTTTTTTTTTTTTTTTTTTTTTTTTTAATAAGGACATTGGCATTTATCTCCAAACAAGGCCATGTTCTGAAATACTGAGAGTTAAGACTTTAACATGTGTGTATGAATGGGGACAAAATTAAACCCAGAAGCCAGGCATGGTTATATACACCTGCAAATTCAGGTAAAGGCAGAAGGATCAGGACTTCAAATCTATCCTCAGCTACACAGTGAATTTGAAGCTAACCTTGGCGACATGAGGTCTTGCCTCAAAACAAAAACCAAACAACAAAATTCAATCCATAATAAAACTTAAGTATCAAATAAAAACAGAGAATAAAGAATTGACTAGCTGTGATGCCAGTGACAGAGGCATAGTAGACTAGCAGGTAGGTGTCGACTGCTGAACTTACATTGTAGAGACTAATGCCCCCAATCCTACACTGACAGTAATTTTGATCTCCACGTTTGAGTCTGTGAGTTAGCTGTTCAGAATCCTCGGAGCCTGAAATTCTTAGCTTTGCCATGCAGCTCTATGTTCTTTCATCTGTTTTTATAACTAAGTGTGAAACTTCTTGAATAATAGTCCTATGACTATTTTACCAATTCAAAGTTCAAAGTAGCCTCTGAAGTACAAATTATATAAGCCATTATTCAATTAAATGACCCTATGGAGCTTTGATTGGGTTTGTCTATCAGAGAATATAATTATGAAATATGCTTTTCTGTTCTGGCATGTGACTCCTAATTATATAATATTATTTCTATAGTAAGAAAAACAGTACATTAGATTTTGCTGACTCACAGGTACACATTTAGCTTCAGTGAAAATCTAATCAATGCAAACAAGAACATACTAGAGATGGAATTGAGTATTATCAATAAAGAACCTGACAGAAGTTTAGAGTTTCCAGAAAAGGTATATTTCTCTCTCTCTCTCTCTCTCTTTTTTTTTTTTTTTTTTTTTTAGTGCTACTTCTAGCCTGGAAATCCACTAGGTGGGGCAAAAGACCAGGAACTGCTGACCAAGAGCATCCACAAGCAAACTGACCAGCACAGCTCTTCCTTTCCTCTAGGCCTAGACAATCGCAAGCAGGAAACTGAGTTTCTGAACTGCTTGAGATCAAATGTTTCCTAGTCATTAAAATAGACAGTAGCCCAAGGAATAGAGAAACACAAATTTGCTGAGCAGGCCACAAGTATTCAGTATACAAGGGCACACCCATCTGGGACTATTTCCCCCTGGTGTGGCTCTTATTACAGATTTCCTTCCTGCTTTCCATTGGACACAGATAGAATTTAGGGGCAGATCTCTTACCAAGCTCCTATAGCAAAGAGATCCTCCATCCCCCTGTCCGCTCGAGCCACTCCTGAGTACTGGTAGCAGCCTGGTTTCCATTTAAATATGTTTTCTTTGATTCCAGGCCCTTAGATTCTAACATTTCCTTCCTTGGGTTGTAGTCTTTCGTTATTTTCTATGCTTAGGGGTTAGTTAGCTGAACAGGGGCCAGTAACTTGGTTGATTCTGTTAGTGTGTAGAGACTACCCTCCTGCCAGCGACCTCTGGTGGTTCCTGCTTTCAAACTGTAGATGTTAACTGTCTCATGTCTCAGTCTAAATCTGCTACCAACACCCCATAATACAGGAGTCCAAACACTTACAGAGTGAAATTTGATGAAAGAGGAGTTCTCAAATCAAAATAACTCCTTTTTTCATTGCTTGATCTCTGTAGCATAAAAAAATTTATTCAAATATTAATTACTTTGTCTTCATCCCATAACTTTCCTTCCTCTTTGACTTAAGCAGGTTAGGTAAGTCATTAGTAGTTTCTCACCTTAAAGTGATTCTTGCAGAATGATCATGCATCTTTGGATAAAATCTGAACTCACTGGGGGTAGGGGATGTTTTCCATGAATTTGAAAGCAGAAGGAACAGGATAGAAGAAAATTTCCCAAGAAGGTAACAAAGTTTGTCATCACTGAGTGTGGTGGTACATGTTTTAATTCTAACACTCAGAGGCAGGCAGATCTCTGTGAGTCTGAGACTAGCCTGGTCTAAATAGAGAGTTCTAGGTGAGTTGGGAGTACATAGTGAGACTGTGTCTCAAGGAGAAGAAGAAGAGGTTGATTTTCATCTAGGGTGGAATAATGGCATGTGGGGCATCCTCTTGGCGTTGGTGTCATGGAAACCTGAGGACCAGACACCAAAATTCAAACTCACTATGTAGCTGAAGCTGACCTTGCATACTTGAGTCTCCTGTTTCCATTGCCCTTATAAATAATATAGCAGTAGACCTTTTTCTACTATGTGTTTAAACATGTTTGGAATATTAATGGGATAAATTCCCAGAAGTGGAATTACTGAAACCTTTTTTTGTTGTTGTTTTGTTTGGGAATGTTGTTTGTTTGTTTGTTTTTCTTTCAAGACAGGGTTTGCCTGTGTACCCCTGACTGTACTGGAATTCACTGTGTAGATCAGGATGTCCTTGAACTCATAGATCCACCAGCCTCTGCCTCCTGAGCGCTGGGATAAAAGGTGTGCTCCACCATGCCCCACCCTTCATCCCTATGGCAGCTGGTCTCAGGGTCATGAGAGTAGGAGAGTTGGCCTTGGTCCTCACTGGCTACAACACTCAGGAGAGTAGGCTTTGCACCTCACCTGGACAGCACAATAGAGCTGGCCCTGCTGGCATGGGCAGGGGTGAGCTGGCCGGAAGGCATAAGAGCAGGAGAGCTGGCTCTGCCACTTGTCAGTTGTGGCATTGGTGAGCTAGCCAAAAGCAATGCTGGAGAGCTCTCCCTGGTGGTGGGAGTCCCAGAGAGCTGGCTGGCTGATCAACTTACCTCCAAGGTCCACCCCAACAACTACACCTTCTAAGATCTGCTGGAGCACGTGAAAGAGCCAATCCTACAGATCCAAAGCTGCAGGATCTCCATAACACAGTATCCAACAATAACAACAATATCCAAGTCCCCATGAAGATTCAGTATTGATGGTATAGCAGAAGCCAGAGGCCTTGAAACAGACCAGTGACTCATTGCAATGAACATTGCAAGAAAAGATGTGTGGACACAAAGGTATACTGTGAGACACACTGTGACATACTACAGCTTCCACAAGATTATTATTTTTTTATTCTATCTTATTTCATTTTAGGAGGGGGAGGTTGCAATGGTGGAGGGCAGATACAAAGGGATGGGGAAAATGTCTGCCAACACAAGCTGCTCCGCAGATCCATGGTGTGCTGTACCTTGAGTTCCTTGAGGTTATTCCTTAGTTCTGAACCAGGGAGTCATTGAGAAAAGAACATCATTTCCTTTTGTATAGTCAGTAGAGGAGAGTCCCCTGGGAACAAAGTCTGAAAATAATATGCTTCTGTGGACACATCACTGGATGCTGTCATTGTTTTGGAGAACCCAAGATAAGAAGAGCTTGAAAAAAGCTTTTTTCATCTGAAACACTCACCAAAAAACTTTCAGAGGTGAGATAAGCAGAAATCATAATGTATGGGTCAAATATCAGCCATAGCTAAAGAACCTCTGGGAAGCCATCAGCTTCGTTCTCTGGGCTGCCACCTGGAAGGGAGTGACTCCAAAGATCTACACTTCAGAGCTAACAACAAGCCAAGGAAGAGGGAAGCAGAATTGCTGAGAAGCTGCTCTGCCTGACACACTCTGATTCTTTTCCTGGAAGGAAACACTGTTAACTATGAAGCCAGATCCTAATTTAGGGGCATACTCTTAGATTTGAAAAATAAATCAGGATAATTATGATGTTCTACCTAACATCTTAAGTTCTAGAACACTTGCATGTATGCTTAGGCAAATAGTTACCCCAACCATAAGATGGGCAGAACCAAGTATTCAGGGACTTGTTCACAGATGAGTATTTTAAAGATGCCAGAGTCTGAGCAGAGAGTCATGAGGCTTCCCCAAAGCACCACAGTGTTGTCCAGGACTCTTTCCATCAGTGAAGTCAGCCATCTTAGTCCACTCTTGGTTGCTGTAACAGAACACTGAAGACCAAGTAATGTATAAAGGAAAGAGGGTTTTGTTGTTTGTTTGTTTTCTGGGTACAGAGGCTCAGGATCTAACACCTGCATTTGAGAAGGGCCTGTTGCCATGTTACAGCATGGCAGATGGTGTCATAGGGCAGGAGTGCCTCTGGGAGTGGCAAACAGGCATATATGCAAGAGTAGAAAAGAATGGTTGTTGTAATACCTGCTCTTCCAAAAACTGATCCAGTTTCATGAGAAACACAATGATCTCTTTCAGGAGCCTCCTCCTAAAATACTATATGGGCACCAAGTCTCAGTCTGAGTTTTGGTGAGAGCAAACCATATTCAAACCAAACTATCATATACAGATTTTATAGGAATCCTATTTAAATGTACATTTACATACTAGCCTATATCAGGTTATGATATGCAGGCTGATATAATAAAATACCCTAGGCTGGATGACTTAAATGGCACACTTACTTCTCATAGTTCCAGAGATTGGCAAGTTCAGTTGGTCCTAGTAGGGTGCTTGCTATTTTGCAAACAACTGTTCCCCTGCTTGTCTTTGTGTGGTGTTCATAGAACTTTAGCCATCTCTCCTTCATCTTAAAAGGGCACATCTCATCAAGAAGATTCCTTCTTCATAATGTCACTAAATTTAATTACCTTCCAAAGGTTCCAGCTCCAATTACCATTACAGTTTTGATGAGGCATCGAAACTCAGGCCACAGTGATAGGTATACATTGGTTATTGTTGTTAGACTCCCTCCACCATGAAGTAAACTCCACGTGAGCAGAGATTTAATTTGTTTTTATTGACTTTAATAGACTGGGGGGGGGGGCTGGAGAGATGGTTCAGAGGTTAAGAGCACTGGTTGCTCCTCCAGAGGACTGAGTTCAATTCCCAGCAACCACATGGTGGCTCACAAACATCTAAAATGAAATCTGGTGCCCTCTTCTGGTGTTCAGGTGTACATGCAGCCAGAACACTGTATATATAATAAATAAATCTTAAAAAAAAATAGGCTAGAGGGCTCTGTGCATAAGGGCAGAATATCAAGAATCATCCAGATAACTGCTAAAACAAAAGGTACTGATGGTCATACACTTTGAATTTGGCAAGACAGAACACTCCTGAGAAGGAATCAGTAATTGGGTAAGTTAAAGGGGGACAGTACAGGATTGGAGTTATTGAGTACATATGATTATACTAATATGTTTTAAGAAGAAATTTACAGAAAGTGGGGATACAGCTAGTGATTGATTAAAATGGTAAGATATCTTTTACTTGAAAAATTTTGATCTTTAACAAAAAATTGTTTTATGTTTTTGGTACTTGGCCTGTATGTCTGGTGGACCGCTTGCCTGCCTGGTACCCTTGGAAGCCAGAAGAAAATCTCCTAGAACTGGAATTACAGATGTTTCTGAGCCACCATGTTGGTACTGGATATCAAACCCATGTCCTCCGGATAAGCAGCTGGTCCTTTTAACTGCTGAGCCATCTCAGTTCAACTTAGTTCAACTTTGGAATCTTTTAATGGTTCACAGGTGTTGTACAGAAATTCACATGAATTTAAAGGAACAATGTTGTACATTGTGTTGACTTTTTCTTCTAATATTCCAGTTTCTAAAAAATGTTTTTATAACAACACCTCTAATTCTCCAATATGAAAACTTTGGCAATGGTGGGGACCATGTTCCCATTGCACAATGGTTGTACATGCTTGTACTACAGGGATGTTGTAGTGACTGTCTTGTTCTTCTGGTAGTCGAAGGGATGGGTTCCCTGCTGCTCATATTCTTCTCAACACAACAATGCTATTAACTTCCTGTTCTGTTCTTGGGGACTTCCCAATGTTGTATAATAGTATTTTGATTGAAAATAGACTTGGGGTGAGAAATGGAGAGCAGTGAAGACATTTACAGTTATATCAAAAGCAAAACATGACACAGGCTTTGAGATAAAAATTCATCTTACTTGTAAGGACATGTATACTAAGAAAACAAAAAGACAAAGTCCATCTTCAGTATGGACTGCCATTTTCATAACCTTCATTATATTATTCTGACATGGTTTTAAAATATAGGCATAGAAAAGAAACTGAGGATCCATAGCAATTAAGAGGAAGAAGTGAGATTTGAAGCCAGGTCTGTGATCTATCTTCATGCTATAAACACACTATAAATTTCATCCATTTCAAATGTAAAAATCAATAGTTTTTAGCATACTTATATAATTTTATAACCATTAACATAGTCTAATTTTAGGATCTTTTCATCTTCTCATGAAACTATGTATTCATTAGAAGCTCTGCCATAGTTACCACCTCCTCAGCCCTAGACAACTACTAACTAACCCCTTTCTGTCTCTAGATTTGCCTATTCTGAACATTTCTTTTAATGGTGCCATGCATTTTGCGATCTCCTGTAACTACCTTCTTTGACTTAGCATGGTGTTTTTGAAGTCTGTGTATCTGCATTTCATTTCTTTTTATTGCTTGGAAAGTCTCCTTCTAAGAACCTTTTCTTTATCCAGCCTCACCTTACCCAGAGCTCCTTTCCTGGTGAACCAGCTTCATTCTGTGACCTGAGCAAAGCTAGGAAGGGACCACACAGACCCTGGGTCCGTTTCTTTCTCCCAGAAGGACAAGGTTCTGCAGATAGCAGACAGTGAATGACATCATGATCTGCAGTGGCTGGAGCTCATGGCACCAGGTACTCATTGTTCTATTTTTATTCTTGTATTAAGATTTTTCAGATGGAAGGCATTACTCAGAACTGCTTCTTCAGCAGCTCCTACAACCCCAGGCTTGTTTCTGCTGCCACCTGCTGTCCTATAGCCAGATCCTAAACACGGCTGAGGAAGATTTTTTATTCTTGGTGATACAGTTATCACTGTACAGTTTAGTTCTATTCTTTCATGTGTGCTTTCTACTTAAAAGTCTAATTCCTTGAAATTACATTGTAAGAGTGTTCCCGCAAAAGTATTAACAGGAAGAATGTAGCAAGATTCCCCATCCACACCTCTCCCTTTTGCTTTAATAAGACACCAGGTGTTAAGTGAGCCCATGGAGTCAACATCTTCATGTCTCCTCTTTCTCATTCTTCCAGGCTTTTAGAGAAAGAAAAGTTTTGAAATGGGGTCTCACTATGTAGACCAGGCTGGCTTTGAACTTACAGAGATCCACCTGCCTCTGCCTCTGCCTCCTGAGTGCTGGGATTAAAGACATTCTCCACCACACACAGCCTAGAATTTAACATTTGTATTTCTTACATACTATTTTTTGTGAGGGACTGTGAAGGTATTTAATGTGAAATACTTGGGTCATTGACTTTGAAGGAAATTTACTGTGTGGGGCAATAATGCCCAGATAATTAGGTGGTCTCTTAAGTAGTGAATCCTTAGATATCCCCTTATAATATTTATTTAAACTAATTTTTTACCCACACATAAAATTATGTATTCTGATGGGCTATCATAATATCTTTCAATACATGTATACAATGATATATTTATATGAAAAACTGGGTATCATTTTGCAATATTGTTCTATTTATTATTCACCACAAAATATGACTGGGACATCCTTCCATGCCACATCTATTTATTTTGAGTAACATTACACTGTGTTTACCTATTCATCTGTGCTTGGACACATAGGCTGATTCCATATCTATCTATTATGAGCAGCGCTACAATAAATATGGGTGTTCAAGGATCTCTTCCTATGTTGATTTCATTTCTGTTTTGTATATGCTCAGGACAGCTAGATTATGTATGTCATTTTTAGCTTCTTGAAGAACCTCCATATTGATTTCCACAGGGACTGCACTATTTTTCATTCTTACTAAAAGGATTACTTTTTCTCTAATCATTTTTTTAATTTTACTTTTTACATTTTTACTTTTTAATCTTTTTTCCTTCCCTTTCTCTGTTTGTTTGTTTGTTTGTTTTTCACTAATTTTTGGAAGTTAGTACACAAAGTAGTAGGTTTCGTGATTTCTTTTTATTTTTAAAGGGATTTATTTTATGTGTATGTATGTGTGCCTGAGTACATGTAGTTACAACACATGCATGCAGTACCCATGGAAGCCAGAAAAGAGTATTGGATCCCCTGGAGCTGGTGTACAGGCAGTTGTGAGTCATCATGTGGGTGCTGGGAACCAAACCCAGGTCCTCTGTAAGAACACCAAGTACTCTTAGCCACTGAGCCATCTTTCTAGAACATTTTTGTTTTTTGAGACAAGATCTCACTATGCATTCAAGGCTAACCTCAAACTCTTGGCAACCTTCATCTCTCAACCATTCAGGTCCTGGGATTATAGGCATGAGTCACCATCCCTGGCTGTTTTTGGTTTTCTTGATGATAACTGTTCTAAGTTTGCAGGATTGGCAGCAAATCTCTGTGAAATATTGTTTTGCGTTTTCCCAATAGCTAAAGACAGTGGGAGCCTTTTCCATATGTTTGTGTGACATTTCTTCCTCTCTTGAGGAATTTTCAGATCATTTGCCTATTTCTTCTTTGAACTACTTGTTATTTTGCTTCGAGTTCTTTTGTACTCTGGATACTGATCCTGCATTGCATGAATAACTAATGAAGCTGTCCTTCCACTCCTGTAGGCTTCTGCTTCCTCAGCTGTTTCCTTTGTTGTGCAGAAGCCTTTTAATTTGATGTGGTCCCACCAACCTTTTTTGTTTTTTCTTTATTTCCCGAACTGCTGCAGTCTTCCTAATCAGGAAATTGTTGCCTTTGCCAATATCTTGATGTGTTTCACTCAAGTGTTTCCAAAGGTCTAGGTTTTACATTGCAGCCTTTGGTTCATTTTGAGTTGGTTTTGTAGAGGGTTGCAAGTTGGGGAGATAGGGATCTAGTTTCCATTTCTGTCATTGTGTCTTCATTTGTCTTTCTGTGCTTAAGCTGAGAATATATTTTCTATGCTTATTGGTTACTTATAGTTAATTTGTTACATTTGTTTATGAGTATGTGTTTGTGCTTGTATGTTTACCTGTGTATATAGCATGCTTTTGGAGGTCAAAGGACAACTTGTGGGAGTTAGTTCTTTCTCCATCATGTGGGTTTGGGGGCTTAAAAATCAAGTAATCTATCTTGGTAGAAATCACTTTTATCCACTGAGCTATCTCATAGGTCTAACCAGATTGTTATCCATGGCAGACACCACACCCCCTCCTGGCCACCATTGACTTCTCAGACTGTTTATATGTTGTAGATTTCAAGTCATTTTATACAATTTCTTGTTCTGACAACTATAAAAGGTAGGCTTTAGTATCCTTTTCCATTATATTAGGTTGACCCGTCTGTCAACGGAGATCCTGAATGGGGGAGTGGGAATGAAAAAGGGGACAAGGGCGCAAGAAATGAAGACCAAGACAGTATCTCTGATCAAAGTCTCCATTTATTCGCGTTTTCCATACAACTATATAGGCAGAAGCAGAAGGAATGTAATTAATTGCCTTTGGCAGGGTTACTAAGTGACTAGAAATCACAGGATGGCCCACCTAGATGTGCTAATAATGGTAATTTGGAAAGTTCCTCAGAAGAGTTACTTAGGAAGCCCTGAGGGAGAGGAGGATTTAAGGTATTTCAGGAAGATGATCTTATCGAAAGCCCCAGGTCAGCCAGGAATGCACTATTGTATCCGGGCAGCAAGGTGTCAGAAGGCCCCTGACATTAGGTATTTTACTATAACAAAATACCTGAGACTTGGTAATTTATAAAAAAGAGAAAAGTTTATGTGGCTGATCTTTCTGAAGGGTGAGATGAACAAGAGCATGTCATGGGCATCTGATCAGCATTTGTGAGGGCACTTGTGCTGCATTATGACATGGTAAACAGCATCACACAATGAGACACAGCCAGTGTGCTAGTTCTCTTTTCTTCTTACTATTAGGTCAGTAAGAGAACAAATGAGAATAAAGTATAAGGAATGACCCATATATGAAAATACCATACTGAAACTGATTACTTTATATACTAACTTTAAAAGCTTTTTTTTTTTTTAAAGGAGGATAACTATGCCACTCATGGGGGAGGGGAGCACCTTCAACCAGTTCTAATTACCCCTCAAAGCTCCATTTCCAACACAAATTTAGAGATTAATTTTTTTCTTTCTTTACTTTTTTGTTTGTTTTGTAAGACCTAGGGTCTCACAGCTCAAGAGTTCAATCACGCCCTTCCCAGAAACTCCCCCAGACCAAGACTCTTTGCAAAAGCAAGAGGTTTATTAACCATTGTACAACGGGGTCACCCCTGCCGGTCAGCGAAGAGTGGCACCGGGAGACAAAGGCCTTTAGGTTTTTAAAAGAAAAATTGCGGGAAATTTGAAGTTGCAGTTTTGGCAATTTAGGATTGGATGAGGAAGCTATAAAGTAAGATAATTGGTTAGTCTTAGGTGCTCAAGCTTGGCCAGTCCTGCCAAGTGTGGATGCAGCTGCAATTTAAGGTGGGGGTGGTTAGGTCATCCTTGAAGATTAGGGGCTACAGACTTTTGGCTGGAGGTCAAAAGCTACTCAGAAGAAGTCTAGGTTCGTTGCTAAGAAACGCTATCTCAAGGACAAGGGTCTGGTCCTCCTTTTGCTGAGTGAAGGTCATTGCTTGCTTGCCCTTTTTTTTTTTTTTTTATATCTGTCCTCACAGATAGGGTCACATTCCTTCACTCTCTGGAAAGGTACTAAGAGGCTTTAGCTTAACCTGGACCTAAAACTCAAAACTATAGGCTTTAAAAGACATATAGGTTACAAAGTTATCCTAACCCTTTCAGTTTGTTTGTTTGTTTGTTTGATACAGGGTCTCATGTAGCCAGGCTTGATCTCAAACTCACTATGTAGCCTAGGATTGTTTATCCATTCATCTGCCTTGAACTTCTTGATCCTCCTGAGTCCCCTGTAGGCATATGTTATTGTGCACTGTGTAAATGCTGATTCCTGTACCCCCAGCCCCTGTATCTGGTTACAATCCTTGTTCTGAGAATATCCTGTCTCAGTGTTGTGTAAACACTGCTCCCCAATTGTTCCCTTATATGTCAATAAAAAAAGAGGCTTGATAGCCAATGATTGAGCAGGGGAGAGAATAGGGCTGGACTTCCTGCCAGCCAGGGGAGGAGGAGATAGGGAGAAGAATGGGGATTGAGCCATGAGGAGAGATCCAGGAACTATAAAAGAGAGCAGCTGGAGCAGAGAAAGCCATAAAGGGCAAGTATCTCCGGTCTTTACGCTGGGAGGGAGTCAGATTATCTTAGGGGGTTATATAGACTATATTGCTCAGTTGTTGTGCTGTAAAGTGTAGCACCATGGCCCTTGCCTTTCCGTTAGTCAAACTTGGCTGCTGAAAGTGAAGCAGTCATTGGAAGCCATCTCCTATTTCCAATCTAGTTCTCTTCCTGCCCTTCCTCCAAGAATGGAGTGGGCAGACAGCTAAGGGAAAACAATAAAGGCTTTACTGCCACTTGGAAGTAACACTTTAAAGGAGAAAGTAAAAGTTCTGAGACCCTCAGTAGAATGCCAATAGGAAGAGGTTACAGGTAATGCAACTTTAGACTTTGGGGTGCCAACTGAGAGCAGTCCCTTGCAGAGCAAGTCTGTAGGCCACTGCCGGGAGCAGCAAACACTGAAGCCTGGAGTTGCAGGTTTCTGAGGCTGCAAGTATGTATGGAAGCCTGGAGCAACAGGTCTCTGGAACAGTGGATCTTGGACACTGGAAGCAGCTTCAGGGACAAATTGCCTTCTGTTGCTGAAATGTGGAGTACTGGAGGCAAAAACAGGGCCCCCTGCTTGCAGCCTCTGGTTAAGTCCTTGAGGTAGGCTCAAGTGAGCATCCTTCCCAGAGCAGAAGCCTCAGGCATAGAGAACTAGTCAGTCCACCCCAGATGAATTGTGAGAAGTCTTCTTTCCCTCTCTGTTGAGCTCTGCAGAGATTCTACTCCGTGAAGGTCCTCCCAGGTGTCTGAATTTATGGGTGGTCAGTTAGGCCCTAACTGGCTGAATGTGAGTATACAAATAAAGTGAAAATGAGATTGGTAGGGAAGGCTGTCAAATATGGAGGGCAAGGAGAAAATCTGCCAAGGGTACTCAGTTAGGTCTTCATGTCCCACTTTTGGCCTCTGCGGTGATAAGGATGTTCAACCTTTGACACTATGGCATGACATTGTGGTTACAAATGTGTTGTGCCACATTCATAGCTATTCTGGGACATATGAAGCTCATTTTCTTAGAAATAGGTGGGGAATCCATATGGTGTTTTCTACAGGATCAAGCCCTAAGAACCAACAAGCCACAAAAAGCAGACTGATGATAGCTAGTGATGATGCAGCAATTGTCAAAAGACACAAAAGCTTCAGCTGCATAAAAACCAGTTGACAACCAGAACCTTGTGTTGCAGTTCTTTTTAACCTGTTTTCTAGGAATGCTAGCTCAATACAAATCTTGCCATGTTTGTGAAACTGAATTTTTTTTTTTTTGCGATTTTATTGGGTTCTTTTCCCTAACACCTTTCTCCACCCCAATCCTTTCCAACTCCCCAACACTAGATTGGAGAGAAAGAAGGATAGAGAGGAAAAAAGGTGTAGATTTCTTTAGACTACTTTCTGTTGCTTAGGGGCAACGAGTTCCTTGGGGCAAGTTCACTCTTCATTGTCAGGATATCTCCAACCAGGAATCCAGCAAACAGCAAATGGCAACAAACAGCAGACAGCAGAAGCAGCAAACAAACAGCAAAAGCGAACCAGCATTAGCTGCCACATAACACAACTGGGTTTTTAAAGAAACCAAAATTTCATCTACCTGTTTGCCTGCAAATGACCAAGATACTTCTTTGTCTGATTTGTCCATATTTTATCCCTCTTGATTGCTTTTTTCCTTTATGAACCTGACTCACATGCTACCACTCTAAATAATTTAGATCTCGTGGAGCCTCTCTTACCTTATAAAGAACATGTCCCACCATGAGTCTCATCAAAACCATTAAAGCTTTATACCAGTTCTGATGGCCCTGCTGAATCAACAACTCTCTTAGCAATTCTCCTGTCTGGCCTGGTCAACTGGGCATCAAACACACCTTCTATCATGTACAGGTCTCAAAAATGCCTGGTCTTCCTCTGATGTCCTCCAGTCCCTGTTATGCATAGAGACCTCAGCCCATAAAGCTAAGTGTCCTGAATGATGTGTATGGGTGAGCACACTGGGAATTGGTTTCCCATATATTGCCTTAGGTTATGCAACCTTTGCCTCTCAGATGGCTTGGGCTTGGTTACATGTTCTGTTACCCATTGGTGAGGAGAGCATGCAGCCACCACTACAGGAGGTGCACTATCCAATACCACGTGGAGAGAGCCATAGCAAGATTTTTCCCACAGATATTCCACCCTTACACAGGTCATCCTCAGTTTTATGTCCCAGTACCCATTTCAGGGGCCACACAAACACTCCTCCCCAGCTCATCTTTGTTTCTGTCATTCTCTAGTCAAGAATCAATTGTTTTATGAGTTATTGGGAAGACATGAACAAAGGTCTATCTATTCCAAATAGGACACTGACAATGGACTAAAGAAAAGATTCTATCCAGTCTACCTTGAGTTCACTGGACTTACAGGGTTATGAGTAAAGCTTACTTATAGGGGAGCGTATAATTCAAAGGCAGTTCTGTCTCTGAAAATTCCATCCCAACTGCATCCCCAGAGCTTCCTGCACAACTTGTTTGCAGCTCAGCTCTTTGAAGCATCTCTTCTCCTCAGCAGTGGTAACTACTTGTATAACCTTGGGGATGGGCTGTGTGAATCTTCTGTTTCTCAAATCTCCTGAGCCTTGTGAGTTTTATTTCCTGAGCTTTCTAACTTTTGTTTACTTCCTGTGTCTTAAGAGCTTTCTTGGAATTGTTTCAAATCAGATAAAATAGCTATATAACAGCATCTTCTGCCTTTTGTCTCTCCATAGTACAAAACCTGAGACAAGTGCTCTTGCATCCAGACAGTTTGTCTTGTAGTTTCTAGGGTACTGTAATGAGAAGTTGGGAAGATGAAATAGGAAGGAGTGACAAGCATAATAAGGACTTTAAAATGAGCTGGTACAAGCCACTTAATTAAAGTGTCCTAAAGGATCATAATTTCCTAGGATTTCCAGGTTATACATGCACAAGGCCTATGTTTTAAATGAGATGTCTTCCATAAGTCTTGGGCATTTACAATATTTGGTCCCAGTTGGTATTTTTGGGGGGAGAATTTTTTGAGAGGAGGTGTGGCCTTGCTAAAGAAAGTACGTTACCAGGGGTAGACTTTGAGGTTTCAAAAAGACGCATGTCATTTTGAGCTACTTCTCTCTGCCTCAAGATGTAAGTTCTCAGCTGCTGCTGCTGCCTGCCACTATGCCTTCACTTTGCTATCATAAACTATAACTCTCTGGAATCACATTCCAAATTAAGTTCTTCCTTTTATATCTTGCCTTGGTCATGATATTATATTGTAGCTATAGAAAATTAATTAGTACAGAAGTTTATACTGAGGAGTGGACTATTGTTATAAAGAACTTGATCATAATATTTTTTGGATGGAAGTAATGACTTTGGGACTTTGGGCTAGAAAGGTATTTTAACATTGTAAATACAGTTTAATGCTTAATAGGTCCTCATAGTAGGAGCTTGGAAAACAGTAGTGCTGAGAGCAATGTGGACTGAAGGTCCAGGTCCAGATGTTTCAGAGGGGAACAGTATTAGCAGCTAGGCTAAAGACCATTCTTGGCGTATTATAGCAAAGAGTATGTCTGTCTTCTGCCATTGTCATAAGAATTTACCAGAGATTAAACTGGAAAGTAATAGACTGAGTTCTTTGATGGAGGAGATTTTAAGACAGCCTAATATTGGCTTTCTTGCATGGTTATTAGTAATCACTCTTATGAAGATCTTCAGTGAAAAGACCATGTGAGGCAAAAAGAAATACAAAATGTACAGTTGGAATTAAAAAAAAAATACCTACCACAGCCAAGGTTTGTGCTGAAAGAGATAAAGATATCTCTTTGAGGCTGGATGGGCTTTGGGGTAATGGAAGGATGCCCTCATGGGAAGACACCACCCAGCTAAACTCTCAACTTGTGAAAAGAAAAGGTCTAAGGAATTTTCTGTTCCTAAAAAGCAACAGCATTTTTAAATGATTGCTTAATTTGTTTCTGTTTAACTTCTTGAGTTCTTTTTTCTATTTTATGGTTTTGGCATCTTTGTCAAAAATCAGGTATCCATAAGTGTGTGGGTTTATTTCAGGGTCTTCTATCTGATTCCACTGATCCACCAGCCAGTGTTTTTATGCCAGTACCATGCAGTTTTTATTACTGTTGCTCTATAGTACAACTTGAGATCAGGGATGGAGATACTTCCAGAAGATTGTTTCAGTGGTTCTGGGTTTCTTGTTCCATATGAAGTTGAGAATTTTTCTTTCAAGGTCTGTAAATAATTGTGTTGGTAATTTGATGGGAATTGCATTGAATTTGAAGATCACTTTTAGTAAGATGGCCATTTTTGCTATGTAAATCCTGCCAAGCCATGAGCATGGGAGATCTTTCCATCTTCTGATATCTTCTTCTATTTCTTTCCACAGAGACTGGAGGTTTTTTTCATACAAGTCTTTGACTTGCTTGGTTAGAGTTATACGAAGGTACTTTATGTCCTTTGTGGCTATTGTGAAGGGTGTTATGAAAAAATGGGGTACAGAGCTAAACAAAATTCTCAATAGAATATCAAATGGCAGAGAAACACTTAAAGAAATGCTCAACATCCTTAGCTATCAGGGAAATGCAAATCAAAATGACCCTGAGATTTCACCTTATACCCATCAGAACGGCTAAGATCAAAAACTCAAGTAAGAATACATACTGGAGAGGATGTGGAGAAAGGGGAACCCTCTTCCATTGCTGGTGGGAATGTAAACTTGTACAACCACTTTGGGAATCAATCTGGCGCTTTCTCAGACAATTAGGAATAGTGCTACCTCAAGATCCAGCTATACCACTCCTGGGCATATATCCAAAAGATGCTCAAGTATATAACGAAGGCATTTGCTCAACCATGTTCATAGCAGCTTTATTTGTAATAGCCAGAACCTGAAAACAATCCAGGTGTCCTTCAAAGGAGGAATAGATTCAGAAATTTTGGTACATTTACACAATGTAATACTACTCAGCCATTAAAAACAAGGAAATCATGAAATTTGCAGGCAAATGTTTGGAACTAGAAAAGATCATCCTGAGTGAGGTATTCTAGAAGCAGAAAGATACACATGGTATATACTCACTTATAATTGGTATTAGACATATAATATAGGATAAACATGCTAAAATCTGTACACCTAAAGGAGCTAAGCAAGAAGGAGGACCCTGGGTAAGATGATCACTCCTCATTCAGAAATGCAAAGGGGATGGACATCAGAAAATGGAGAAAACAGGGAACAGGACAGGAGCCTACCACAGAGGGTCTCTGAAAGACTCTAACCAGCAGTGTATCAAAGAAGATACTGAGGCTCAGAGCCAAACTTTGGGCAGAGTACAAGGAATCTTATAAAAGAAGGGGGAGATAGAAGGACCTGTAAGAGACAAGAGCTCCACAAGGAGAGCAACAGAACTGAAAAATCTGGGCCCAGGGGGCTTTTCAGAGATATGAACTCAGTGGCTGGCTATTTGATCACCTCCCCCTGAATTGGGGAGCAGCCTCACCAGGCGCAAAGGAAGACAATGCAGCCAGTCCTAATGAGACCTGATGGAGTAAGGTCAGATGGAAGGGAAGAAGGACCTCCCCTATCAGTGGACTGGGGGAGGGGCATAGGAGAAGAGGGAGGGAGGGTCAGATTGGGAGTAGACAAGGGAGGAGGCTACAGCTGGGATACAAAGTGAATAAACTGCAATTAATATAAATAAATAAATAAATTTTAATAAAAAAGCAACAACATAGAAAAGCTTCTGCAAATGTGATTCAAGGGGGCCAGGCTCCACGTGAAGTGGGCAGCCAAATTTGACAGCATTGTCCATGTAATTCTGGCTTTAGAGTCATGAAGAATACACCAATAAAAAGGTTGTGAAACCTTTCTGTGCAGCTAAGGAGAGCTGTGGAGGCCAGGCAAAGTATGGCAGAGCAGTCCTTGCACAAAGGCACTGAAAGGCCACTGAATAAAGCAAAGCCTGAGTTGCTTTGGAGAACCCAGAGTGTTAGAAGTGCCAGAGTCATGTGATATCTGCCAAGGAGAGCTGCAGTCAGGGAGTAGAAGCAGTTCAAGAGAGATGTATTTTGCAAGCAGCAAAGTCAGAAGGGAAGAACCATCTAAGCTGTTTGATATCAGACATGGAGTTTCAGAATCTAGAGTTTTCCCTGCTGGGTGTTGTTCTTGCTTTGGTCCAGTGTTTCCTCTCTATCACTGGATTCTTCCCTTTTAGAATAGTGATGTATATTCTGTTATGTAACTGTCACTTTATTTCTTCAGATGATGGGATGAGATGATAGCTATACTCAAGCTTTACAAATACATGGCTTGGGGATGTCTGTCTATTT
This sequence comes from Meriones unguiculatus, assembly GCF_030254825.1. NCBI lineage: Eukaryota > Metazoa > Chordata > Mammalia > Rodentia > Muridae > Meriones > Meriones unguiculatus. Next base: position 77,298,260 of record NC_083365.1, read on the forward strand.
ATAGACCTAGGCCTGGCAGCTTTTAGCCCCATACAATCTAATTTTCTGCAAACCAAGACCTTGAAGGCTTCAGTTTCCAGTCTTTGTCTGATAACCTGGGCCTAGAGTGTTTTCAGCCTCTGAGACTTACTGCTGAATAAACTCATTCTTTCTAGTTCTTTTTGAACTCTGGCTGTCTGGTTCAACTCTGCTGTTCTGGCTCAAAACTCCTCTCCCAGCTAACTGATTCAAACTGGCTTATCTCAGCTTCTCAATGAATTGCTCTGTTTGGAAAAACTGCCTCTGAATTCCATGAATTGAACTGCACTGACTGCACTGACTGCACTGACTGAAAAAACTGAAGGAAACTGAACGGGACTGCACATCAAGCTGTGTCATGCTACCATTGTTCTGAAGATCCACAAGTTACTGTCTTTTCTTTAGGCCTCCATATCAGTGCTTGGCTGCAGTAGATGACACTACTCCAATTAAAGTACCTGCCTCTTGACTTTTATAAATACATGACAGCACTGTTCTTCCTTCCTTTATTCAAAAAACAAATATCAAGTGACTGTTGACTATGTAGCTTAGGTGTTCATTACCAAATGTACAACAGTGGACTACAGACATAGTTCCTACCCTCCAGAGCTCATAGCCCAGCAAAGATTCTGGCCATATAACCAGACAATGACAGCATACATGTATGTGACAGAGAATTACAGGCTCTGTCAGAGCACAAATAAATGACATCTAACTCTGACTTAGATGTTGTCATAAAGAAAGACAATCCCAGTCATTTAATTTTACCAATAAAAACTCAGGAGCCAGATGATGGGTGAAAACCTACTAGCTCAGAAGTAGAGAAGGCATCCTTCCTACTAGCTGGTGTCCCAGAAAGAAAAAGCTGATTCTGCTCAGCTCATGTGCAGAGAGGCAAAAGCCTTTTCTCCTTCTCCATGCTGTCTTAAATACCCTTCAACTCAATATCCCTCCTTTCTACTCCCTGTGCATCTCTTTATCAATCCTCTAGACTTCCTCTCACTCTCTATGGTTTGTTTTTCCATGTTTACTTCCTGTCAATCTGGTTGCTTGTTCTGCCTCTTGACCTAGGGTTAACTTTATTTAACTCTTCAATTAAAGGTATGTGCTAGGGCTGAGCCACAGCACAAGTACTTGTTTACAGTAAACAGAAAGCTCTAGGATCAAAGACTAAGCCATACTACAATTAGAAACAGGTTTTTATAATCTCAGGCTTCATAATGGGATTGAATATCTTGCAGCACTTAGGAAGTCAAAAAAGTCTTCTGGAAGGAATGGGACCTACTCTGAACCTTAGAGGTTAAATATAAGTTTTCCAGATAACCAGGGAGACAAAGTATGTTCAGGGGGTGCAGTTGTCAGTTTATACATTCTTCCATTGGTGGAGGCGCTTGTCTAAGAAGAAGAGCACAAGCCCATTTTAGTAGTGCTGTTTCCATTGTGATTGACAGAGGACATACATTTCTGCCTTTGTACCCCCATCACCAAGTGGTACATCCTAATTCTCTCTTCTTAGGGATAACAAGCTCCTGCCCAGTAAAAAGGACTGTGAGGGCTGTTGAGTAAAGCTTCCAAAACAAGAAGATTCAGTTCTAGTCTCAATTTCCAGACCCTTTTCCAAGCAACTGTGTTGTTCACATGATCATGCTTCTTAGAAGAACCATTAATTGTTAACCAAGAGTGTCCCACAGGGCCTCATCCCTCCATGAGTGCTCCTTTTCTTCTTTCTCCATGTCTTCTCATATCCTTTATTTTCCTTCCTCTTCCTTCTTCAATAATATCTCTCTATGTAGCATAGATTGTCCTGAAACTTGAGAATTCTCTGCCTTAGACTTCCAAGCACCTGCTTCTCCATGCCCAATATTGAAGTGTTTAGCAAAGTATTTTCTCTAATCCCACTTTGTCTCTGTGAGAGAATGTCTCATAAAATCACTCTTCTAAGTTATATTTCTAGTGTTGTGTTAGCATCCTAGTGATGTACCCCTTTTTATAGATTGTCTGCTGAAAATTGTTTAACTGGTTGGCTTTCCTTAATCTTGGTTCTTGGGAAATAAGAGGGTACAAAGCAATGCTACATGTGTCAATCCTATGTCCGTCCAAAAGTCTCCCTGCTTGCCATGTATAGCTTTCTGGTGGGCCCATCTCCTCTCTACCCAGATCCTGCTCACACCCCAGTGAGCCTGGATCTGTCTGAATCCTCTGAGTAAGAATAGGTGTGGCTTATCATATGCTGATGCTCAGTTATACTTGTAACTTGGTAGTGGAGGAATAGGTACCTAAGAGGTTAGAGAGAAGAAACTAATAATTCATGCAAAAAAGTAATAAAATTAGCACTTTCTTTGCATGAGTGGGGCCCTGGATTTAGTCCCTAGTATCACAAAATTAAAATGTTACCATAGTAAGGAAAAAATAGATATTTTATCCATACTTATACTTTCAATGTTAATGTACCTTGTAGTGTTCAAAGATCTTTTACAGTTATTCATTGACCATTGATCCCCACCAAAGACTGCCATGAAAAATCAATATAGGTACTATTGGCTACTGGATCCAGATTTTTGGGTCCAAAAATTGTAGAAACAAGAATGGACCCAGATGAATACAAGCAAGGCTTTTATTGGAACATTTGCTTGAGTATCAGGCCAAATGCAGCTCTGACCAAGAGCAAGTCTGACCAGCAGCTTCTAGCAAATGAAAAGGAGGATAATAAAGGGAGATTACTCACCAAAGGGACACATTCAGGTCCTTTGTGCAAGTAAGAGTTCATGCTTGCAGAGAATTCAGTGCTGATAAGTCAATGCTTGGTCCTCCATAAAAGGGGAGGTTCAAGTTTGCAGAGCACTTTACCTTGGGTCCTCTTAGCATAGTCATATTAGGTTTTCCGTATGTTGTCACTTGATACTAGGAGAGACCAAATATGCAAATGCAAAGTTTAAGCACTGACAGATTTGCAAAGAGCAAATTTCTATTTCTAAGGTAACATTGAAGAGTTCTTTTGACTGAGTAGACACTTGTTGGGGTGTAAGTGTGGGTTGTTTTGTTTTATGGCGTGTAGTTTCTCAGCCAGAAGACAGCTAGCAGCCATCTTGCCTTCTTGACACTCTCTAGCTTGTTTGATACCATCATTTTTCTTATTAAGGATCCTTCTCAATCTCATATCCCAACCTCATATTTACAAAGGCACAGCTTTCTTTCCTTCCCTCTCAGTTACAACAGTTTCTAAGGTTAGACTATAAAACCTAAAGGTAACCTGTAAGCCCTACCTGCCCAAGGAGCAGTTAACTGCCTGGAATGCTGGAGTTGTTATTTTGGGAAAATAACAATGCCATATGAGAAAATATGGTGGCTATATTTTTTTGTCCTTAAAAGCCCCTCCAACACATGTGTCCTTAATACTAGATGGAAATTCCTGGTAGTGGTCCTGACCAAAGTCTATCCTGGTCAGTATTTATTAAAGCTAACTTCAAATTTGGCTCAAAATTGTGAAACTGGTTTTTGTTTTGGGAATCTCAGGATTAGCAAGACCCTATACTCTGTCTCAAGCAATAAACAGGATTCCAATATTCATGTCTCATGAAAGCTTTCCATGTCTGAGATGCCAATTATCCCATTCTTGGTCATTCTATGATGTTCCTGTGGAAATAATAGTTACCCATTACCAGCGTATAATATAACAGAATTTAATAAAACAGTTATAGCATGATTTAACTGCACTCAAAGGAAGGAAAGATATACACATATACATGAAATGATTAACAGGGCAGTGCATAATATAAGTAAGTGTTAAGAATGATTGGTTCAGCTGAAAAATGGGAACTGAAAGAGAGAATAACTGGAGAGAATAACTTGGGCTGGAATGGCCAGTAGGGCACCATAGAGCCTTGAGCAACACTTGGGATGAGCAACATAAAAAAGGATGGAGAGACTCAGGTCACAGGTATTGTACACACAGAGCAAATGTGGCCCACACTGAATCCATGACCTGGTGAGCAGAGTCAGTGATGCCCTCTGAGTCTTTCTGGCTCTACCAGCAGCATTATAGTACCAGCTGTTTTAGGCAGGGGACCTTTCAAGGAAGAGTAGGAGCTAAGTCCTGATCCTTCATTGCCTCAAAGGGGTGTTTATTTAATAGCAGGAGACTCCAATTATAATTTGCACAGGGCTGCTAAGGGATTAGCTTCTGGCTTTAATATTTAATCTAGTCCCTCATCTCCATTTTATGGGTTGGTTGAAAGCAAAGGAACACCCCCAGCCTGCTGTCACCTCTTGTAACTAAAAGCTCTGCTGGTTACAACCGGAATATCACATGCATTAAGATAAGGCCTCAACTGTTTTGTTTCTAAATGAACAAATAAGATAAAAGGTTTCAAGTTGCTATTTATAAGCACTTTTCAGCAAATAACACATTGTGGGTATGAAGAGCCTCTATTCCCAGTAAAAGGGAAGCCAGTTGTCAGAGGGGGTGTTATTGGGTCCACTCAAGTCCTTTGCGCTGGATCTTTCAGCCCAGGTCTAAAGTTCCAGTTTTGACCTGATAGAAACCCTAGCACCAATGGGGATGCCTTGACCAGAGGAGGCCTCTAGTCTCCTAGTTTAGATCAGTTTTTTGTTATTGTTTTGTTTCCTTTCTTGTTTCTTTCCTTTTTCTTTTTTTTTTTTTTTTTGAGACAGGGTTTCTCAGTGTAGCCCTGGGTGTCCTGAAATTAGCCTTGAACTCAATAGATTGGTCTGGGTTTGAGTGTTTGAGTGCTGGGATTAAAGGTGTGGGCCACCCACACAACTAGATTAGTCTCATACCTTTTCATCCTGTGGGCCTAGGATTTAAGCCCAGGCTCTTACACAAGCACACTAAACAAGCAGCATTGTTAAGACTTGGTTTGTTTTGTTATTTATTTTTGTTTTTTCTTGCAAGGTCACTCATTCCATCTCAAAAGGCCCTGGTCATCTGTTCATTGATCAAGTATGTGATGCAATTTCAACAGTGTCGGTCCCAAAGAAACAACATATAAATGTTTAACTGAGGTGCTTATTAGCATATCAAAACACATGAGGGTCTCTAGGCTCGCTCACTACCTCTGGCTCCTCTCAGCTCTTCTCACCTGGCCCCATATCCTAAACCCCTTTAGCCCATGGGCTTTGCTTCCCTTCCACCTGCTTCTGATTTATCTATATAACCCTGCTATTTTTGCCCATGAGTTCTCTTGGTTCCCTGGTCTTCTTTCTCTCCTCTTCCTCTTTTGCTCCCCTCCTCCCTCTCCTAGCATGGCCTAGCTCATGCTACTGGCCAGGTTTTGTGTACTACTGTCTCTCCTTGCTCTCGACAATTCCAGATGCCTCTGGCTGTACTCCATATCTACAATAAAAACCCTTCCTTTAACCATATGTTGGAGTGGTCATGTTCTCATTTCATTCAAACAATCAGCAGGCAAAGATGAGAAAAAATGTAAAAAATAGAGATAGCAATAATCAAATCTCAAGCCTTAGAAATATCTCCTTTCATATTACAACATAACTTTATTTATATGCATATTAATATACTAATTTCCAACACTACAGAGTGTTTATGCAACCGGTTTAAAATAAATTAAGAACCATACATTATTTGTTAAAAAGAAGAGAATACAAAGCTGGTTTAATGTTATAATAAAGCATAACAAAATTAACATTTTAGTATAATTTTTGATCATGTGTTGAGTTAAAGAAAATTTATGTTTAAAACCATGCTTTATATGCTTTGTATAGTGTGTGCCATTTTTGTTTTGTCACCTAGATGCTTAGGGTACTTGGGATTCTCCCAGTTAGTGAGTCTTCCTCTTGACAAGAAAAGCCAGTCCTGTGTCATTCCCCCTCCCCACCTTCCATGCTTTCCTGAACTCCTCCAAGCTGTGCTTTCTGATGCAATTTCAGAGTGTAAGACATGCCATGAGTAGAACATGTAAGGTAAAAACACAAAAGAGACATCTGGCTTCCAGAGGCAGCAGAGGCAGAAGTTGACACAGTGTCCTTGTGTGCGTATCGCCCACATCCATTCACAGTGACACCTCTGCACCCTCAGAGCACGGAGCTCTGGTTCTCTCTCTTAGCAATTATGCAAATGATATCATATCCCTTTAACATATTTTTTACATTCTTTTCTCCTTTTTTGAGAAATAGCGCTGTGTACCTCAGGCTCACCTGAAACTCTACTCCCTACTCCTTCTACCTTAGCCACTTAAGTGCTGCCATTATAGGTGTGAGGCTCCGCATCTATAACAGTTTTATATATGTACTCCCCAAACAAAGTGAAGAAGGCTAGTTTTCTAACATGTCCAAGTCATTACACACTAGATTACATTTAGCAACATTTTGTTCTGCATAAGTAAATATCCCACTGTTAATAGGGGGATTTAATCTACCTAATGGGAAATAGTGAAAGAAGGAAGTACTGAGCCATTGATGTGGCACTTACAAAAGATATAATAACTATTAAGTGCACAATTTGCTGTTGAGTCACAATATGTCTTTATAAATTTAGTCTCAATCTAAAGAGTACATGGAATGAGAAATCGGTTTTTATAAAAAGCAGGAGGGTGTATCCATGTAAAAACAAAAAAAATGATTTTATGGCATCAGTAATATTTAAGAGTACTAGGGATGTGGCTAATGGCAGAGCCCTTTCTAGCAGGAATAAGATCCTGGGTTCCATCCCTGGTGTCATAAAAATAATCTCTTGGCCAAATTAAGTGACAGTGTCCTTTCTACAAGTCTGAACAAGCATTTCAGGGATTATCAAGTAACACTTCGTATCTTTAATAGTTTTTCTTAACATGAAGATACAATACTAGTAAATTGGAGATAAATGGAGAGAGACCTCATGTTGTCTTTGACAGAACGTGGAATACTTAACTAGGACATTCGTAAGCATGGATGAAAGTTTATGGTATACTGCTAGTTTTTAATATGGCTTCTCTTTTAACCCAAAAAAGTTAATATCTTGATTCTAAGATGTATAGATAGAAAAGAAAAGGATAAAAGGAAGAGCAGAGAGAAATATTTGATGATTAAAAGAATCATTAACTTTATTTTTAATTTCTTTTTTGTAATTTATTTTATTTTTATAATTTATTCACTTTATATCCTGATTGTAGCCCCTTTTCTCATTTTGTCCTGGTCCCACCTTCCCTCCTTCTTTCCCCCTCCCCTAGTCCTCAGAGAAGGGGAGACCTCCTCCCCTACCAACTGACTCCAGCCTATCAAGTCTCATCAGGACTGCCTGCATCCTCTTCCTCTGTTGGGGAAGTGATCAAAGAGTGGGCATCAAAGCCCATGTCAGAGACAGCTGAGACAGAGAAAGAGAGAGAACAGAGACAGAGAAAGACAGAGAGAAACTTTATCACCTGGATGAAGTGAGCTCTTCTTAATATGCTGTTCTATACTGACTCTTTTTCTCTCTCAGATCCCTTCCATAGCTGTGATGCAACTTTTTGATGACAATAGACAATGGAATATCATTAAGGCAAACTTGTCATAACACCTGTCACTTTACTCCTCAGGAGAGATGAACTCAGGATATCCCCAAACCATGCCAATTCTATGCTTCAACCTTATAAGGAATATTAAAAAGACTGACAAAAGCAGTCAACCCTGGTGCAGAATTTCAGTGTCTTAAATGAAGGAAGCTTCTGTAACTAGAGCATATTAAATTATCCGTAATTATTCTGAGGGTTATTATATTCTAGTGCAATGCTTCATAATTACACCCACCCAGTACTCTAAGCCTGTGCCATTCATTCATCTATTTGTTATGTTTAGTAAAATGGAGAATTACAGTTCTGAAGAGAAACAATAAGACAGTATCACTATTTGACCACAAACAGGCAATAAGCCACAAAACTTTTGTGGCCTAGGAAACTGGAAATAAAGTTCTTAAAGTATTAGTCTTCATTTTATATGCACGTATGTTTGACTGCATGAATGTATATGCACCATATAAATGCCTGGTACCAGAGACCAGAATATGTCAGATCCCCTAAAACTGAAGTTTGACTATTGTGAGATGCCATATGGGTGCTGGGAACTGAACTTGGGTCTTCTGCAATAGCAGGAAGTGCTCTTAGCCACCAAGTCTTCTCTTCAGCCCTTGGAAATAGATATTCTTAAAAACTCAAGATATAGAACCTGTTCTCCAAGGTTGGACACTGACAATCCAAGGAACCTCAGCCTCCAAGTACAATACTCCTGATACTCCTGTATTCATTTTGAACATTCTAAGTACTGTTTTTACCCTTTAGGAATATAATCTGGTCTTCCATATAATCCTCTGTACAGGTGTGGGAGCAGGAGCTTTGTCCTCTGAACATGAAACCTCATTCTTTAAGTACAGAATCTGAATTTCCAAACATGAACTATCTCTTCAAATGTAAACCATGACTTCCTTGGCATAAACTGCAGCATCTAGGTGTGTAACATGGGCCGTTTCTGTGTATCCTATGCCTCTACCATGGAGTCAGGTCTTCTTCATATACTATGATGTGGAGAGCCACTTGTTTATCAGGATGCTTTATTATTGAGCTCTCAATGGAAAACATGTTTTCACCCTGTCTTTCACTTGGAGACAGGGATAGACAGGATGTGTTAGCAAGTTTTCTTCCTTGTTTGTGACAGTAGGCAAGATGTTTTTGCCAAGTTCACTTCCTTTTGTTTGTGTAAGGATCACAGAGACAGGTGGTTAAGGTAAACAAGTTTGACTTCTTGATAAACTTCATTGTATCAAAATGCTTTGCTCTGACTATCAAAAGGGACTGTGGAATAAACCAAGGTGCCTAGTGTCTACTAGAAGCCCTCTCAAACAGATCCCATGTGTAGTGTCTTGGTTTTTCTTTTTCTTTTTTTTTTTTCTTTTAGTCCTCACTCTCCACTCAAGAACTGTTTGACTCTGCCGGCAAGCTCTGGCATCATGAGTTACCTGCAAGACTAAGCCATGATTTCCTGTGTCAAACTTGAGATACAAGTCACATCACCTGGCTGACCAGGTGCGGTATGGGCCTGGCCTAAAACCTTATTTTTCAAGTACAAAAATCCAAGACCTTGAAATTATGAAAACTTATCTATAGAACGGGAATTAACTTAACCAAATTAGGACTTTGGCCTAAAGTGAAAAATAAAAATAAAAAACAAAAAACAAAAAGCTTTCCTCATAAAGTAGATCTCAAAGTAAGCTAAGTACTTTTTTGTTTATAACACTAGAATCTGGTATTCTTCAATCACCAATTACAAAGCCTGGCAATGCAAGTATGAGTGTGGCACTCCATTCATGGAATTTCAGTGTCTGAGTATAAATAAAACATGACCTTATAAATACAGAAGAGAAAACTCCAGACACAGAGATTAGGGTTTCAGCCAGAATTTGGCTCTTTGTGCATAGAAATGGCCCCCTGGGCACATATGCTGTACACCATCTCATAATTCTGCGCGTTCACCTAGGCCATGTGGGCATTGAGTGCCCAGTCATGACATGTGTTACAGAGTATATGAAACCTCTCTCCAAGTTCATAATATCCCGCTTTTCTGTGGCATTTTTGGTAGAACCTGAATTTTATCTGGCCCACCAGACATTGAACCTGCCATCCAGGCCTAGAATCTTGCCTGCCAAGTGTGGAATCTTAACTTTTCGGCATAAGACAAAGCTCACAGGTCGGGGGGAACTGATACCACAAGACCACCTGAACAACTAAAAGCACAAGTGAAAAAACTCGGGGCTTTTGACTGGCATTGGAAGTGGGAGGGACAGTCTTGGGGCTAAGCTCTAAGAGTGGCATCTGACACTCTTCCCAAGTCACTTCCGAACAAAATTGTTTTAGAGGATACTTGACTGTTATTTACTGTAGAATTCCATGCCTGCTTCTTTGGTGTGTGGAGACTCCTATCTCTATTTATACACATTCTCTGCTCACATCTGGCATCAGGGGTAATTTGTATTGCACAGATCTTAACCTCAAGGAAATAGAGATAGCTTATTCTTGAGCCAAATATAAGTAGCCATGCCTATGTGTCTCAGGATTTTAAAAATATCTATTTCTAGAAGCTGGAGAGGTGGCTCAATGGTTAAAAACACAGATTCTGCTGGGCATGGAGAAGCATGTCTCTAATTCCAACACTCTGGATGCAGAGGCAGGAGAGTCTCTGAGGTTGAGGCTAGCCTGATCTACATATTGAGTTTCAGAACAGCCAGGACTATATAGAGAGAACCTCAACAAACAAACAAACAAACAAACAAAAAAGGAACGCAGATTCAGATTGACCTGTTCCATTGTGGAAGTGGTTTTACGTAGTCTTTGTAGTTGCAGAACAAAAGAAATTCATAAATCAAAGCAGTGTTTCAAATATGTTTGTGTAAACATCAGATAGGTGAATTAGAGCAGACTAGGAAAACTCTGTTGTAGGTATCAGATGTTGTCTTTTGACAGCCTTATCTTTTGAGTTGATAGAAGCTAGTGGTCTATTCCACAAGACTTTACCTGCTAGTCATAAGAATAGTGTACAAGATACTGAGGTATTCCATGAATGGTTATTAAGAGAACTAAAGATAACCCAAGAAAATATGGTTGTGGCTCTATAATATACCAGCTTTCTAAAATCATGAAGCTTTGTTGGGTTTTTTTTGGGGGGTTGGTTTAGTATCATTATTATTTGGTCCCAAGCTGGCCTCAAACTTCCTATAGATATATAACCAAGGATGATCTGAACTCCTGATTTTCTCTCTTTACCACTCAGGGGCTAGGATTAAAAGCATGTACCACTGCTGTTAGCTTCAGTGATAATGAAGTTCTATTCAATCAGTTACTGTTGTAGAACCTTTACTGTATGTGTGATTTTGTTCTTCCTGGAAACTTTAGTTCACAAGTTGTTGAAGCTGGATTTTAACATATAGGCCTCTGTCTTCTGCGTATGGATTCCAGGTGGACATAAAACATCTCTGCAAGTTTGAAAATTGGCTTTCTTTGCCTGGAACCAGAACCTCATGATATGTCACCTAGCTCACAAACAGGAAAATTCGAGCTCAAGGTTAAATGCCTTTTCAATTTTAAAGAGTTGGTTTTCAGTGGAGCTGGGCCAGAACCTAGGTCTGGTGATTCTAGGTCAGTGATCAGGGCATCAGCCTCTTGCTCATTCTGTTCATATTGTCTACCTGGTAATGTTGCAAGGGAAGAGATGCCTGCCTGGGCTGGTGGCAGAACAGGCAAACTGTGCAGGCTACCAGCTCAGCCCCTCGGCTCCATATCCTCCATACCAAGGATGAATTGCTCAACTGCAGGCATGATGGTTACAGAGACCAGTTCCAGGCCTGGTGCTCTGGCCTTTTCCCCTTGTCCTCGAGCTGGAAGAGGCTGAGTTACTCTAGACAGAGTTGTCTGAGCAAGGAGCAACCAAAGATTAGCTTTTATCTAACTCTGACCCTACTTCCCTCCCATCATTTCCTTCATGTTTCAGCTTCCCCCCAAGAAAAGAGTTTTTGTTTGGTTAGGATTTCCCATTCAACACAGAAAATCAACCCCCATTTTAAAAGATCCTGATTTTGGAAGTTCCCCAGGGAGCATCATCATCCCACCACTCAAAGGCTTGTCTTTACTCTGCATTTCACAGTCCTTGTCGTCCCCCTTTCTTCTTGTTTGGGTATTGGTTGCTGGCTACAACGGTACACAGGCTTGGTTAATGCTGGGTCTAAGCAGAAGAAAGAATCAGATTCTTCTAGGAGAGATGTAAGTCTTCAGGATGGTATTTGCTCTTCTTTTGCCCAAGGGCAACCACTGTCAATTCATGTGCCTAAAAGATAATCTAGTCCTTTTTATTGAATTCTCAATTCCAGTCTTTGTTTATCTCCTACAGAAGTATAAAACCAGCCCATTACACACCCAGCTCCTCTTTTTCACCTGTGACTTGTTTATGACCCTGCAATGTTAAGACTCCAGAACATTTAGTGTACCTAGATCACATTTCTTTCTGTGCTTCCTGCACTCTGAATTTCTACATTGCTTTCTCTTTGTATTATTTGCCAAGATCCTCACCTCACTTTTTCCTCTTCAAGCTTCCATCATCTCACTAGGATCTCCTTCATAGTCATCTTGGAATCTTGGAATCTTCATGCTTTAAAACAGATAAAGGAGTGTCCAATGATAGCCATGCCTACCTCGGTGAATTCATTATGTCATGAAATTATTTCTTGGGGCTGGAGGTGAGAAAGAGTACATAATGCTCTTCAGAGGACCTGAATTTGTGTTCCAGGCCCCACATACCAGGCTGCTCACAACTGTCTGTAACTCCAGCTCCAGGAGATCCAATTCTCTTTCCTTGAATGAGCCAGGATCTCTTTTTGTTCTCAACACCTATCCTAGTACCTGGCACACATAGGTGGTGATCAGTAAGATTCAATACTGAGAACATAATTATTAGACCCATTGTTTTTTTTCCTCAGGCTAGCTTTGTCCATTTCCATTTGCACCCGCCCCACCCTGCTGTCACCAAATACCAGACAAGGCACTCTGGGACACATCCTATGTCCTAGCAGTTTTGTTGGGATTCTGTCTGGGGCAGTGTCTTGGGTAAATAGAAGCCTGGGTGTCCGAACTGATAGCTTCATTCTACATGGTAGGCAGCCCTGTCTCTACTCTGGGCTTCTGTATTCCTATGACACTGTGAGTCAAAGCTCCCTCTCCTCTCTCTCCCCTACAGGCAGTTCAGGTCAAGGTGAGAATCCTGCAATGTGCTCTTGGGAGTGACACAGTTTCTGTTCAGATGTATGCTGCAATGTTTTTCAGTAACACAAAGTTCTCCTACCCTAACGGAGTTAGCACCTCCTTACTAAGGACAGGCTCTCCCACAGATTGTCCCCATTGCTATCCTCCCACCTTAGGTTCTGGTCACTCACTCATTTAATCTAACCCTCCATCTGGGCAGTAGATTCACTGCAGATGGCTGTGCACCTGAGGCTCCCAAATCCCTGGGCCCTGGAGCCTGGTTTTGGACTTCCCTGCTTGGCTGCTAGCCTTGGCACTTGCAGCTCATCTAGCAGAGAACTGCAAAGCTTACTCCTCATTAGAACAGCATCCAGCCCATGTCCTTCCCCCAGAGAGGTGCAGGTGTTAAAACGCTTACATGTAACCTGAAATCTGGTGAGGTTGCACAAAAGAGATGCAAACCCAGCCACTGTGTTCATCCCTAATGACTCATACTCAAGGTCTCTCACTACATGCATACCCATAGCTCTGGCTGCACACAATGCCCCCCACAGGCCCCAGGACTCAGCAATCCTCTGGGAAGACAGTCCTACACTGGCTGACTTTGGTGAACCTGGACCTGCTTACAGTCTCCTTTCCCTGTTGCAGAAGAGTGGATGTTTATATTTTCAGTGTTTAGAAAGGATCTCATAGGAGAAGGTAGAATGAAGACTACCAGAAGCTGGGGAGAACAGAGGAAGGGTGGACAATGAATACTACATGGAAATAGTGGAAGTTCCAGGTCTCCACAGCATAGCAGGATGAGTGCAGCTACTTCAAGGTAGCTAGAAGAAAGGGATTTTGGATGCTACTAACACAAAGAAATAAGAAATGTAGGAGATGATGAGAATGCAAGTTATCTTGATAAGATCATGACATATAACACATATCAAAATATCACATTGTACCCCATAGATATGAGCATGAATGTCAAGTAAAAAGATATAGGAACATAAACAGAAATGATGTGCTCTTTCACTGGCTTCCTTTGCATTTAGAATACAACTTCAATCCCAGTTAGTTCCCCTGGCCAAAGAAGCCCTCCTCTACTGACCAGGAACATCTCTTTTTCTATGGTTCTTAGAATAATCTCTATTCCTCAGTGTGTTTTTCTCTCTCCATTCAGTGCAGCTGATGATGATTTTTTTTCAGCTGTCATTATGTCACCCTTAAGACACCCTCAATGACTTCTCTGCTAATAATAGCTTTCTAAGTGCTGGCTCCTCAATCCCAAAGCCCTTTGCCTCCCCTCCTCCCCACCTCATCCCAGCTTGATGTTCTGTTTGATCCCTGGCTACTTGATCTTTTTGCCCAGTACTTTTGCTATCTATCTATCTATCTATCTATCTATCTATCTATCTATCTATCTATCTACATATAGTCACATCATATAGTTCAGGCTAACCTCAGATTGGCAATCCTTCTATCGCTGCCTCTGTTTCCTGAAATTATAGGTATAAGTCAGTATACAAGATTCCACAGTTTTTAATGGTAAATTGCTTTAGTTTTTATCATTTATGTTGTTTTTGCTTACTCAATAAGCTCTGAGAAGGGGGGGCAGAGGGAGAGTGAAAGAGAAACAGAGAGAAAGAGGGATCTCATATGCCTTTTAGCCAACACAGCCTTTGGCATATTGCCTAGCATATAGTAGTTTAACAAACTCATGTTGAATGTAAAGTGGATTAATATTAAGAAATAAATTCAGCTCAATTCCTGAATACAACGGTAACAGAAACTTAGGGCAGTGGTCTCATACTTTGCTGTACATTAGAATCACCTGGGGGAGGCTCAAAATCTCACAAGGCAATTGAAGCAGAAGCTTGAGGTATGCCTAACAATAAGAAGGGTGTGTGTGTGATAGCTCTGTGTTCAGCCTATCCTACTTTGATTTATGTGCTACCATGTGGATGCTTGGAATTGAACCTGGGTCCTCTGGAAGAGCAGCCACTGCTCTTAACAAATGAGCTGTTAATACTGAGATTCACCAGAGAAAAACCTATTCAACTATTTGGGGTCATTTTGTTTGTTTGTTTGGTTTGGTTTGGTTTTTTTTGTTTTTCAACACTGGGTTTCTCTGTATAACCTTGGCTGTTCTGGACTCTCCTTGTAGACCAGGCTAGTCTCAAACTCAGAGATCTGTGAGTTCTCTGTGCATGCCTCTGCCTCCTGAGTACTGGGATCAGAGGCATGTGCCACTGTCCAAGCCTTTTGGGGCCAAATTTAAAGCAAGCTTTATTAAATATTAAATACTGACAAAAAAAAATTGACTTTGATCAGGACCATTCCCTGAAATTTCCCAGTTGGAATGACCTCAGCCATGAGTCACGGGCGTTTATAAGGACAAACCTATAGGCCACAGCACTTTCCCACGAGCTTTTGGTATATTTCCAGGAACTACAATTCCCTACATTTCAGGAAATTACCTGGTTTTTGGCCAGGTGGGTCTTACAGATTAATTTTGGACATAACAGAGCCATCTCTCCAGCCCCTCTAAAGAACCATATATATGTATTTTTTGAAAAAAATCCTAAAGTTATTCCAATTTAGCTGATTTAGAGTAGCAGTTCCTTTTTTTCTTTTACTTTGTAAAAGTCACATCCACATATAGATGAATACACATATTTGTTGAAACTGGGTCTTGTATAGCCCAGGCTGGCCTTAAATTTGTGAGTTACCATAAACTCCTAATCTAAGACAGTAGTTCTTAAAAATGGGCTTTGGTCCAGCAGTGTCAGTCTGATGTAGAGATTTTTACATATCAGTTCCTACCCAGATCTGCTGAATTAGAAGCTCAGAGGTGGACCCAAAGAACTTTAGTGAACCCCGCCCTCCCAGAGACCCCAGGGTGGGCTGAGGTTTGGTAGAAGAGCATGTGCTATCTGATCATCCCTTCACTTGGCTACATTTTGCTGACACCAACAACAGGAAAATAGGATGCTATGTGGTAGGATGAACACTGTCACAGTTTGTGCAAAAGGTTCTGGTTTAATTCAAACTCCCGCATCTCTGGAAATCCCCAGCAATCAGGACAATTGTCGCCTGTTCTTTAAAGCCCTTCAGCTCAAATACTAGCTCCACCAGACAAGTTGAATTAAAATGAGAAAAGTGCTTTGGTGGGTTATAAAATGTTAATTTGGACCAGTATCTCTGCGATGGATAGCCTGAGTCCTGGGGCATAGGTGCCAGCCAGTAGATCCACCTGGCTGGTTCCCACTTCAGATATCTGCCTAAAGCAAACAGTTTGCTGCCCTGCTAAGGCCCACCTTATTTAATGCTGGAGGTGGGTAGCCAGAATGTGTTTTTCAAAGGAGTATTTTAAACTCAGTAGTTTAAAACTAATTTTAGATGGGACTGAAGAGATGGTTCAGCAATTAAAAGCTCTGGTTTCTTAGAAGTCCCAGTTCAATTCCCAGTACCTATACCTGTAACTTCAGTTCCAGATCTGATCTTCTCTCTTGACCACAGCAGGGACCAAGCATTCATGTGGTACATGTTTTCTGGTGGTCACAGGCAGGTCATTTGGAGAGGGTTTATGCATGCAGGCAAAACTCCCATACACATAAAATAAATGAAATTTTAAATTCCAGGAATGGTGATGCATGCCTTTGATCCCAGTACCCAGGAGGCAGAGAGGCAGACAGCTCCCTGAATTCTTGGCCAGTGTTGTATTCCAGGACAGCCAGGGCTGTGTAGAGAGATCCTGTCTCAAAACACACACACACACACATACACACACACACACACACACACACACACACACACAAATAAATAAATATGGAGACTTTGTCTACCACCGTCCTTGCCACACAAATGGCTTGGAAAAGAGTGAAGATGGAAACAATTCTAAAGGCAACAAAATAATGTCATCATTCTTTGATAGCAGAGAGTCATGCGAGAGCAACAGGAGCCCTACTTCTCCTGTCCCTTCAAAATGTATTTACTTTCAATTTTATGGGTTAAATGAATATGGATGCTAGAAGAAAGTCAAGAGATTTGGCCTCAAGTTAAAAATCCCAAACCTGTATCCTCATCTGCTCCAGACTTCCTCCAGTTCACAAACAGATCTGAAACCTAAATGCCCATTGAAGTCAGTGTCCTGACTTCCTTTATCCTTTATCTAAGGATTGGTTTCAAGAGGGAGTTTCAGCTTTCTGGTGGTCATAGCTGGGTCATTTGGAGAGGGTTTACGACCAAAATAGTGACACTTGGCTGAGGCATTGGCAACCTCAACCTGGCCCAAAGCCTAGACTTTACCCTCCTTCAAGCAAAGAAACCTGAGAACAATTCATTCAGCATCAAAGCAGTATTAATGGTAAATGCTGACCTTTAAAGTGGGTAAACGTTCATCAAGTATTGACTAGGTACATGGCCCATGTGGGTGGTTGCAGACCCTTGGTTTGATGAAATTGTCACAGGCCACTTTGGGAGGGCATGCAGAGTGAGTGTGAACACCATCATGTGACAGATGAGGAAACTGAGTCAAGAATCTGGGATTGGAAGAAGGTTGTTTACCTAGCATTCAGCAAAAGTAGCATTGGGATCCAGTAGGTTGATGTCCATTTTAATGCCAACTCACAAATACTTTAATTCCAGATACCAGGCCTTTGGTTCTCCCTCAATATTAGTGTCCTACCTCTGCTTTCATAACTCTACTCTGCTTAACCCCCACAGTTACCATTACTAAGGAAACAACTATTTTAGAGCCTGCTATGCATCAGGCTCTGTCCTAAATGCTTTCATGCAGAATTCATATGTTTCTTTAAACAGCCTCATCCGACAGTCTTGTCTTTTAGAGTGTGGGGTGAGGCTTAGGCAGTTTGTGTACCTGGTTATGAATTCTGAGCCTTGTTCCCTTTTCCTAGGGAGGTTGGTCTCTTAAATCACTGTCATGTCATGTCCTTCTCTGCAGTTACAATGTCTGAGCCTCTTCCTTGTCTCTTAAGACTGGGTTCCTTCCTGGGATTTTTAATCTGGTAATGCCATTCCTGAGAGTGGGCTCCTGCTGTTTCCTCCTTGTAGACACTGTCCTGTCTCTGGCTTGGATGATCAAACCTTTGTAACTCTCAACTCATAGTCATAATCCTCCCACAACTACCATCACCATCCTTTTCCCTAAATATCTAGATCCTTGTTAATTATTCCTCTGGTTAACCCCTTACTGCTGGATTCCTTTGAAGTGTAGCTGTCCTAGCATCTGATGACTGATTCTGTCAACTGCCAGCAGTTTCCTCATCTTAGATAGTGATGAGTGAGAACAGCCTGTGAGTCTTCTGACCTCACTATGGTGGGTATCCCTGACCTTCAAGTCTTTGGTGGTCCCCAATTAGATTATGCGCCTGCCACAAAGGCCCAGGACACTTTATTTTTACATTCTACAGAAAAAGAGAACAGTGAAGACAGTTATAAATTTACATGGAGGTGTATGTGTAAATTTTCACTTGCATATCTGTAATGCTATCAGGATAAATCCCACTGGACACATATTTTTTATCTTTTTCTATGTTCAAGAAACAGACAGGAGCTCTTTTTCTAGATAGGCCATGAGACTCTCTTTCCCCTTCCCCAAACACCCAACTGCTTGTCTAAACTAAAACAGGTAATTAAGGTGACTGTACTTTTATCGACCAAAGTCTTCACCGACTGTGTAGACTTGGTGATAAGAAAGAGACTAAACCTGTTTGGGTAATGACATCATGGCATTTGAGCCACATCTTGAAGAGTGAGCAGAAGCTCTTAATGTGTTCAGGTTTCTCTGTGTTAGATTTTCATTATGATGAGCTTAAGGATATAGCTCAGTTGGAAGAGTCCTTGGCTAGCATGCATGAAGCACTTGGGTTCAAGCATCCCACAAAACTGGTCATAGTGGGTATGCACCTGTAATCCTAGCACTTGGAAATTGGAAATAGGAGATTGAGAGTTCATAGCAAGTGCAAGGCTACCCTGGACTATGTGAAACCCAGCCTCCAAATATTTATTATCAACTTAAAGCTTTTCACATTCACTGAAACTTTTATATAATCCGGTCTTCAGATTCTATTCACTATGTTCTATGGGCTCTGCATGTTAGTGGATAAGTGCGTTAGCTGATGGTTCACAGATATGTGTTATGTGTGTGTAGGATGGTTGTCATCACCAGCTTAACAGAGCTTACCACTCTGCATTTTAACAGGAAAGCAAGATGATAGCTTTGAATTTCTCAAAAGCTCAATGAGGATTTTGGTGGTTTAATTTGGACTTGTTTCCGGAAAGAGGAGAAAGGTCTCAAGCTATTGAAAGCTGTGATTATAAAGTGACACTCCTCCCGCTCACAGATACATATGAAGTCAGAATTTCCTAGAATCTTTTTTCTATAGACACTTTTCTTTTTTCTTTTTTCTTTTTTCTTTTTTTCTTTTGGGTTGTATAACAATTGCTGTGGCCTTTTAGCTGACATGTTGCATTCAGGAATAGAACTCTTGCTTTGTTTAGGATAGGGCTGTGATTGCTGCTCCTGGCTAATACCTATTTTGGCAATGCTTAACTATAACGAGTAGGGTCTCAGAAGACTACCTCCCTTGGGTCAGGTTCTTTAGGATAGACTTGAGAAAAAGACCAGAAAACCCAGCAGGGAGGGGTTTAGAATCAATGGTCTTACAGTGTGCCACCTGGCCCACAAGTGGGCAACAACTATGAGGGGCTCTACATACTGGGATCTAGGAGTCTACAAGGGAGAAAAGCAATACATTAGATGTGTCAGTATTGAGGGCAGAAAGTGCAAGGTGAAAAGTACCTGGGACAGTCTGCTTTGTGGATCTAGGCTGGTGCCATTCAGGAATAATGTCTGTTCTGTTACAGCTGTCCTGTTCTCCCCAAAGTCCTTCGTGACCACCTCTGGAGGGACTCCCACTTTCCTGCCACTAACAGATTTATCGCTTGGACTTAGGAGCACATACAGGTATTCTCTTTGAAAATACAAGCGAGATTGTATCTTATGGAAATAAGTTTCAAAAAAATTTAACAGAAAACAACTTTTCATATCTAAGAATGAAAACAGCTTTAGCACTTACATTTTTGGTTGTGAGCCTAGCCTTTTTAAAGTCTGAGCCATCTCGCCAACTCACTGAAGCCTCATAACTGAGAACGAGAGACACTGAAGGTTTCTGTGACACATCTTCCCCCAAAAAGAAAAAAGAAAAAGAAAAAGCAAAAAAAAAAAAAATAAACAAAACAAAAACAAAAACAAACAGTCCATATAGGAAATCATTGAAGAGAGTCCTTAAAATTTGTGATAAAGATTCTGACATGTAAGGTGGGTGCAGTGGGGCATGCCTGTAATCTCAGCACCCAAAAGGCAAAGGCAGGCAGATCTCTGAGTCTGAGGTCAGCCTGGTCTACAAAGCGAGTCCAGGACAGCCAGGACTAAACAGAGAAACCCTGTCTCAAAAAATAAAAAACAAACAAACAAACAAAAGAAGATGCTAACATGTAGTTCTTAACAGTAGATGGCTAGACTCAGTTTTCTTTAAGCAGTTGGCGAGTGGGAGTTTGAGCATGCTCCAATGAGTATATGGGCAATACAAATTGGACTTTGTGTTTTGTGTTTGCCCTTTTTATAAAACCTTTTTTTTTGGGGGGGGGGGGAATATCACAAGGGTGGGAGGGTGGACCTGGGAGGACTAAGCAGTGAGTGTGATCAGGGAGCATTATATGAAATTCCCAAATACTTAATAAAAATATTATGTTAAGAGAAGAAAGAAAGAGAGAGAGAGAGAGAAGAAAGAGAGAGGAAGGAAGGAAGGAAGGAAACAGATCTCACTAAAGCAAGGGCTGAGACATTGAGCCCTCCCCTTAGACTCAGTGAGAAACTCTGCAGAAAGTTAGGTGTGGTGGTTCACTCCTGTAATCCTAGACACAAGAGATGGAGGCAGGAGGGTCAAGAGTTTGGAGCCAGCTAGCACTACACAAAGAGCTACTGTTTCAAGGAAGAAATATAAAAATAAAAAGCTTTTCAATGCACTGAGCAGGCTATAAGCTCCTTATTAGGACATTAGGGGAAACTGAACATAAGTTGAGTCCTAGATGACATTAAGGAACAATTGTCTATCTTCTTAGGTGTGATAATAGTTTGAGGTTTTTTAGGGAAAATGGCATTAGGTAAGATGACAAAATGTTCTTATTGTTTAAAGCTTCAGATTAATTAGCATAAAACAGAATTAATATAGGAAAATGGAAACAATGCTCAATCTAGGTGGTAGGGGTACAGGATTTCTTTTGATATTCTCTGTGAAAAATAAAGTCAGTGTAAACTGGAGACCTTGTGTCAGCCTCAAAGAGGACTAGGTAGATCTGAGAGCTTGGTGTTAGGTAAGTGTGGGGCACAGAACTAACGGGGAGGGGTCTGTTCACTCGCCATCCATAGCTTTGAGCTGAGGACCAAAATCTCTGCCCTTATGGGACTCCTATACTTGACCCAATTAGGTAAGGGTTGGGTGATCCATTTTAACATTATGGGCAGGGCTGACTTTTTCTGCATATCTCTGAGTTGGCAAGATCTCCTCTTCCTGTGCAGCAGGCCACCAGCTCCTCTGTGTCCTGTGCTGCACTGGTCCTGCTGCCTCAGAGCTGATAATAATCTTGTTGTTCTCTCTTTCCCCAGACCTCCCCCTCTCCTGGTTTCCAGGGATCTGAGAAGAGTGCCTCTGAGCCACCAGGAAGCTGACAGATGCATGATGGACAATGACTGTGAGTCTCACTTCAGGGATTGTTCACTGGCTGAATGCCAGCTCTGTTCTATTCTTGCTTATGCCAGTTTTCCCTGCCAGCCTCAGGAACCTAGACATGGCATATGAAAAGGAAAGAGACTGATGAAATGAAAAGGCATAGGCTCTGAAGCAGGGCAGGAATAATGGGTAGTCACCTGGCTTCTGCTTCAGTGTTTTCACTTGATAACACTTCACATTTCCAGAGTGATCCCATGTGATCTCATAGCACAGAGTACAGTGACATCTCTCAGGGACAGCTAAACTCAGAGTAGAACCAAGACTCATCAGTCTCTGGCTGTAGACCATGGCTAGAGTTGGAGGTTTACAGCATCAGGACTTCTTGAAGCAGAAGAAAGATCCCTGGGTAACAGAAAATTGTCTCTTGGTGAGAATGCCTCTCCTCAAGTCTTGTTCAAGTCTTCAATGCTGCAAGGTCAGGAGCTCCATTTTATTATTAGTTCAGACTCTGTGGGGCCTGTACTAACTTAGCCTGATAGGACACATGTATGCCAGGAAGCCACTGTACCTGCAAGCAATAAACAGTCACAGCTGTCCAGTGACCAAAATAGTCATCATTGCTTTCCAAGATACCCACCTCCTGGAACGGAATGTATAACCAGGAGGTTGTTTGGTGAGCATGTAATCAGCCAAAAAAAAAAAAAAAAAAAAAAAAAAGAGTGTATGTGGTTATGGAACAGGCCGCCCTCAGACCTTTAGACACCAGGTGTCCACTGGTGTCTCTTGAGTGGACTCTTCTTGATACGCTTTCCTCTGACAGCCACAAAACATCCTTTTAAAAGGATATAACTTTCTTTGTGTTAGTCACGTTTCCACTTTCCAGAGGTGACCTTGATATTCTTGGGGAGGTTAATGGTGTCCTAGGGTATTCTACTATTTCTGAGGTAAAGGGCAGAGGCAGTGGGTAACAGTTTGGCAGCTCCTTGCCTGGCTCTGTGTGATGCTGAAAGTGTTATTATAGGGCTTTAAAAAAATGCCAGTGCAACAAGGGCCATGTACATAGCATTAATGAGTGGAGCATGCTGGATAAATGAATAATCCCCATAGCAACTTGAGGACAAATAACAGTAAGTGCTCAATGGGGCAAGGAGATGAGAGTGAGTCTGGAGACAGAGTAATGGTTGGTCAGCTTGTGTCCTTGGGGAATGGTTTACTAATATGAAGTTATTAGATCTGGTCTTATTATTGTTTTTCAAGAAAAGTTAATCATTTTTAGGCTAAACCACCTGATGTTTGAATGGTGTCAACCAATTAAAAAAAATAATTAAAAAAATGCTCCTCTAAATGAGACCAAAACAAACATGTTGGGAAGCCAGAAACCCTGCTTCATAACTGTAATCCAAGCATTTGGGAATCTGAGGCAAGAGTATTACCAGGCTGGACTGCATAATGAGTTACAGGAAAGCCTAATCCCTTTTAGTTTACCCACAAGCATAAACTAAAATGTATATGTGTAATTTCTCAATCTGTGATCTATAGACTAACACCACCACCTTTTTCAGTGGTTTGTGTTTGGGACTTGGGAAGTTCCTGAGCCTCCCATGCCCAGTCTCTGGGGTGTCTTTGAGGCAAAAGCCAAGGAGTTACATTTCATATCTTTCTACCAAAGTTTGAGAATCATTGAGACAGGGAATATAAAAACACATCTAGTTTGTGTCTCTAGGGAGCTTAAAATTTCAGTAGAGACAATTGAAAAATGAAAGACAGGGAACTCCTAGCATGGTGGTGCACACTTTTAATCCCAGCACTCAGGAGCCAGAGGTAGGAGGAAGGCAAGCCTAGTCTACATAATGACACCTTGTCTTAAAAATATAAAACAAAGCAAAAGACAAGAAACTGACATGGAGGCTGTGAGATTCTGAGAAATTGTTCTGGAGGCACATTGCAGAGGGACAGACTTGAGAAAGGCACAGGAGACAGATATATCCAGGTTGTGGATCTAGAGTGAGATAAAGGCTAAAGGTACAAGCAAGGGACCCACATCATATATGTGTTTTTTGCAGTCAACAATTTTTTTATAACTTGGAATGTGTCATGGTTAGCTTTAATTGTCAACTTGACACAATCTAGAATCATCAGAGGAAAGAGCTTCAATGAGGGATTGCTACATTAGATTGCCCTGTCTGTAGGAAATTGTCTTAATCTGATTTGATTCATGTGGGAAGACCCAGCCTACTGTAGGAGGCACTATGTCCTACACAGAGGGTCCTGAACTGTAAGTGGAGAAATCTAACTGAGCATAGGCACACAAGTGAGTATGCATGTATTTGTTTTTCTCTACTCTTGACGTGATGTGACGAACTATCTTAAGCTCTTGCTGCTGTGGCTTGCCTTTAGTGATGGATAATAACCTTGAACTATAAGCTAAAATAAATTTTTTTACCCCTAGCTTGTTTTATGTTTGGGATTTTTAATCACAGCAACAGAAATAAAACTAGGACAAATCATTTCTATTTCAAACTATTCACTGATTCAAACTATTTCACTGATCCTGGCAGAGGCCCCAAGCCCTGGAGAAGTGGTGATCTGCCTTCCCTGAAAATAATTCAAAATCTGGTCACACCAAGAGCTAAATGAATGCTGAAATCTCAAGAACTTTCTAGATTCTCTAATTGCAATTCCCTGGTTTTGCCTTCTCTTGTTTTTGGTCCCATTGCTTCCACACAGGTCTCCTAGTTGCTGAATTTCTCAGGCCGAGGTGGTCAGCAATTTTCTGGGATAAATCCTGGTGGGAGCTCCCACTGGAGATTTTTATATTCAGCATCTTTGGCAACTACCCAAACACACTCTTCACCCAGTGATCACTGCTGCTGTGGAGACTGGAACCAAAGTCAGCTGGGAGCCAGAATACCTTCAACACTGCGTTGCTGCTCTGCCATCTTACATTCCCAATCCAGTGCCTCAAATATCCCACTTATAACTGCTTAATGTTCATGGAAAGTTTAAAAATGCCCATATTTCCAAAGCCAAGTTCTCGTGAGCCATGAAGTTGACAAGAGACATCCCTGCTGTACAGAATTATACAAATGAGAAGCTTTAAAGGATTTAGGTAAATGAAACTGGCAAACCAACCAGAGACAGCCTGGTGGTTAAGAATACCTCCTTCTCTTCCACAACACCTGACTTTAGTTCCCAGCACCCATATCAGGTGGCTCACACAACCTATAATTCCAGCTTCTGGGAACCTAATGCCTCATGTACATGCACATACTCACATACATATATAAAAATCTTAAAACAAAACAAAACAAAAGAGACAAAGAACATTTTCAGAGAAGGACAGCAAAGTGAAATACAGAACAACATGGATGGGATAGGGTCCCTGAGGGACTAGCTCCTCCCAAACAGAAGGCCAACTGACATGATCAAATAATGAGGAAAGAGTTGTACCAGCACATACAAAGAGGCTGTGATTTGAACCACATATTAGAATCAGTCAACCAGAAAAAAAAAACAAATGAACAAACAAACCAAAAAGGATCATATGGTAAGAGTCAAGAGTAACGAGACAACCTGAGACATCCTACTGGCCTTCATAGCAGATGGGTCACCTCTGGACCCAGGAAGACCTGCTTGAATTCAACCTATATTCTTTATGAGGCCCTGAGACTCACTTACTTAGCCCCTCACAGTTCTGGTCAAAGCTCATTCTGCATTTGCAGGTTTTCCTTCAGCTCTACCTCAACTTTGACAAAGATGTAGAACGCGGCCTTTCCCCTATCTCTCCTACCCACTTAAATGTGTTTACATGAGGCAGCTATGTGTGGAGGGAAAGCAGGGGCTGGCAAGAGTAGGTGTACACCAAAGGCCATAAGAACCTGTGTACTTTAGAAGCTGCTCCCTCCTTCACCCTCCAGGTCTCAGTGTTGTTTGTATAAGTGGTTTAGCCATACTGCCATGCGGAACAAAACCATCAGAGTTACCTGTGTCCACTGTCATTCATTAGGCCTTTTCTGACCCATACAAAGTCTCCTCCAGGAGAGATAATTTGGTGCTAGTTTTATGGATCGCACCCCACTCACCCAGCCTTCCCTGTACCCAAAAGAAAGCACCGCCCCCCCCACACACACCTTGGGGGACTCTCAGGATCCTCTGAGAACCAAGGGCCGAGTCATTTGCTAAAGGTCTTCCACATTCCAAGTTTGGTGAATGTATGGTTCCTATGTGCCAGGTCTATGAGACTGGAAAAGATGGGCAGAAATGCAAAGTTGAGAAGTAGGGTGGCCTCAGTGGAGCTTCTCAAAACATCTACTTACAGGGCCCCACTGTAGTGCTTAGGACAACTCCAAAAGAACCTTTTCCATAGAGCAATCTTCATCCTGTGAGAAATAGCCTTACAAATTACCTTCTCCGTATATAAATACTCACTTGAAAAAAGTATGTTAAAAATCAGATGAAATAAATGGCAGGAATGCTGAAAGCACATTATATATCTTCATAAAAATGGGTTATATCCTTGTATAACAAATAAATTCACAAACAGACAAATGAGATAATGTGATCAAAGTAAATTTCAACTGAAAATTTTGTAAATAGTCACTGTTCTTGGTATTATCATCATTAAATGGATCTTGGAGATGCTACAAGCCTTTAATGTTTCTTCTTCCAGTTACTAAGAGGCAGCAGATTATGTCAGAAAGGTGAGTTCTGAGGTCTTCCATGAAAAGGACTTTGAACCCTGGTCATCCTACTTATTGGCTGCATGGAGATGAGGATAAACCTGTCTGACCATCTCTGTCTGTTTCCTCATGAGTATGAAGGTGGTCTGGGAAGAGATAACAAAACAATATTTATTTCCCAGGGTTGCAATGAGAATGTGGAATCATGTCTGTACAGTCCTGGGCCAGACAGACCAAACAAACAAAATCTAGTCTGTGTTTCTCTCCATCCACCTTCATCCTTTGCCTAGGGACCTTCCTTTCTTTTCATCAAAATTTCTTTCTAGAAACAGGGCCATTATTCCCTTTTAGACTACTCCTTTGAACTCTGCTCTGGGCTGTACAATGACATTTCTTATGTACTCAGCAGACTCAGATTCTGAATGAGAAATACGTTGAAAACCAGACTTGAATGTATACTCCAGGCTTCTTGACTTCAAGGCCAGTGGCTTTCCTTATCTTTCATCCATCCATCTTTCCCACAAACACTTGTTGAGCTGCTATGAGCCAAGACTAGTCTATTTGGTTATACATAGACTAGTCTATTTGGTTATATGAATAACACAGCACACAAATGAATAAACTGCCTGTGTTTATCATCATAGACAGATAGGTGCTGATGCAGAGATAAATGAAATGCAGATTGTCTCCTTCCCTCCCTTCAAACTAGCCATAAAACTTGCCACGCAATTCAAGCATGAGTATATTGGGAACATGGCTGGAGTGAGAGGCAGGCAGTAGAAAGAAAAACATCTTCATGTCTTTGCAAGCAGGTTTGGGAACAAACACCTTTTTTCTCAAGGATGAGTGTTGGGACTGCATTCTCTTCAGTTTTATTTTTAATTTACTTTTAGTTTTTACATGCATGAGTTTTGCCTGTATGTATGCCTATACACCATGTGTGCCTGGGAAGGACAGAAGAGCCCTTCAGCTTATCCTGGAACTAGAGTTCCATGTGGCTCCTGAAAATAGAACCTATTTTCTTTGAAAGAGCAGCCAGTGCTCTTAATTACTGAGCTGTCTCTCCAGCATCCTGAGATTACATGCTGAATGGAGGAGGGAACACTGAGGTTGAACACAGAGTGGAGACCTCCATAGCCACCTGAGCCCTTACCCTAAGCTCAGAGGCTGTGGCAGAACTCCTTTAATCCCTTGGGAGGCAGAGGTGGTGGATCTCTGTGAGTTCTACCCAGAGAGTTCCAGAACAGCCAACGCTACACAGAGAAATCCTGTCTCAAACAAACAAACAACAAAAAGAATGAGGACAGAGAAAAGAAGGCAGGAGAGAGGAGAGGGGGAAGAATGGAGAGAGAGAGGTGGGCAGGGGCGGGGATGAAGAGAGACTCAAGAAATTAGAACCTCAGAGCATGAATGTGGGCTTTTCTAAGAGAGAGTCCAAAAGAATAAGACATACCCAAATGTAGGTATGGTTTCCTCAAGGGAGAGTTGCAATGAGTCATCTTAGCATTGGGCATATAAACCATTTTGGTGGCTCTCAAATTCCATCCCAAAAGGTTGCTATGAAACCCTTTATTTTTTTTTTTCTCTTTTAAAAAATGAGATAAGTGGGGTTGCACCAGAGATATGGTTGGGACTATAATCTGATAAAGTAAAAGCAGAAGCCACTAAGTTTGTGAAAGTGTCTTGCCAGTGGGATTTTTCATGAGATTCCTAGAAAATTGCAGGTTTAAGGCTGGTAAGGAAGGATTCCTTAAATAGATTATCCTGGAATTCTTGATCTTTACCTAATGAAGATTTAACTGGATCTTATTTTCCCTTTTTTTATCTCTCCCAAATTTTCCCTAACCTGCCTCAACTTCATTAAACTCCAAAGGAACTTACAGGACATCTGTCTGCTTGCTTGTTTGTTTGTATGAGACAGGGTCTAACCATGTAGCCATGGTTAACCTAGAACTCTCAGAGATTGCCTTGCTTCTGGCTCTCAAGTGCTCTCACTGGTATAGACCAGCAGGGCTTCTTGTACTGGAGATCTGATAGTCACAAAGAGCTTAACAGAAAAGCTGATACTTCACTGTAAGTTGTTGATTACTATACAGAAAATTTCAACTGCTCCACAAATGAAGTTGATGGCAGCATAATTTGAGCCTAACAGAATTAACTGCTTCCTGTTCTAAGAAGCCTGATTAAATTCTAAGCACCCTAGAAGGCCAGTTCAACCCTATGGAAACTCTTCAGCATTAATTCTTCCTTGGAGCTGTGACCTTCCCAGGGCAGGACCAGCAAGGCTGGTGTTCATCTTTACCTGCTGTTTCTGGATGCCTGGGCACTAGCTTCTTTTTTTTTTTTTTTTCAATACAGTTTATTCAGGAACCTTGAACAATCATCTGACCCTGGGGAAAGCCAGCCCACAGCTTAAATAGCCTCTGGGTAGCCAACCCCAGCATGCCACGTGGGCAATGCAGATAGGTCCACATACACGGAAGCAAGCCAGATCCTCAGCCTTAGCCAAATATGGAGTTGTTCGTGACAGAGAGCACTCACCATCGGGAAGGTGGAAGGAGGAAACCAGCTCCATCTTTAAGGCGCAGCATTCTGCAGCTCTCTACAGTTCCCCCTTTTTGTTTTAGACGCATCAGGCAAGAGTAGAGGTCTGATCTGATGGATCAGAAAGGAGAGGAGAACCTCCCCTATCAGTGGACTTGGGGAGTGGCATGCATGCAGAGGGAGGAGGGAGGATGGGATTGGGAGGGGAGGAGGGAGGGGCTTATGGGAGGGATGCAGAATGAATAAAGTGTAATTGATGAAAAATTTAAAAAAAAAGGGAAAAAAATAATTTAAGAACCTTAAATGACTTTCAAAAGTGGAGGAAAACATGGAGTTAGTCAATTTAGTCAATGGAGCACGTCTCGCCCTTGGGGGCAATGGTCTCCTGAACCTACTCAGACCTCGGACACCACCACTGCTAGTTCTAGAACTGATGCAGGATGTTCCAACGAGGGGGTTAAGGCTTCTCATAATATTTCCTATAAGCCCACACCTGTTTGTTTATATCCCACATTTCTATTCATTATTAGCCAGATAGAGCCAAGTAATAGTGGTAATGACACTAGCTTCTTTTACCTACATCCCTCACAGCTACACAGTTCAGAGCCATGTGGCCAGATGTCAGGCTTTGTGCTAAACACTAATAAATAAATAAAAGTTTTTAACTTAAAAAATATGTTTTTATAAGTTCAAATGGAGGTACACTGCAAGGATGGGTAATATTCCTAGAAGCCATAGGTTCTTAAGCAAAAATTCCAGTGCCAAATGTGGGATACCTCTCTACTAGTTGTTGGTCAGAGACATCCCTAGAGATCCCAAAACAAAATAGGCTACAGCCATTAGTCTTGATTGCCTAGCAGAACTAGATGGTAAGACTCCATTGCTGAAAACCCTGCATACTTTTGTCACAGGCTGTAGAGAAATCAAGCCATATCTGAGCTGGAAGCTTTGCTATGTAAGATGTGGGAGGGCCATGGAAATGTGAGGGACTCAACTGTCTTACCCAGTTGTGAACTATGTGAACTACAATAATGACCCACCAGGCAAGATGTGCAACCAACTGGATTTGAGGCCTGATTCACTGGATATAATTCATACCTGTTACTATAACACTGGTCAAGAGCCATTACTGAAGAGATTATACGTTTTGGCAAAGCATATTACTATTGTTTTGTCAATTGGACATGTTGGCAAACTGCCTTCTCAGCACACACACACACACACACACACACACACACACACACACACATGAATGTATATATGTATAGTACTGTTCTCAGTCCTTATCAGGGAACATTCTTATTGCAGCAGATGGTAGTTAATGCAAGACTCATAACTGATCAAAGTGCCAAGACTGCTTGGCTGCAAATGAGGCACCCCCTTGAAGGCTCAGAGAACATTGTAAAAGAAGAGGCAGGAAGAATATAAGAGCCAGAGGATGGGGAGGTGTGTGGCCAATACATTTGTTTTCGAAATGACTTGGTAGTTGCATTCATGAACTCACTGCAGCAGTGGTTACTCACACAAGAGTGGGCCCTTCAACAATCAACATTTTATCATGGATGGAAGAGGGGTTCATGAGGCCCCACCCCTCCTTGAGGAACAACTTTCTGTTGATGATTGTTGAAAGAGGGGCTTCCTTTTCTTCAGTGCTGTGGCCACTGGAGAGTTGTTTAAACTCCAGTAAATAACCCCCATCCGTGTTTATGCAATCCAACATAAAAATTCAGTGGGACACATGCGCGTTCATGCACACACACGCACACACACACACACACACACACACACACAGATCAAAGTTAGAGAAGAAAAGATTTATGGGGGTAAAAGCAACCTAAAATTCATTCTATACGTGTATGAAACTTTCAAAGAAAAAATTAAACACAGTTTTAGAAGAAGAAGAAGATGAAAGTAAAAGTAATGCATAAATGATGGGAATATCTCCAGCATAAAACAATGTGGTTTTAACAAAACTGGAGGGCACAGAAACTACAAAAAACAAACTACAAGGGCAGACAAACATTAATCAGAGCTGGTACAGGACTCTAACTGGAATCTGGACTCAAACAGACTGTTAGAAAGTTTAAGACAGAATATTTTGGCTAGACAGATACTTGATAAGAGAATGAGTTATTAATAGTTTTAGAGATTGTGATGTTTTTATTATTTATTGTTATATTATTGTATTGTGTGTGTGTGTGTGTGTGTGTGTGTACAGGCATGCACATCCTATGGTGCACAGGTAGATGTCACAGGACAACTTTCAGATTTGGTTCTGTCCTTCAACTGTAGGATCTGGGGACTGAACTCAGATTATCAGGTTTCTGTTACAAGTATCTTTACCCACTGAAACATCTCACTAGCCCCTGGTGATTAATTATATATGTCAGCATGAATGGTCCTCAGGTATCCAGATATTTAGTCAAACGTTATTCTGAATTTATCTGTAGGAAGATTTTTAGGGTGAGATTAACAGTAACAGATTACAGTAGGCTGAATAAAGTAGATTTCCCTCCATGTTTCGGGCAGACAATATTACATGCCTAGATAAACTGCAAGCTTTACAAAACCTGCTGTATATAGAAACACAATACGAAACCCAGAACTGTTCCCTTATACTGGCAATAACTAGTCAGTTAATAGGAGATACAGCAGAACACAGCGATACACATGGCAGCTAGGGTAGATTGAATCAAATCATCCTAAGGTGGATAGACCTTTATGAATAAAGTTATGGAACTTCACTCAAGGATGTTAGGCCAAATTAAAGCTATACATAATACCACTTTCCCCCAGATTCAGTGCCCCTGACCCAACAGAGATTTTTGTGGATTTGGACAGACTAACAAAAAGTATTCTTTTTCAAAGTTTTGACAAACAGCTTGAGAAGAACAAGGGAGAGAGGAGCTGGGGAGGTGGCTCAGTGGTTAAGGGCTCTTGCAGGGGACCTGAGTCCAACTCCCAGCACCCAAGTCAGTGGCTCACAGCTACCTACAAGTCCAGCTGTCAGGACATCCAATGCCCCCGGCATCTGAGGGCCCGTGTACTCACATGAGCACACCCCACACAGACTCATATTTGTGCATATAATTAAAAATAATACATACTACATACTAAAACTTAAAAAAAAGAAACAAGTCTCACTTCACACATTCACAAAAATAAATTCCCAAAGAAGTTCAACAGTGCTGGCAAGAAGCTTTGATCATGGCAGGATGGTATAGCTCTCTTCCATATATATAGAACATAAAACACATAAGATTGAATTAAGAAAAATTATTAACTAAGTCCTAATTAAATTTTCTGTGTAATAAATGACCCCACTCAAAGTTAAGAGGCAAATCATAGACCATAGCTTGTATTTGGTATACATGATAATGCATGAAAGATCCATGTCAGGACATGCAGAAATGGCCTAACATGATAAAATCAAGACATAAGTTGTATGGGGGGTGTGAATGAGTCAGAAAAGAGGAACTCAAAACAAGTGAAAGTGTAGAAAGAGCCTCAAGACGAATCATAATCAGAGAACTATAAAAATAGAATGGAATGCTGTTTCATACAGATCAGGTTGACAAAAACTAAAAAGTCTGACCATGAGAAGACAGAAAAACTAAAATTCAGCTAATGGGACAACTAGTTTAGAATAAAACTTCAGGATATGGCTTTTCTCTCATTCATAGCTGGGCATACTAGCACACACCTTTAACCCTGGCACTCAGGAGGCAGAAGCAGACCGATCACTGTGAGTTCATGACCAATGAGGCCAGAGTGAGTTCCAGGACAGCACCAGAGGCACACAGTGTTGTCTCGAAAAACAACAAAAATCATCCATTATAACTCACCTGAGATAGATCTGATGGATCAACACAAAGTGACATTCATGAAAGCATTTAAACAAAATGTATATACATATATGACTGGAAACATCATACTGTACCCCATAAATATGTACAATCACTGAGTCAATTAAAAATGAAAAAAGTATGACCACATGAAAATAACAATAAATAAATAGGAAAGAATCTTAGAATGACTTAAATTATGAAAAACCAGCTCAGAAAGATAAAAAGTGTTGTACAATCATAACATGTAGTAAAGTTAGTGAACTAGATTTATATCAAGAATCAACACAGTCAATCTCAAAAACAATGCAGAGTTTAAATAAGGTCCAGAGCCAGTGTGGTTGCACACACCTGCAATCCGATCACTTGAGAGGTGGAGGCTGGAGCTACCAGGACTGATGACTTGAGGGACGGAGAGAACTGGCTCTCTGATGTTGCCCTCTGAATTTGACAAGTATGTACATGCACACACACCCCTAAAGAGTTCAAGGTTGTCTTTAACTACACAGAGAATTTCAGGTCTACAGGGACTAAAACAAAACAACAAACAATACCCTACCCCCAAGAGAAACAAAAGGCAAATTCACAGATGGTAGATATGGTTTGCTATTCTTTTTATATTTTTTTAAAACAGATATAATTTTGATGACTCTTCTCAACCCAGTGTAGCGACAAATGACTGGAGGCATCTTCTGCCAGCACTTGGAAGGCTGGGACAGAAATGGCCTAACATGATAAACATGATAATTTGTCTGAGTTGGAGGGCAATCTTTTCTACACAGCAAGACCCTGTCTCAAAAAATGCTTTTAAAAAAGTAAGCCCCATGGTGATGGTACATATTTTTAATCCCAGTACTCCAGAGGCAGAGGCAGGTGGATATCTGAATTTGAGGCCAGCCTGGTTTACAGAGCTAGTTCCAGGACAGCCAGGACTACACAGAAAAACCCTGTCTCTAAAAATCACCCCCCCTCCAAAATAAGGTGAGTGATTGGGAGCAAGAAGTCATGCTGTGTGCAAAAAGAGACTGAAATATGGAAATCTAGGTATGGTCTCTGAGGAAGGTTAGAATTCCCCCCCCTAATGAACAGTACTAGAGAGTGTTTGCATAGAGGTAGGAATGATCCAGCAGATAGAATAAAAATAATTAGCTCACAAACAGCAAAATTCTGGAAAAAAAAAATGGACGCTTGGACCAGCAAAGCACAAAAGAAGAATTTGTGAGAAGAATAGCAAGTACAACAGTCTAGAAAAGATGCTAATTGGTTCTGTGGGTGGGCGGTTTTGTCAAGGGGTTTGTATCAACTCTGATTAGAAAAGCAAGTTAAAGGGACCTGCCCGTTACAGACCCTGCCCTCCCTTGAGAGGCTTGGGTTACACTATTGCAGCTTCTCATGAATTCTGACCTATCTAGGGAGTCCCATCCCTGTGAAATTCCGGAAGATAGAGTGAATTTTCCAGTCAACACCATGCAGCACCTGCTCCAAAGAAATGTAAACTTTCTCAGGGACAGGTGGTATTTACTTGTTTGCAATCAGCTGCCGCCTCTCAGACAGCTCACATCACGTCAGTGTTGTTGAAGATAATGTAATCTCTCCTGTTGTGGCACAGAACACACACATGCTGGTCTGTTTTGGTTCTGCGCTGCTGCTGACCAGCTCTGTAACCTTCTAAGTAAGTGACATAATTTCTAAGCGGCTGTGCTTCTGCCTCGCGGAGTAGTTAACGACACCCATAGCTCATGAAATGTATCCCCAGAGAAGCCAGAAGTTCTGACTTATCCCAGAGATGCAAACTCTGTTCGGAATTTCTCCTGTCATCCGCTCTCAGGTCTAGCGTTTTCCACCATCCCTTCCTCCTCCCTCCCCCTCCTCGGAATCACAAATGTCCTCAATTTTCTTCTGCCTCCAAACCTCCAACTGCTCGTCCTAAGACATGACTGCCATCTGTTCCCCCAACGTCGGTTTCCTTAGAGCATGTCTCTCAGCCATTCCTGAAGATTTCAGATCTTTCACACATACACAGGTGATTTACAGCACTCACTGTGTGTTTGGAAAGAGCTCTCTCTCTCTCTCTCTCTCTCACTCCCCCTCCCTCTCCGTCTCTCTCTCTCCCTCTCCCCCCCCCCCCTCTCTCTCAATCTCTTTCTCTCCTGGAGAGAGTCGAGGGGCCAGGGTTCCTGTTTGGTGCTCAGCGGATCCAGACGGCTGGTAAGGGCTTGCTTCTCCCTTCTCCTACTCCGTCACAGTCCCACCCAGCTCCTTAAGCCCCTCCCTTCAGTACCCCTGTCAAGAGTACCACTGAGTCTCACTCCACCCTCCTCTGCAGGAGCCAACCCGCAAGTGGCAGCCTCTGGACTAGGAATCCAAACGCATAAAACCCTGCCGCATCTGCTCTGCTCGCACTCACAGTGAGAGCGCGAGGCTTTGCTGGGATTTCCAATTTCTGCAGGAAACGCCCATGGTCTTGGACTGAGCCTTCGTGACAGCTTAGGGACATCCACTCTCTCCAAATTTCAGAAAAGTTTGGACAAAGTGAATTTGGGGTGGATTTTGGAGATGCCAGCTGCGACCCCTGCTTCCTCTGTGTCACTTTTTAGAAGCCCCCACCTCCAACCCCCTCCATCCTTCCCACACTGACACCTAGCTCCAAGACCCTCCTCTTCCTCCCTTGATTCTCTGGGCCTCCTGGGATCAGGGATGTCAGTTCTCCTCCCCATTTTTGTCTGCTGAACTGTCTCACCAAGCCTTCACCCTTTCATCCTCACCTCCCTTCTTCTCTCCACCTCTAACCCTTTCTCTCCCACTCCATTTTATCTATCCAACCTCTTGCACCCACACCATCCCTCCATTTACCTTCTTCTCCTTCCCTCCCTCAGATCCTAAGCATGGATTCTGAGCCTTCCTGGACTGCCATTCCCTCCCTCTCCCCTGGAGGTACTCTGCCTGTCCCCAATGCCACCACACCCTGGCTGGGCAGGGATGAAGAGCTAGCCAAGGTGGAGATTGGCATTCTAGCTACCGTCCTGGTTCTGGCCACAGGGGGCAATCTGACTGTACTACTGACACTGGGCCTCCAGGGCCACAAGCGCTCCCGAATGCACCTTTTTGTGCTGCACTTGGCCCTGACTGACCTGGGCGTGGCGCTTTTCCAGGTGCTGCCTCAGCTGCTCTGGGACATCACTTACCGATTCCAAGGCTCTGACCTCCTCTGCCGGGCTGTCAAGTATCTACAGGTGCTCAGCATGTTTGCTTCGACTTACATGCTGCTGGCTATGACACTGGACCGATACCTAGCTGTCTGTCACCCTCTTCGAAGCCTCCAGCAGCCCAGCCAGTCCACCTATCCTCTCATTGCTGCTCCCTGGCTGCTGGCTGCCATCCTCAGCCTCCCTCAAATTTTCATTTTCTCGTTGAGAGAGGTGATCCAGGGTTCAGGGGTGCTGGACTGCTGGGCAGATTTCTACTTTTCCTGGGGCCCACGTGCCTACATCACCTGGACCACCATGGCCATCTTTGTGCTGCCTGTGGCAGTGCTCACAGCCTGCTACAGCCTCATCTGCCACGAGATCTACAAGAACGTGAAAGTCAAGACACAGGCTGGCAGAGAGGAAAGAAGGGGTTGGAGGACTTGGGACAAGTCCTCATCTGCTGCTGCTGCTGCTGCTGCTGCTGCTGCTGCTACTGCCACTAGAGGGCTGCCATCCCGGGTCAGCAGCATCAGCACCATCTCCAGGGCAAAGATCCGAACTGTGAAGATGACCTTTGTCATTGTGCTGGCCTACATTGCTTGCTGGGCACCTTTCTTCAGTGTCCAGATGTGGTCTGTGTGGGATGAGAATGCCCCTAATGAAGGCAAGTATGTGGCTTATGTGAGGTGGTGAGGGAGGACAATAGGGATAGGATAAGGATTACAGTGCCTCCCAGAACTAGGCAGGACACAAATTAATGGTGTAACTAAAAAAGTAGGTGCTTGTTTGCCTTAGAGCATTCTCTGCTGCTGTAACAAATGCCCACATGCCACTTAAAGCAGAGAAGTTTATTTTTCACTGTCCTAAAAGCTGGCAAGTATGGGAAGGCTCTTCTTGAAATTGGAGACTCTCTGAAGATTCCCAGGCTGGTGAAGGTCACCCTTGAAAGTGTCCAAATTGGCTTTTTTATTGAGCATACTCTTTTAGAAACGAACATTTTTTTTTCTTGCTAACTCATTAACCTACTAATTCCCAAGCCCAAGTTTCCAAAGATCTCACCTGAAAGCCCCATTGGCATATGACTTTGAGTGCCCTGTCTCTAATACAGGAGCTCTGGAGACAGGCATTCAGACCACAATCTTGCCCCATATGGCTTCATCTAGCCCGCCAGAGCTTTGAATGTAAATTATGTGGAATTTCTTGAATTTTTTAATTTTGGTTACTTATTTAGTAATTTTAAAATGCTGTATGATGCTAGTGAAAGTTGTTTATTCTGGAACAATGCAGAGATTAGCATTGCCCTTTTGGGAAAGAAAGGTTTTGATGTATTTGCTCAGCCAACTTTCCAGTATGCTGTGTGGGTTTGAGGATCATAGATTAGCAGATCTGAAAGGGGGTTCAAATAATCCAGTCCAGGATGGCAATATTGAGTACAGGGACTGTCTTCTTTGTGGATGCCCTTCTGTGTCTGGACATAGCTTTGTGGCTCCTTCTCAACAGCCACTTCTAATTAGTTAGGGATGATCTCAAATTCAGCTCCATCATTAAGTCACTGAGAAAAGGGAGGATTGGAGAGGATCCATGACCTGCCCAAGGCTGCTCAGCTAGGGAGTAGCCCCCCTTCCAATCTTTTCTTTCTTTCTTTCTTTCTTTCTTTCTTTCTTTCTTTCTTTCTTTCTTTCCTTCCTTCCTTCCTTCCTTCCTTCCTTCCTTCCTTCCTTCCTTCCTTCCTTCTTTCTTTCTTTCTTTCTTTCTTTCTTTCTTTCTTTCTTTCTTTCTTTCTTTCTTTCTTTCTCTATTTTATTTTATGAGTACAGATGTTTTGCCTGAATGTCTGTGCCCAATGTGTGTGCTTGGTGCCCACAGAAGCCAGAAGAGGGCATTGGGTCACCTGGAACTAGAGTTATAGATGTTCATGAGCTATCACTTGGGTGGTGAGAATGGAACTCAGGTCCTCTGCAAGAGTAGTCTTTTTCCTTTAACCCATGCCTTTCCTGCAATCCTGGTTTTTAACTTGACTCTACAAGGAGAGAGGCTTTCACCTTACCTAAAAAACAAAATGAGATTCTTTAAAAACACTGAGTTCTATCTGGCAACATGGAGTGATGAAGACAATGTTCTCCTGACCTTCAAATGCTGCAGGTGGCTCAGGCTGACCTTGTAACTCACTGTGCAACCCAGACTGATGTTGAACTTTTGATCCTCCGGCCTCTGCCTCCTGAGTGTTGGGAATACAAGCATGTAACATCATGTTTGGTTCTGTCCCTTTGACATTAGCCTGGACACAGGTACTTACAAGTTCTCTGTAAGCAATGAGCATATTAAATCCAACTAACTATTAAGGTTCTCCCTGTTCTAGCCAAGGACAGACATGTAGGAAGGGCTTCTTGGTACCAGGTGTATGGATCTGCATGGTGTTGTGGAGTAGCTTTCTCTATGGTACCTCTGAGCAACCCAGAGCTCAGAGAGGCCCTAAAGCTGCTGGCCCAAGGTGCTATTGCTAGTAGATGATGGAGCCAGTACTTGAATCAGGTGGTTTATAGGCCAACTTTATTACTTGGCTTTTCTCCCAACAATTATGATCTGGCCAATGACACCAAGGATAAGGTAGTTTCTGCCCTTTATTGAAGGATATGTGGGAAGATGAATTATGTTTTCTCCATTAGGAATGAATAAATCACATTAGGCAGTGTGATTTATTCATGTTTGCCTGAAGGACCCACCATCATTGTGAGAGTGTCCCCAATACATTGTTTGCATAGAGAGTGATTTCTCTTGGCTGAGGGCCTCTCTGAGCCAGAAGTGCAGGGACAAAGCACTGTATTACAATGTCCTCTCAGCAAAAGAAAAGCTCCATGGGCTTTGAGTCACTGCTTTAGGATGATTTGTTCACTAGATCCCATTCTCCCATGGTCTTTGGTTACAACTGTCTCCTTGCCCAGGCTAAATTTCTGCCTGGACTGGATATGGTGAATTTCCCACAAGGGTTGAGAAGCAGAGTCTCCATGGAATCTGCTACTTCCTCATGGCCCAACCCCAGCCTCTACACTGTGCCTGGCTCAGATGTAACAAATCAAAACTTGCTTCCTATGGTATAGAATTTGTCTACCTAGGCCAAATGGCTTTGGCTTCTTCCTCTATGACCTGTGCCTTTTACTGAATGGCTCCTACCCTATGCTTCTCTCTCGTCCCAGAAATAGCCATACCCAGAACACACCTAAGGGAGTTATCCATGGTTGTCCTGAAGCTTTTGTCATGTAATGCTGAGTAAACACATCAACTGGTCCTTTGATATTAGTGGCATAAGCTTTGGTAGGGGTCCAGGATCACAGCTTTGGAGACAGAAAGTCATGGAGTGGCAGTTCTGGTTGACTGTGCTAGAAGGATGGAAGGTCTGCTTGTGAGTTTCCTTCTAGGTCTGGCATTGCTTAAAAAAAATCTACCTCTGAGCTGTGCCATTGCACAGATGTGTCTAGCAGGAGACCAGGGTCATTCTAGCAGCATTCCTGTTTGTGAGAAGTGTTTCATTTAATCTCTAGGAAGAAATTTGTATCTGGAAGGAATCATATCAGAATTTTTCACCTGTACATTTTGCCAGCCTAAGACAGATTTTATTTTTCCTCTCATGAGAGAATAGATTCCTAGTGACAATTTGAGAAGACTGAGAGTTAAGCAGATGTTCTGTACCTAGAAGCTGCTTTCCCTGTTGTACTTGGAGATGGTGGCAGATTTTCAAGGCAGGCATGTTTCATTCATTGCCTTCCC
This sequence comes from Meriones unguiculatus, assembly GCF_030254825.1. NCBI lineage: Eukaryota > Metazoa > Chordata > Mammalia > Rodentia > Muridae > Meriones > Meriones unguiculatus. The sequence continues at coordinate 77,337,750 of NC_083365.1, forward strand.
AGGTCCCTAGCACAAGAACCTGCACATAGTCAGTGATCACAGGTTTAGTGACTGACTGATAGAATGAATGAGACTATTTCAGACAGAAAGAGAAGGATGCAGTCCATAAGGCCACATGAAGACATTAACCATAACACAAGTGAGGATGAAGTAGAGGACCCTGAACTTGGATATTTTCCCTGGGTATGGTATAAACATTTTCTTAAGTCCATATACATTAGGAACAAGGTCCTTCAACCATGTGTTGGGACCCCATATGGAGTCACATAGATGGATATAGGAATTGAAAAAAATCTTGGTGAGAGCAAAGTATTTCTGAATGTGCAGTGATCAAGGATGTGTTCAAAATCAAATGTGTAATGAATATGAGGTGTTTCTGGCAATACTTACCTGTGTTTCACCCTGCAGACTCATTGAAGCCTTGGTTCTCAGTATGCACACTTTGCACTATGCATGTACCATACCAAATAATGCCAAAGAATGCTGCATGAAGCACCATAGCTCAGATCCAAAAGTAGTGCATGCTACAGACTGTACATACAGTTTTTACTGTATATACAAGGTTTTGGGTTTTTATTTAGTTATTTTTATTTTTGCTCTTATAGAAATATACTTCTTTTTAAATGTGAAAACAAAGACATTTTCCCTTCATGGAAAGCCGATCCAAACCTGGAGATTTTGGACAGGCTTTTGGTAAGATGAATGGAGAACAGGTATCAGACTACATTAACAAAAGAGTAAATGGAGGTTCTGTCTGAGGTATACCAGTAAATAACAACAGGCATGGCAGGTGGAAAGCTGAGTGATGCTTCTCCTGGGAACTAGACCGGAAGCATAAAGGAGCTTGTGAGACATGCTATGGGAGCTAGCCTTGAAACTCCTGTATGATATGGCAGGTTTATTGATTGGAATGAGTTTCTCTAAGGAACTAGTTCTCAACCTGTGGGTTGAGACCCCATTGTGGGAGGGGGTTGTCAAAAAACTTTTCCACAGGTGTTGCCTAAGACCATCAGAAAATGAAGATATTTACACTGTGATTCATACAAGTAGAAAAATTAGTTATAAAGTAGAAACAAATATGATTTTATAGTTGGTGGTCACTACAACCACTAAAGAATTGCAGAATTAGGAAGGTTGAGAACCATCTACTAGGTGAAGATTGCCTTCATGAGGAGGCAGATAAAAATGGCTGAGAATTTACTGTCTTTGTAGTGACACAGTTTACCTCATCATTTCTGTGGGTTAGGAATTCACACACCATTTTGTTGGGTCCTTTGGCTTCAGGTCCCTCACAGGGACATAGTTATTGTATCATCCAGGTCTATAACCATCTGAATGCTCAGCTGGAGGAAAATTCCCTTCCAAATGTGCTTGTGTATGGGTTGGGTGGTAGTCCTCTGTGCATGAACTGGCCATGTGCATTGGTTCCTTGCTGTGAAGGCCTTTCCACGGACCTACTTGTTGTGTGGCAGTTGGCTTCCCACCACAGTGAAGGAGTTTTACAAGTTTCAAACCAAAGTCTGCTGGTCTATTGCTTTGGACCTGAGGCAAAGGAGAATATAGCGACCAGAGCATATGGCAAGAATGCTCTCTGGAAAATAGAAAGACCAAAACCATTCTAAGTACTTTCCTACCATTGATTTATTGATACTCAAGCATGCTTTGGACTGGATTGGATAGAAAGGTTTGAGTTTTAATATTTTGTTTGAGTTACTGACTTGAGTTTCATATTAAAAATAATCAGGGTTGGGGAGGTGGCTCAGAGGGTAAAGTGTTTGCATGCAAACCCAAAGACCTATCTCCAACATCTATGAAAAAAGCCTGGTGGGGTGGCAGGATCCAGCACTGGGACAGGAAGACTGAACAATTGCTGGCTGGCCAAGTCTACCCAGACACTAGGCTCCAGTTCACTGAGATGTCTTGTGTCAAGAAGTATTGACATGGAGAGTGATAGACAAAGACACCTGACATGAATATCTGACCTCCACACATGCATGTACAAGAGTGTGCACCTGTATACACATATGCACATGCATATACATGTCACATATATGTATCAAAAACATTAGAAGAAAATCACCAAATGAATTTTTACCTGGGATTAAGATAAAATTTCTAACAATATCTGAAATGGCCTTATACATTCTTCTGTCATTTTTATAGTACATATTCATACAAAGTGACATTCTCAACAGCAACTATTATAAATTAAAAATACTAAGCAACTCTGAAAACCATTGAAAATGCCATGTTCTACAGTATCAAATATTTTATTTTTGTCCCTGCTGTTTCCACTTTGATTTACATCTCCCTCCTCTACTCTTTCTTCATCAGTCCAACACTATTCTGTTTTTCTTTCCTACCTATACCCACACTAAGAAATTCATGCTTATGGCACTATCAGTTCTTCCTCATTGTCTAAAATGTTTAGTGCTCAGGAAGAGAGTTTGTTGTTGCTTGACTACTACTATATTTTCATAGTGGGCCTACTCCTTCACAGTGATTGTTTTGCAGCTACTATTCCATTCTCAGGGGAGATCAATCCTGGGGCCTTGAACACCAGTCTAAGAGAGGAGGAGGATGCCTCAACCCTATAATGTATTTTCTCTTGAACACTGTACATAGTTCTACTGAAAGAATACAAGTGATTTTTAAAAAAACACATACACAAACAATCTAGCCAGTGGCGTAACCCCAGATGCAAGAGTCCCAACCCAAAACCGTAAAGAAAATGAAAACCCAAGGAAAAGTGACTACTTCAAAATTTATTAGTCTGACAGTAATGACCCCCAATGAAACTGAACTAGACAGAAATCCCATGCAAAAAATTTTTAAAGTGATTATAAGTATGCTAAAGGAAATTACAGAGAGCATAAATAAACTCCCTAATGAGTTTCAAGAGAACACAAAGAGCTGAATGAAATAAGAAAAACAATATAAGATGTGAAAGAGACAAAACTGTTGAAGAAAAGTAAACTGAATATTGGAAATTTAAAACTTGTAAATTAATAAAAAGCTCTGTGGAAGACTTCACCATAAGGTTGGATCATGAGGACAGACTATCAGGGCTTGAAGACAAGACAGAGATGTTAGGTCAGTCAAAGACAAAGGTAATAATTAGGTGCAAACAAATTCTTCGAGATCTAAGGGATGCCCTGCAAAGACATAATCTACAAATTATGGGTATAGAAGAAAGGGAAAGTTTTTGTTTTAAAAGCATAGAAAACATTTTCAATAGAACCATAGCTTCAAAACTCACGTACCTAAGGGAGATAAACATCCAGATAAGGGATGGCTTTAAAATATCAACTAGATAGGACCAGGAAAGAACTTCTCCACATTATATTATAGTTAAAATACGTTGGAAGCAACAAGAGAGAAATACCAAGTCATTCAGAAAGGCAAGGCCATCAGAGTAATGGCTGATTCTTCAACAATATTTTAAAGCAAGGAGGGTTTAGGGTGATAGGTTTCTGCTCAGTCCACCATAATTGAAGTAGAAAGAAAACTTTCCAGACCAAAGGAACCCATGACTACTAGGCTCTGCAGAAGCTGCTGGAAGGAATCCTCCATACCAAAGAAAAAAAAATACACACATCCATAAGGTCACAGGAGAGAAGAAAACAAATTTCTTCATGATTTATTATCAGTAAATGTTCCACTTGTCTACCTATGTACCTTAGGAAACATTCACTTTTCTTGGGTGAAAAGGGATCATATGCAGAGAAAGCTTCAGAAGACCCATGTTAAGTTTGAGGCTGGACTGGCTATAGAGACCAGGAGAAAAAGAAGAGGGATGCGAGAAGCCTCACATTAGCGGATTCATGGTCCAGGTTTTAGAACAAAACCTTTTTCTTATGTTTGGACCAGTCCTACCCAGACAGAGTTTATTCTTCTAAGTTGAACCTGAAGCAAACCTTATTCCTACAGCTACAAAGCAACCAAAACTAGGGTGGTGAGACCTGGACTCAAGAGTCAGGGCTGAGCGATGCCGATCTAGTATAGATCCCTGTGTGAATCTCTTTCCTTCTCTGGGAAATGTCAGCATCTTCTCAGTGGAGATTCAGCCTTTGTCCTAGGGTTCTCCCCACCCCTCTTGGGCTGTCATTCTGAGGACTACAATTGTGCTTCTGTCTCAGCAGATTCCACCAACGTGGCTTTCACCATCTCGATGCTGTTGGGCAACCTCAGCAGCTGCTGCAACCCCTGGATCTATATGGGCTTCAACAGCCACCTGTTGCCACGTTTTCTGAGTCACCATGCCTGCTGCAGGGGTTCCCAGCCCCGAGTACACAGGCAGCTCTCCAACAGCAGCCTCGCTAGCCGCCGCACAACACTGCTAACCCACTCCAGTGGTCCATCGACTGACCATCTCAGCGTTTACCTCAGCCTCCGTGCAAAGCCCAGGCCTGCAGGGTCACTGAAGAATTTAGATGGAGAAGCCACTATGGAGACCAGCATCTTTTAGAGAAGACACCCTGGAATCTGGCTCTGCGCATCTCAGGAACTGGGAATATGGGCTAGAAGGGTCAGGGATGGTACTGAGTGAAGCCTAGTTTAAGGCAGGGTAAAGACGCCAGAATGACTGCCACTACTCTAGCTGTCATGGCAACCTCTAGCGTGAGTGTGCCATTCTCTCTCAATTGTAGATCTTTGGAAATCAGGAGACTTAATCTCCCTGTTGCTGTCACATTCATAGAGTTCCCATAAACATACCCAACTGTTAGCTACAGTGTTCTAAATCTGGAACAGGCCTACATGGCACTGTCAGCTCAGAGGCTTGTCTCATTACTTGGCTAACTGTTTCCATTGTAATCTGACTGGTACATCTCAGGGCAATTAGGAGAGGAAAGAACAGAAGATTATTAGGAAGAAGAACAGGTATGTGGCACTTCCAGTTATGCCCACGAGCATCCAGAACAGAAGTGGTCTGATGGTGATATGGGACATGGTACCTAGTAGAAATCTGGTCAATGCTAGTTCTTCTCCCTCATCACTCTTGCCACAGGATGGGTGGCATGGGGACACACCATGCATTCTCAGTGGTATGGTCTACTCTGGCTGAGAGAGGGAGAAAGAGGAGAGGGAAGAGAGAATGTGAAAGGTCACAATAAAATCAGGAGCAGGAATGAGCTGTCTTCCTCGTTTCCTCCAGGGATCCAGACTTCCTGGGACTGTGAGAAGCAGACTTCCTTTTTAAAGAAAGCCAACATAAATCATGGCTGTAGAAATCCTTGAAGTACTAGGATTTAACCTAAGTATCTTCTCTGCCCTGGGAAGCCACCTCCACTTCCCATGCTTCAGACTCACCTATAGTGAGATGGTCTCTAAGGTCTTTCTTGGCTCTATTCTTCTATGGCTTTGCAAGACTGGAACTGGGTAATAACACAAAAACACAAAGAATGTTCTAACAAACAGGCTCAAGAATTGTTCCATTTTCATAAGTTGCATATACACCTTGACCTCAGCTCTGGTAGGTTCCACCATAGCCAAGCTGGTCATTTTGATCTCAGTTCTGTATTGATGAATCCTCCTCCAAGGTAGGAAGAGAGTGAGGAAAGTGAAACCTAGGGTGTTACCCCACTCTTCCTGATTATTTCCAGGGGAGCTAAAATATTAGGGGAACTTCTGCACCTCGGTTCTGATTCCAAGGGACAACCAAGATCATACAAAAACACCAGCCTGCTGTAGGGAAGGGCTGGTCCTGTCTCTGCCCTAGCAATGACCACTGTAAAATGCTGAGCCTGGCTATCTCAGTTATGAGAGTCAGACAAAGCGGGTATAAATGTGTGGTTTGCTATTACTGCGGAGCTACAAGCTTTTGAGTAAAGCTCTAGGGAACACAATTTCTCTGCCCATTCCTTTGCGAAGCTTTGAAGAGTGACTATGGTTTTGTAAAAACACTTCTCATGTGTCTTTTTTTTTTTTTTTGTCAACTTGACAAAAAACAAGAAGAGGGGATCTCATTTGAGGATTGCCTCCATCAGACTGGTCTGTGGGCATGTTCTTGACTGGTTATTGATGTGGGAAGTCCAGCCCATTGTGGGCAGTGCTGCTCCTATGAAGGCTGTCATGGGTTTTATAAAAAGAGAAGGCTGACCTGAAAACATACATACAAGTCACACAATACAGACTGAGCAGTTTGTATTTATGTATTTAGCAATATATGTGTCTATACATGTACATATATGTAAAAACAATCAATGAAAAAGGCAATGACTTTAAAAAAAGAGAAGGGAAAGATATGTGGGAGAACATGAAAAGGGAAGAGGGAGATATAAGTATACTATATTCTCAAAAAATAAAAGAAATTATTTTTAAAATAAAAAAAGAAGAAAAACTGATCAAGCTATGGAGAGCAAGCCAGTAAGCAGAATTCTTCCATGGCCTCTGCTTTATTTTCTGCCTTCAGTTCCTTCCCTGACCTCCTACCCTGACTTCCCTCAGTAATGGAGTGTGACCTTGGAGTTGTAAGCTGAAACAAACACTTTCTTCTCTATGTTGCTTTTGGTCCTGGTGTTTATGACAGCAACAGAAAACAAACTAGGGCACTTCTTTAAGAGCAACTCTGCCATGAGAAGTTCACTTAGGATTCCTTGAACGAAAAGAACCCAAGTTGGATGCTATGACTGAGCAGAACATCTAACCCTTCAGTACTAGAGAACTGGAGAACAAACAACAGACACAAGGTAGTGGGGAGGGAGGGGGCAGTGGTGGGTGAGGGGGGTAGGGTAAAGGTGTAAGGCAGTCAGTAGGAAGTTGCCTTTTTTCTCTATATCCTGCGGTTCCTGTTGCCCAAGGCAGCCCCATACATTTAACTACTTCTCTACCATGTGGACTGGGCTTGGGGCCCTCACTCCACCAAGCTGGTCAAAGCAGGTGAAGATGTTCTTTTTCCTGCTTATGTCATCTGTACCCACTACCCAACACCCCATCTTCTGATTGCACCTCTTGGCTCTTATAGCAGAGAAGGTTCTGAGTAAACCCTTCACCCTGTGACTGGAACACAGAGGGATCACCAGCTGGGCAGCTTAAAGATCTGGGTTTGAGTCATGTTCCTTCTACCCATGTGCACTCACCAAGTTGCCGATTTTTCTGAGCAGTATTGTCCTTGTTTATGAAATAGAAATAACAATGCCACCTTGTTTGGAGAGATTTGTGAAGAACTCTCTACTAATGCCACGAGAGGGCAACTCCCAAGGCCTTGGGCCTGGAGAGTCTATAATTCAGGGAAGAAAACAAAGAAGACCCAGGACCAAGGCTGGCTAACACCTCTTCCTAGCCTACTATTTGTCTCCAGTAATCCCTGTTTGCCTTCTCCTTTGTTTTCTCTTATGAATTGCACAGGGAGAATTTATTTGTGTCTGTTTCTTCCATGGAAAGACTGGACTGTATTTTTTCCAGAAAGCAGGTTCTACAATAAGACCAATGTGAGTGATCAGGTACTGGGCCTGGGACCTTGGGAGCTCACTGTAAGATGTTCCTGGAGCAAAGGTGGATCTGGCCTAAGTCTATGAGTGACAGCCTTTATAGCCATCATAGGGAGTTCTCATAGACAGTGAGGAAAGCCCTTGGATGGAGTACAAGCAGCGAAGCCCTGTGGGAAGGGAGCCAAAATAATTTCTGAGCCCAAACCCCAGGATGAACTGAAGAATACTGCTCTGTGTTAGGCACATGTTTATACAGCTCATGCCACTCTTGGCACTGCAAAGCCCAGTACTCCAGTCCCTTAAAACCTACACAGGGATTATGGGACTGAGTCCACAGGTTGTAACCTCGGCTCCTCGGGAGACTACAGCTGGAAGATTGTAAGTGTGAGAACTGCCTATGCTACAGAGCAAATCCAAGATTGAATATTTTAACAAGACCCCATCTCAAAATAAAAAATAATAATAATAAGAAGAAGGAGTTAGAAGCATAGCTCAGCTGCAGAGCAGTCTTTTAGCTTGCAACAGGCACTAGGTTTAACCCTCTGTCTCTAGCATTGTGAAAACAAAACAAAACCCACACATATGTAATCCCCTCACTTCGGAGGCAGAAGCAGAATTGAGAGTTCCACAAACTAAAATTAAAATTAAGAGATGATGTTCGTAGAATGTTCTTTTGGAATGTATACAATTTACCCTTGTTCATTCAAATACTGATTTATCTCCCCCACTATCTTGTTTCAATCCTGACATTGCATTGTGATGCTCGTTCTAAGCATCACCTATCTCAAGTTTGTGTAAACATGCCACCACTTGTTCTCTATACTGTCAATTAAAACAACCAGCCACAACACGGAGCAATGGAGAGGATAGCGTGGGACATCCTGGTCTGGAGGCGAGAGAGGAGAGGAAGAGATTCGATAGGAGAGCCTGGAGGAGAGTTCTTGGAACCACGTGGAGAAATGAACCGGACCTAAGATATCACAAAAAGCAAGTATAATGGGTGAATCTGAATGTTAGGAAACTCTGGGCTTGGGCTTGGAGGTTTAGGATGGAGTAACTATTGCCCAGCATTGTGCTCTAGGTTAATTAAATTAATCTCTGTGTGGTGATTTGGTTATACAGCTGTTTAGGATTAACTGCTGCTTAACTAAAAGATAAGTCAATAATAAATATTAATAACCCTCAACCACATGATTTCTTGAGCAAGTTGCATGGGAGGTGCAAGGTGGGAAGGTGTGATTAGGGTTTCTTGACCCCTGCTCATGGGAAAAGTACTGAGGGTACTTTTCATATTGTGTCTGAAACCACAATGTGAAAGTGTGGAGTTGTGGCTCAGGGCTGGGTTGGGCACCCCCTGCCTTTTTTAAAATTAATTTATATTTATTAATTACACTTTATACACTTTGTATCCCAGCTGTAGCCCCCTCTCTCGTTCACTCCCAATCCAACCCTTCCTCCCTCTTCTCCTATGCCCCTCCCCCAGTCCACTGATAGGAGAGGTTCTTCTCCCCTTTCATCTTACCCTAGTCTATCTAGTCTCATCACAATTGGCTGCAATGTCTTCATCTGTGGCCTGGTAAGGCTGCTCCCCCTGTCAGAAGAAGGTGATCAAAGAGCCAGCCACTGAATTCATGTCAGAGACAGTCCCTATCCCCTTAACTAGGGTTAGGGTCAGGGTCAGGGTCTGGGTCAGAGTTAGAGTGTTAGAGGATTAGAGAGAGTTAGAGAAGATTAGAGAGGATTATAGGGTTAGAGAGGGATAGATAGAGTTAGAGAGGGTGAGAGATTAGGATTAGAGGGTGAGAGATTAAGATTAGAGGTTTAGGGTTAGGGTCAGGGTCAGGGGTCAGGGGTCAGGGTCAGGGTCTGATTCCTCCAGATTACTAATATCATCTAAAATACTATATCTCAAAGAATAACCTTGATAATTATACAGACCAATCTTTTTAAAATACCTATGTCTCTGCAAGAGGGAAGCTCAGTCCGAGAAACCTTAGGAGAGGTCATCAAAAACCCACCAAAGTGCTACGGGAGTGAACACCATGTCACAGCATCAGGTACCCAGATGGAGGCCTAGCATTTTTTGTCCTCAGTGGCCACATTGGAATGCAGCAATTGTCCAGAGAAACTTATTATGAAGAAGGGGTAGACACTAAAACCAACAGCAAGAAGAGAGTGGGCAGATAGGGGAAGAGAGAACAATGCCACCATGCCCTCCTTTTCTTCTGACATTGTTTGAACCCAAAATTGTGTGACTGAGGTGGAAGGAGAAAACACTGTGGCTAGACATTGTCATTCCCTGGAGAGGAGACATGGAACACACTACTTCCTGTGAGCTGAAACTACTTGTCCAGGAGCAGTTACTGAGCACAATAAAAGTGCATCTGAAAGTCTCCCAAATGTGTCCAGTGCATTTCATAAACTCTTGTAACAGGAAAGCATCCCATGCTCTAGGCCATGGATGACAGAGTGTCCACCATCTGTAGCCACTTCACTTATGCTCAGTCTACAAGGGACCTGCCCATTTCTTATATTTTATTCCTTGAAGACTTTCAATTCTAAATATAAATATGTATATGTATGTGCATGTATATATATATGTAAATATATGGCCAAGTTACTGAAATTGTACTTAAAGTTGGGCATGGGCTTATCCCTGAAATATAGCACCTAGAAGGTGGAAGTAGGAGAAACAGAATGTCACAGTTATCCTGAGCTACGTAAGACCCTGTCTCAAATCAAACAACAACAAAAATACAAACATACAATGAAATAATATTCTTAAAAGTCTATTTAAAATGTCAAAACTGGTGGCTGGAGGTATGGCATAGGGGTTAAGAGTATTTGCTGCTCTTATGGAGAACATGGGTTCAGTTCTCAGCATCCAAATGGCACTTCACACCCATCTCTATCTCCACTTTTAGAAGATGTAGCACCATTTTTCTGGACCCCTCTGATATCATGGAGGACATTTACACATGGAGGAAAACACTCACGCACATAAGGTGAAAAGACTTAAGTCATTTTTTAAATCTCAACAACACTGGATACAGTTGTGCACATCTCTAAAGGCAGCACTTTGGAGGCAAAGGCAGGTGGGCCTCCTTCAGTTAGAGGATAGCCTCACCTATATCTCAAGTTCCAGGCCAGCTGGAGCTACATAGTAAGATTATGTCTCAAAAACAAATCTCAAAGATGTATTAAGGACTATTATATTAGTAATTTAAATAGGCTGTCTATATTTGATGTTGTATTACCATGTATTCTAAAGGTATGGATACACATGAGATAGTCTGGAAGGAAAGAGTATGTCAAAAGATGACATACGGTAGCTTCCAGGCAATTGCTTAGTCACTGGCCTGGGGATGAGGCACTTGCTTTGTTCTCTTCATATTTCTAAGTAAACAAAATTTCCTAGAACAGCACCTCTGCAGTTCCTTTTCTTCATTCCTCTGAAGAATGAGATTGGATAAAAAAAATCATGTTAAACCAGCCTTTTCCTCCCTTCTCTGGAATCTGCCTTGCTAAGGACTGGGAGAACCTCTGTCAGCTGTGCTTCATGCTCAGCGAGGCAGAGGCTACCCTTGAAATACTCAACTGTTCTTTTCCAGAGGTTAGCCCAAGACAGAGAGGAAATCACAGCACATTCATGTCGCTGAAGTCTAGCTGCATCAGTCAAAATGGCTGGTTTCCCACCAAAATCTATTTGCTTTGCCTTGTGTGCTTATACACTAAATTTCCCAGCTTACTTTTTTTTTTTTTTACTGTTTAACAGCTTTATTTTTTTTTCATCAATTACACTTTATTCATTCTGCATCCCCCCCATAAGCCCCTCCCTCCTCCCCTCCCAGCCCCACCCTCCCTCCTCCCTCTGCTTGCATGCCACTCCCCAAGTCCACTGATAGGAGAGGTTCTCCTCTCCTTTCTGATCTTAGTCTATCAGTTCACACACACACAGCGTTGGTGGTATAGTGGTGAGCATAGCTGCCTCCCAGCTTACTTTTTATTAGGCTTGATCATGTGACCAGGATCTAAACCAAAGAATGTGAGTTGCACTTATGCATGTGACTTTTTTATTCTTTTTTTCATATAACTATTTTAATATAATTTTTATTTATTACAATTTATTCACTTTATGGGTTCCATTGTAATAGGAACAGGGACTGTCTCTGACATGAACTGATTGGCCTGCTCTTTAATTATCTCCCCCTGAGGGGGAAGCAGCATTACCAGGCCACAGAAGAAGACAATGCAGCCACTCCTGATGCGACCTAATTGTCTAGGATCAGAAGGAAGGAAAAGAAGACCTCCCCTATCAGTGGACTTTGGGAGAGGCATGCATGCAGAGGGTGGAGGAAGGGAGGGATTGGGACGGGAACCACAGGGGGGATAAAAAGTGAATAAAGTGTAATTAATAAAGAATTTAAAACAATGTTTATTGATCCAAAATTATAAAATTTGTTTTGTCATTATTAATAAAGAAAAAAACTTAAAAAATTTATTCACTTTATATCCCAGGTGTAGCCCCCACCTTCATTCCCTCCTAATCCCACCCTCCCTCCCTCCTCTTCTCCTCCCATGCCCTTTCCCCAGTCCACTGATAGGGGAGGACCTCCTTCCCTTCACTCTGACCCTAGCCTATCAAGTCTCATAAGGACTGTCTTTCATAGTCTTCCTCTGTGGCCTGGCAAGGCTGCCCCACCCCCCTGCTCAGGGGGAGGTGATCAAAGAGCCAGCCACTGAGTTCCTGTCAGAGATAGACCCATATGGAGACTGAGCTACTTCTGTGCAGAGGTTCTAGGTTATCTCCATGCATAGTCCTTGGTTGGAGTATCAGTCTCAGAAAAGACCCCTGGGCCTAGTTTTTTGGTTCTGTTGTTCTCCTTGTGGAGCTACAGACCCTTTCAGGTCTTTCTGTCTCCCCTTTCTTTCATAAGATTCCCAGTACTCTGCTCAAAGTTTGGCTATGAGTCTCAGCATCTGCTTTGATACCCTAATGGGTAGAGTCTTTCAGAGGCAGTCTGTGGTAGGCTCCTAACTTGTTCCCTGTTTTCACCCTCCTCTGATGTTCATCCAATTTGCCTTTCTAAATGAGGATTGTGCATCTTACCCAGGGTCCTCCTTCTTGCTTAACTTCTCTAGGTGTACAGATTTTAGTATGATTATCCTATATTATATGTCTAATATCCACTTATAAGTGAGTATATACCAGGTGTGTTTTCAGCTTCTGGATACCTCACTCAGGATGATCTTTTCTAGTTCCCACCATTTGCCTGATATGCATGTGACTTCTAAAAATTGGTCTGTACAAATCCCCCACTGTCACCTTCCAGCATGCACCTTCCCCAGTTTTCATTAACAAACCCTGAAACCATAGAGGATGAGGGAGCCACTTGGTGAAAAATGTTCATTGAATGACCATCAAAGGCCATGTCAGCTAAGTAGGAATACCATATTAAAATTCATATTAGGAATATACAGACAAATAGATTGTGTGTGTGTGTGTGTGTGTGTGTGTGTGTGTGTGTAACAACTATTAACTATGATTTTAAAAGAGTAATGGAGTGGGCATATGACAGGTTGGAGGATGGGAAAGGGAAGGAGAAAATGATTAATTATATTTAAATTCAAAAATTATTTAAAACAATTTGAAACAAGCTGTTGTTAAGTCACTAAAACTTTAGATGGAAGAAAAATAAAGACCAAAGACTGTAAAACACCATGCCTAGACACTTTGGTTTCCTGGAGAGGAGACATGGAACACACTGCTACCTGTGAGCTGAAACTACTTGTCCAGGAGCAGTTACTGAGAACAGTAAAAGCGCATCTCAAAGTCTCCCCAGTGTGTCCAATAAACTCTTGTACCAGGAAAGCATTTCGTGCTCCAGGCCATGGATGACAAGGTGTCCACCATCTGCAACTACTTTGCTCAGCAGCCTGTGAGGAAACTGTCATTATTTATCCTGTTTTATTTCACAAATAATTTCAAAACTATATGCGTAAATATATATATATATATATGTACTACATGTGTAAATATAGCATACATGTTAATGTATCACACATATGTAACTATACATGACAAAGTTGTTGAAATTGTGTTTAATACAATGCAAGTATTAGCACAAGTGAAGCCATATTTCCAAAGATAATGAGAAATATTAAGATACTAACTCCAGCTGAATGATAGCTATTTCTCAATTTTCTCTAATCTTTGCCTTAATTGCTAATAGTACTGACTTCATCCTTAATGCCACAGCCAATGGCAAGGTTATTTGGTATTTGGGTGTTTTGGGTGGGATTTAGGGTCTGTCAGGTAAGCTATTGGTGGGCTTCATAAACTAGAGTGATCTGAAGCTGGGCTATTGATTAATGTGTCATAGATAAGAGATAGCCTGGCCTGGACTTTGAGAATAGTTCAATGACTTCAGGAACATGTACATGTCATTCATTCACACAAAACATTAGATCACATTTTCTATTAGTAACTATAAAGATTTCACTAGTGCAAGTTCTGTCCCCCTGCCTGCATCAGTGTTCTACTACTGAATGACACCATTGTTGGGGTGGCCTTTTTGTGCACTGTGTGAAGGTTGTCTCTGTATATTCAAGTGTTGATTGCTGTTCTGGCAGAGAGCTGAGTACTGGCCAGATTTTGGTATTATTCTTATGGATCATCACCTGCCTCATGTTTTGTAAACATTCACCTTCCTCATTTGCTGATTGGCTTAATAAAGATCTAACAACCAATAGCTAGGCAGAAAAGGAAAGGCAGGACTTCTGGGCTGAGAGAGGGTCTCTGGGAGAAAAATGAGATGCAAGAGAATTTGCCAGCTGGACTTGGAGGTGGACAGATGTGAACATCAGCAAAGAGGTAGAGCTGGCCACTTGGTGGGGCATAGAGCCAGGGGGAGTCAGGTTAGAGTAGCCTAGAGTGTGCCGAGCTAAAGGCCTAATAATATTAATAATATTGATTATAAATATTCTAGCAGGTGCAGAAAGTCCTGCTATACACCATGACCATGGCAACTCTTACAAATTAAAGCATTTAATTAGGGCATATTTACAGTTTCAGAGCTTCAATCCATAATCCTCAGGGGGTGGGGCATGGAGGCATGCAGACAGACATGGTAGCTGACATATATACATAAAGCAACATTCATCCTGACCATGTATTAGAAGTCCTGAGCCATTTTTAGGATTGTCACTTTGAGGCATGATGGCACACACATTTAATCCCAACACTTGGGAGGCAGAGACAAGTGGAGCTCTGTGAGATCAAGCCCAGCCTGGTCTACATAGAAAGTTCCAGGTCAGCCAGGGCTACATCATGAGACCTTGTCTATCACCTCAGGTCCCCAGGTCAGTTGAATCCGAGTCTCTGCAGGCATTATACAAGAAAACAAGACCTCCCAGAGGAATCTAACAAGTAGCTAGGGCTGGGAATGCTTCTTCATTCTAATCTAAAGCTTCAGATCGTTGCCTAACAAATGCCTCAACTCCCTATAGCCTTCAGCCCAGTGAATCTGAGGCTCTGAGAATTGACTAGCAAAGAGAAATGACTAGAGATCCACCAGCTGTCCAGATGTGCACTCTCAGTCAGTCACACAAGTGTATTTGGCTAAAAAAAAAAAAAAAAAAAAAAAAAAAAAAAAAAAAAATAAGTGTATTTGGCTAAAAAAAAAATAAGTGTATTTGACTTTATGTTTTAAATTTTTCTCACAATCACTTTTATATCAGAGAGAAAGACACACACAAACTGACACACATGCATATACACACATAGTTACATGTTCCTATTACCTAATTATGAAGCCTTAGAGTGTGGGTCCTTGCCAACTGTTTGCTTTGACAGCATAGCCGTATTTGCATCTGACATCGCTCCATCCTTTGGGTTCTTCATTCAATGGTGGAATTAAACATGACACTGACAGTAGACATGGCATTAAGCTATAGCAGGGACAGCTGGTGTTTGCTGAGTCCTTGCTGTGAAGAGGTTGCTGTTTTACACACTATTAGACAAGTGAGTTTTAGCCTATTTGGGGGGTGTTTTAACTTCATGTTAGGTGCTCCACAGAAATGCTGTTATTGCTTTTTCTTTTATTATTTTCACAAGAGATGGAATCTAGGGCCTCATACATGCTAAGCAAACACTCTGTCCCTGAGAAGTCCCTGTGTATGTATGTATTTATTTATTTAAAACATATTTGTTCCTTTGTCATCTTGAGATAGGGTCTCACAAAGTTGCCCAGGCAGTGTTTAAACTCATTCTGCATTCCAGGCATTCCCCCCTGAGTCAGCTGCCAGAGTAACAGGGATCACTGGCCTATGCCATCAGGCCCAGTTTCTGAGGGATTGTTTCCAAATATTTTCCCTTGAACCTTATGGTAGTTGCCAGTTTTCCTTTTAGTGTTGTAACAAACACTAGAATCAGAAGCAACTCAGGGAGGAAAGGATTTATTTCCTCTTACAGATTTCAGCCCATCATGAAAGTCAGACATGAACTGCGAGGTAGGACGTCAATCAAAGACCATGGAGCTTACTAACTTGCATCCTATTGCCTTCTGTGTGTCAAAATACCCATGCACATGTGATTGTGCTTTTGTAAAAGCATAATTAGAGAAATTTTTATTTTAAGATAACAATCAAAATTAATATTGCAAAGATATTTATGACTTTGTATTTTTAATCCATTATAAGAAACTTTTCTATTTCATTATATTCCAATCCATTATAAGAAAAATCACATACATAGTAAAACTGCATTTTTTTTTTCATGAAACAAATAAACAAAACATCCCTGTTTAATCCAATACTTTACTTTAATCCCAGTTCAGAAATTCTGAACAAATTAGATCCCTAAGAAGAATAAATAGTATATAAATATGTGGTGACCACACTTTCTTTCTATTCCTTTTAACTAATTTCATTTTCTTTTTTATCATTTTATTTTTCTACATTCTATTGTAACAGGGCCCCAGACCTTAGTAGGCCCTGAGGCCTTAGCACAACTCACTCCATGTTGGAAGTGCCATGTTGCAAAACTCAGCATGTCTACATGCTGAGTTTTGCAACATGACACCTGCCAAAACTAAAACAAAGGCTCAATCCATGAAAGTTCATATAGTTCTGGGAAAGTCTCTAAATGTACTGACCTTGCTTTTTGGCTTCTGTAGTTCTGCTTCTGGCTAATTGTTCTTGATAACTGAGGTATGTCAACCCAGGATATTTGTGTGTGTGTGTGATTAAAAGCTCACCCTGAAAAAGACTCAGGGCTACAGTGAGATCCCAAACACCCAGAGTAGTTGCTGGCCAGGTAATAAAGACTTTCTATTGACTTAAACCTATTGTTCAAGCAATCTTCTCTGATGAATACCCCACAACAGTATCTTGCTCCCTTTTGGATGGCCATACTAATTGTGTTTCTGGCATAGGTCAGACACAATATGAAGGCACTCTTTTAAATAACAGAAGCTGTATTTCTGTCTAGACCTAGAAACAGACTTTGTGACTGGTCAGCTTGGTTTGTTGTTGATATACATTACTGCCATTAGGAGACACAAGCTCTCAGCAGGCAGAAAATGTAAGCCGTACATGGACTCATGAAGTGTGGCTAAGGACTCAGATGTTAAGGAATTTGTTTTAATTGCTGTGTGAGTACTCATGAAAGAAAAAGGCCACAGTCCGTTCAGAAGACTCCTGAGGAAACATGGGATTTATTATGGAGGATGAATAACCAACTGCTCAATTAGCTATTTGGAAGTGGGGCGGAGGCCCTTGAGTATAAAAGAAGAAAATAAAAGAACCCCAAGCTTGAGAACGTGAATGGTAATGGTGTCACTTACTACATGATGAAAAAGAGTATGAGGCTGAGGGATCGGGACACGGCTGGGATACAGAGTTAATAAAATGTAACTGATAAAAAAATAAAAAAAAAATAAAAAAAGAAAAAGAGTATGAGGATAATTACAAATTCTTTATAAGGGAAGATGTCACAAGAGGCATGAAATGGGCAAAAACATGTAGGAAAGTGAACCTACCAGAGAAACATCATAGGACTTCCATAGTTGACAACATGGATTCTACCTCCCTTATGTCTGAAGTAAAATTGATGTGCTCAGTTGTGCCATCCTTGATAACACAAGTAATAATAATAATGGGAAACTGCCCAACTTTTTCACCACCCAATGTTTTCCCTAGGGAAACTGACCAGATGACACCTTGCTGGGTGTCATAATTAGGGCTTATTACTGTGAAGAGGCACCATGACCACAGCAATTCTTATGAAGAAAACATTTAATTGGTGCTGGCTAGGCTATTCATAGCAGGTCCTGGGCTCAATCCCTAAGATTACAGGCAGACACAGACAAGCAAGCAAACAAACAAACTGAACCGAGAAAAGACTGTTCTTGGGAGTAGGTTGGATGGAATGGTATCTCGGTTACTCTACGAAAGCTTGTAAAGGCTTCTGGGAAATAATGTTATTTTCTTTCTCTAGTAGTGTTATCATGCAGTAATCAAATCAAGCAACAGCAATATATTAAGGCTGTTGACATGAGACCAACTGTGGGTGATTACAGGTCAGTAGATGTTTAGGAATTAGTCCTGATAGCAAAGTGTGCCAAAAGGAGTGGTTAGTCTAGCTGCAGTCTTGACCTAAATAGCAAATTGTGCATAGAGCTGGGATTAAAACTCTGACACCTACGTTTTCAGTGGAAGAATATCTCTCCCTGGATTGTGTTCCATACCCCTTTATCAGTACTGTGGGATGAGAATTCACCGTAAAAGAAATATTATTTCTGAGAAGAATCTTTCTAAACAGCAGAATTGAAAGTGCAGGGAGAAGGCCTGGATTCTTGTGGAGAGCTGTGGTATGCAGCTACAGACAAAGCCAGCCTGAGGGACAGTCCCAGATGCTCCAAGTAACCCAGAAGCACTTGAATTCAAATGGCCTCTGGCTAAAACAACACACTTGCGGCCAAGCTTGTGGTGTGAAGAGATGCTTGTTAAGCTGCTTTGTTATGTTTTCACCTGGGGAGGTAGTTTTTGAAAAGAATTTATGCATTTTCACACTTTTTTCTTTTTTATATTGATGTGACTTGTTTTTGCTTTGTCTATAAATAATGAACCCTGGAATAAACCCACTGCTGCTTCAGTCAGACTGACAGCCCTTTCAAGCTGATCCTGTGTGTAGTGTGATTTGTCCTCACTCCCCACTCAGGTACTGTTCACTTTGCTGGTGGGCTTCTGCAGATTCTTTGCCTCCGGCAATTATGACAAAGACTTTGAAGATACTTCAACAGCTATTGTAACAGCGGTCATGCTCAGTCAGTGTATAAAACACTGAGTGTCTTGACGTGTAGACATGCCCTCCCCTATCCTAGCTTTCTGGTGTAAGAGGACAACCTGGTCCTAAATAGAGCACAGGAGAAACAGCCAGTTTTTAAACATGATCAATTAAAAGTAGTGACTTAGAACATAAAAAATAATAAAAGCACAACCACATGAAAAGTTTTAAAATAAAAAGAGAAGAATGTATTGTGGTAAAGTTGTTTCTCTTGGTTTTGACTCAAGTCCCAAATGAAATGTCCTAGGTTTTACTTTCCTCACCTAGCCTCTCAAAACATATCTGTGACATGAAGTTGTTTGGAAAGTTTCTGGTTAATCACAAGAGGAAAGAAACCCAAGTGAAAAATCAACAGTGTATCAAAGACTGTAACAACAACAACAAAAAAAGTCATTTGATAAGTCATAGCAATGAAAACTACAGCTGTTTTAGCAGGTCTACTGTTCTGAAATTTGAGAAGTTAATAAAAGATCAAAACAGAAAGACATACATAGCTTTGGTTTCCTGCATGAATGTTGGTATAATGTTCTTTTGGAATGTATACAGTTTACCCTTGTTTATTCAAATGTTGATTTTTTTCTCCCCCACAATGTCGGGTTTCAATCCCGACATTGCATTGTAATCCTTATTCTAAGCATCACCTGTCTCAAGTTTCTGTAAACATGCCACCATTTGTTTTCTATACTGTCAATTAAAACAACCAGCCACAATGCCCAACGGAGAGGATAGGGTGGGACATCCTGGTCTGGGGTGAGGAAGGAAGAGGAAGGAGGTGAGAGAGGAGAGGAGGAGATCTGGAGGAGAGGTCTTGGAACCACGTGGAGAAATGAACCGGACCAAAGATATCACTAAAAGCAAGTATAATGGGTGAGTCTAAATGGTAGAAAACTATGCGGGCTTGGAGGTTTAGGGTGGAGTAACTATTGTTCAGCATTGTGCTCTAGGTTAATTAAATAAACCATAGTCTCTCTGTGGTGATTTGGTTATAGAGCTGTTTAGGAATAAACGCTGCTTAACTAAAAGATAAGTCAATAATAAATATTAATTACCGTCAACAACATGATTTCTTGAGCAAGCAGCGTGGGAGTTGTGGGGTGGGGAGGTGTGACTAGGGTCTCTTGATACCTGTTCATTGGAAAAGTAGTGAGGTTACTGCATCTGAAACCACAAAGTGGCAGTGTAGACTTGTGGCTCAGGGCTGGTATGGGCAGCCCCTGGATTTAAAAAAATACATTTTTTTATTAATTACATTTTATTACTTTGTATCCCAGCTGTAGCCCCCTCCCTGCTCCACTCCTAATCCGACCCTCCCTCCCTCCCTCTTCTTTTCTTATGCCCCTCCCCCAGTCCACTGATAGGGGAGGACCTCATCCCCTTTCATCTTACCCTAGTCTATCCAGTCTCACCAGGACTGACTGCACTGTCTTCCTCTGTGACATGGTAAGGCTGCTCCCCCATTAGGGGGAGGTAATCAAAGAGCCAGCACTGACTTCATGTCAGAGACATTCTAAGTTCCCCTAACTAGGGTTACATTCAGGGTAAGGGTCGGGGTAACAGGGTTAAGGTTAGGGATGGGAGGTTAGGGTTAGAGAGTCAGTCAGGGTGAGAAGGTAGAGACACGGTTGGGGTAAGGGGTTAAGAGTAAGACTCAGGGGTTAGGGTCAAGGGTTAGGGCAAACTGTCAAGGTTAGGCTTAGGAGGATAGAGTCAAGGTCTGGGTAAGGGGTTAGTAGTTAGACTAAGGGGCTACAGTCAAGGGTTAGGGTTAGGGTTAGGGTTAGGGTTAGGGTTAGGGTTAGGGTTAGGGTTAGGGTTAGGGTTAGGGGTTAGGGTTAGGGTTAGGGTTAGGGTTAGGGTTAGGGTTAGGGTTAGGGTTAGGGTTAGGGTTAGGGTTAGGGTTAGGGTTAGGGTTAGGGTTAGGGTTAGGGTTAGGGTTAGGGTTAGGGTTAGGGTTAGGGTTAGGGTTAGGGTTAGGGTTAGGGTTAGGGTTAGGGTTAGGGTTAGGGTTAGGGTTAGGTTAGGGTTAGGGTTAGGGTTAGGGTTAGGGTTAGGGTTAGGGTTAGGGTTAGGGGTTAGGGTTAGGGTTAGGGTTAGGGTTAGGGTTAGGGTTAGGGTTAGGGTTAGGGGTTAGGGTTAGGGGTTAGGGTTAGGGTTAGGGTTAGGGTTAGGGTTAGGGTTAGGGTTAGGGTTAGGGTTAGGGTTAGGGTTAGGGTTAGGGTTAGGGTTAGGGTTAGGGTTAGGGTTAGGGTTAGGGGTTAGGGTTAGGGTTAGGGTTAGGGTTAGGGTTAGGGTTAGGGTTAGGGTTAGGGTTAGGGTTAGGGTTAGGGTTAGGGTTAGGGTTAGGGTTAGGGTTAGGGTTAGGGTTAGGGTTAGGGTTAGGGTTAGGGTTAGGGTTAGGGTTAGGGTTAGGGTTAGGGTTAGGGTTAGGGTTAGGGTTAGGGTTAGGGTTAGGGTTAGGGTTAGGGTTAGGGTTAGGGTTAGGGTTAGGGTTAGGGTTAGGGTTAGGGTTAGGGTTAGGGTTAGGGTTAGGGTTAGGGTTAGGGTTAGGGTTAGGGTTAGGGTTAGGGTTAGGGTTAGGGTTAGGGTTAGGGTTAGGGTTAGGGTTAGGGTTAGGGTTAGGGTTAGGGTTAGGGTTAGGGTTAGGGTTAGGGTTAGGGTTAGGGTTAGGGTTAGGGTTAGGGTTAGGGTTAGGGTTAGGGTTAGGGTTAGGGTTAGGGTTAGGGTTAGGGTTAGGGTTAGGGTTAGGGTTAGGGTTAGGGTTAGGGTTAGGGTTAGGGTTAGGGTTAGGGTTAGGGTTAGGGTTAGGGTTAGGGTTAGGGTTAGGGTTAGGGTTAGGGTTAGGGTTAGGGTTAGGGTTAGGGTTAGGGTTAGGGTTAGGGTTAGGGTTAGGGTTAGGGTTAGGGTTAGGGTTAGGGTTAGGGTTAGGGTTAGGGTTAGGGTTAGGGTTAGGGTTAGGGTTAGGGTTAGGGTTAGGGTTAGGGTTAGGGTTAGGGTTAGGGTTAGGGTTAGGGTTAGGGTTAGGGTTAGGGTTAGGGTTAGGGTTAGGGTTAGGGTTAGGGTTAGGGTTAGGGTTAGGGTTAGGGTTAGGGTTAGGGTTAGGGTTAGGGTTAGGGTTAGGGTTAGGGTTAGGGTTAGGGTTAGGGTTAGGGTTAGGGTTAGGGTTAGGGTTAGGGTTAGGGTTAGGGTTAGGGTTAGGGTTAGGGTTAGGGTTAGGGTTAGGGTTAGGGTTAGGGTTAGGGTTAGGGTTAGGGTTAGGGTTAGGGTTAGGGTTAGGGTTAGGGTTAGGGTTAGGGTTAGGGTTAGGGTTAGGGTTAGGGTTAGGGTTAGGGTTAGGGTTAGGGTTAGGGTTAGGGTTAGGGTTAGGGTTAGGGTTAGGGTTAGGGTTGGGTTAGGGTTAGGGTTAGGGTTAGGGTTAGGGTTAGGGTTAGGGTTAGGGTTAGGGTTAGGGTTAGGGTTAGGGTTAGGGTTAGGGTTAGGGTTAGGGTTAGGGTTAGGGTTAGGGTTAGGGTTAGGGTTAGGGTTAGGGTTAGGGTTAGGGTTAGGGTTAGGGTTAGGGTTAGGGTTAGGGTTAGGGTTAGGGTTAGGGTTAGGGTTAGGGTTAGGGTTAGGGTTAGGGTTAGGGTTAGGGTTAGGGTTAGGGTTAGGGTTAGGGTTAGGGTTAGGGTTAGGGTTAGGGTTAGGGTTAGGGTTAGGGTTAGGGTTAGGGTTAGGGTTAGGGTTAGGGTTAGGGTTAGGGTTAGGGTTAGGGTTAGGGTTAGGGTTAGGGTTAGGGTTAGGGTTAGGGTTAGGGTTAGGGTTAGGGTTAGGGTTAGGGTTAGGGTTAGGGTTAGGGTTAGGGTTAGGGTTAGGGTTAGGGTTAGGGTTAGGGTTAGGGTTAGGGTTAGGGTTAGGGTTAGGGTTAGGGTTAGGGTTAGGGTTAGGGTTAGGGTTAGGGTTAGGGTTAGGGTTAGGGTTAGGGTTAGGGTTAGGGTTAGGGTTAGGGTTAGGGTTAGGGTTAGGGTTAGGGTTAGGGTTAGGGTTAGGGTTAGGGTTAGGGTTAGGGTTAGGGTTAGGGTTAGGGTTAGGGTTAGGGTTAGGGTTAGGGTTAGGGTTAGGGTTAGGGTTAGGGTTAGGGTTAGGGTTAGGGTTAGGGTTAGGGTTAGGGTTAGGGTTAGGGTTAGGGTTAGGGTTAGGGTTAGGGTTAGGGTTAGGGTTAGGGTTAGGGTTAGGGTTAGGGTTAGGGTTAGGGTTAGGGTTAGGGTTAGGGTTAGGGTTAGGGTTAGGGTTAGGGTTAGGGTTAGGGTTAGGGTTAGGGTTAGGGTTAGGGTTAGGGTTAGGGTTAGGGTTAGGGTTAGGGTTAGGGTTAGGGTTAGGGTTAGGGTTAGGGTTAGGGTTAGGGTTAGGGTTAGGGTTAGGGTTAGGGTTAGGGTTAGGGTTAGGGTTAGGGTTAGGGTTAGGGTTAGGGTTAGGGTTAGGGTTAGGGTTAGGGTTAGGGTTAGGGTTAGGGTTAGGGTTAGGGTTAGGGTTAGGGTTAGGGTTAGGGTTAGGGTTAGGGTTAGGGTTAGGGTTAGGGTTAGGGTTAGGGTTAGGGTTAGGGTTAGGGTTAGGGTTAGGGTTAGGGTTAGGGTTAGGGTTAGGGTTAGGGTTAGGGTTAGGGTTAGGGTTAGGGTTAGGGTTAGGGTTAGGGTTAGGGTTAGGGTTAGGGTTAGGGTTAGGGTTAGGGTTAGGGTTAGGGTTAGGGTTAGGGTTAGGGTTAGGGTTAGGGTTAGGGTTAGGGTTAGGGTTAGGGTTAGGGTTAGGGTTAGGGTTAGGGTTAGGGTTAGGGTTAGGGTTAGGGTTAGGGTTAGGGTTAGGGTTAGGGTTAGGGTTAGGGTTAGGGTTAGGGTTAGGGTTAGGGTTAGGGTTAGGGTTAGGGTTAGGGTTAGGGTTAGGGTTAGGGTTAGGGTTAGGGTTAGGGTTAGGGTTAGGGTTAGGGTTAGGGTTAGGGTTAGGGTTAGGGTTAGGGTTAGGGTTAGGGTTAGGGTTAGGGTTAGGGTTAGGGTTAGGGTTAGGGTTAGGGTTAGGGTTAGGGTTAGGGTTAGGTTCAGGGTTAGGGTTAGGGTTAGGGTTAGGGTTAGGGTTAGGGTTAGGGTTAGGGTTAGGGTTAGGGTTAGGGTTAGGGTTAGGGTTAGGGTTAGGGTTAGGGTTAGGGTTAGGGTTAGGGTTAGGGTTAGGGTTAGGGTTAGGGTTAGGGTTAGGGTTAGGGTTAGGGTTAGGGTTAGGGTTAGGGTTAGGGTTAGGGTTAGGGTTAGGGTTAGGGTTAGGGTTAGGGTTAGGGTTAGGGTTAGGGTTAGGGTTAGGGTTAGGGTTAGGGTTAGGGTTAGGGTTAGGGTTAGGGTTAGGGTTAGGGTTAGGGTTAGGGTTAGGGTTAGGGTTAGGGTTAGGGTTAGGGTTAGGGTTAGGGTTAGGG
The DNA here is from genome assembly GCF_030254825.1 of Meriones unguiculatus. Lineage (NCBI taxonomy): Eukaryota > Metazoa > Chordata > Mammalia > Rodentia > Muridae > Meriones > Meriones unguiculatus. The sequence continues at coordinate 77,361,955 of NC_083365.1, forward strand.
TTAGGGTTAGGGGTTAGGGTTAGGGTTAGGGTTAGGGTTAGGGTTAGGGTTAGGGTTAGGGTTAGGGTTAGGGTTAGGGTTAGGGTTAGGGTTAGGGTTAGGGTTAGGGTTAGGGTTAGGGTTAGGGTTAGGGTTAGGGTTAGGGTTAGGGTTAGGGTTAGGGTTAGGGTTAGGGTTAGGGTTAGGGTTAGGGTTAGGGTTAGGTTAGGGTTAGGGTTAGGGTTAGGGTTAGGGTTAGGGTTAGGGTTAGGGTTAGGGTTAGGGTTAGGGTTAGGGTTAGGGTTAGGGTTAGGGTTAGGGTTAGGGTTAGGGTTAGGGTTAGGGTTAGGGTTAGGGTTAGGGTTAGGGTTAGGGTTAGGGTTAGGGTTAGGGTTAGGGTTAGGGTTAGGGTTAGGGTTAGGGTTAGGGTTAGGGTTAGGGTTAGGGTTAGGGTTAGGGTTAGGGTAGGGTTAGGGTTAGGGTTAGGGTTAGGGTTAGGGTTAGGGTTAGGGTTAGGGTTAGGGTTAGGGTTAGGGTTAGGGTTAGGGTTAGGGTTAGGGTTAGGGTTAGGGTTAGGGTTAGGGTTAGGGTTAGGGTTAGGGTTAGGGTTAGGGTTAGGGTTAGGGTTAGGGGTTAGGGTTAGGGTTAGGGTTAGGGTTAGGGTTAGGGTTAGGGTTAGGGTTAGGGTTAGGGTTAGGGTTAGGGTTAGGGTTAGGGTTAGGGTTAGGGTTAGGGTTAGGGTTAGGGTTAGGGTTAGGGTTAGGGTTAGGGTTAGGGTTAGGGTTAGGGTTAGGGTTAGGGTTAGGGTTAGGGTTAGGGTTAGGGTTAGGGTTAGGGTTAGGGTTAGGGTTAGGGTTAGGGTTAGGGTTAGGGTTAGGGTTAGGGTTAGGGTTAGGGTTAGGGTTAGGGTTAGGGTTAGGGTTAGGGTTAGGGTTAGGGTTAGGGTTAGGGTTAGGGTTAGGGTTAGGGTTAGGGTTAGGGTTAGGGTTAGGGTTAGGGTTAGGGTTAGGGTTAGGGTTAGGGTTAGGGTTAGGGTTAGGGTTAGGGTTAGGGTTAGGGTTAGGGTTAGGGTTAGGGTTAGGGTTAGGGTTAGGGTTAGGGTTAGGGTTAGGGTTAGGGTTAGGGTTAGGGTTAGGGTTAGGGTTAGGGTTAGGGTTAGGGTTAGGGTTAGGGTTAGGGTTAGGGTTAGGGTTAGGGTTAGGGTTAGGGTTAGGGTTAGGGTTAGGGTTAGGGTTAGGGTTAGGGTTAGGGTTAGGGTTAGGGTTAGGGTTAGGGTTAGGGTTAGGGTTAGGGTTAGGGTTAGGGTTAGGGTTAGGGTTAGGGTTAGGGTTAGGGTTAGGGTTAGGGTTAGGGTTAGGGTTAGGGTTAGGGTTAGGGTTAGGGTTAGGGTTAGGGTTAGGGTTAGGGTTAGGGTTAGGGTTAGGGTTAGGGTTAGGGTTAGGGTTAGGGTTAGGGTTAGGGTTAGGGTTAGGGTTAGGGTTAGGGTTAGGGTTAGGGTTAGGGTTAGGGTTAGGGTTAGGGTTAGGGTTAGGGTTAGGGTTAGGGTTAGGGTTAGGGTTAGGGTTAGGGTTAGGGTTAGGGTTAGGGTTAGGGTTAGGGTTAGGGTTAGGGTTAGGGTTAGGGTTAGGGTTAGGGTTAGGGTTAGGGTTAGGGTTAGGGTTAGGGTTAGGGGTTAGGGTTAGGGTTAGGGTTAGGGTTAGGGTTAGGGGTTAGGGTTAGGGTTAGGGTTAGGTTAGGGTTAGGGTTAGGGTTAGGGTTAGGGTTAGGGTTAGGGTTAGGGTTAGGGTTAGGGTTAGGGTTAGGGTTAGGGTTAGGGTTAG